>NC_052331.1:2142500-2500000 GCF_016432855.1 Salvelinus namaycush
AAGCGCTGTAATTGTTGGACTCTTTCGGTTGTTGTGGTATATATATATGCTCATTTCTAAACCATTTTGTATGTGTTAAATAATGTGTGACAAGTTGGGAGACTAATAAAGCATTAGCGGTATTATTTTCTTCTTGCTGCGTTCTGTTGTCTTATTATAATACACTGATCACTAGACCTACATTGATGATTATATATACAGTTGAAGTCGGAAGTTTACATACACCTCAGCCAAATACATTTAAACTCAGTTTTTCACAATTCCTGACATTTAATCCTAGTATAAATTCCCTTTTTTAGGTCAGTTAGGATCACCACTTTATTTTAAGAATGTGAAATGGCAGAATAGAGAATAATTTATTTCAGCTTTTATTTCTTTCATCACATTCCCAGTGGGTCAGAAGTTTACATACACTCAATTAGTATTTGGTAGCATTGCATTAAATTGTTTAACATGGGCCAAACATTTCAGGTAGCCTTCCACAAGCTTCCCACAATAAGTTGGGTGAATTTTGGCCCATTCCTCCTGACAGAGCTGGTGTAACTGAGTCAGGTTTGTAGGCCTCTTTGCTCGCACACGCTTTTTCAGTTCAGTTCAGCGGTATGGTGTTTGTACAGAACGTGGTACCTTCAGGCATTTGGAAATTTCTCTTAAGGATGAACCAGACTTGTGGATGTCCACAATTTGTTTTCTGAGGTGTTGGCTGATTTATTTTGATTTTCCCATGATGTCAAGCAAAGAGGCACTGAGTTTGAAGGTAGGCCTTGGAATACATCCACAGGTACACCTCCAATTGACTCAAATGATGCCGATTAGCCTAGCAGAAGCTTCTAAAGCCATGATATCATTTTGGGGAATTTTCCAAGCTGTTTAAAGGCACAGTCAACTTAGTGTATGTAAACTTCTGACCACTGGAATTGTGATAGGGTGAAATAATCTGTCTGTAAACAATTGTTGGAAAAATTACGTGTGTCATGCACAAAGTAGATGTCTAACCGACTTGCAAAAACTAGTTTGTTAACAAGAAATTTGTGGAGTGGTTGAAAAACGAGTTTTAATGACTCCAACCTAAGTGTATGTAAACTTCCGACTTCAACTGTATATGGATTCCTCAAGCGCATGTTCTTTTCATCCTTCTCTTCCTTCTAGAGCAAGCTTGGACCTAAATAATGTTGAAGCAGAATTAGATGTACGATTAAAGTGTCAGTGGCTGCCTATAAATGAAAAATATACCGATAAATGTGCTTGTTTTATCAATGCTTATCGCGCGCTTAAGTGAAATAGTTTGAAAATCAAACTTCAAGACCATGGACATCTACCGCAGATAAAACATCAAAAACAAATGACAAACATTAAATAGTCTAGCCGACAACAGAAATACAAATCCCCAGAAGATTCAGGTATCAAAATACACTTTAATGCCATAGTCTTCAACATTCAAAATCAATAATTAGTTATATAAAAAACAAACAGTAACATTCACCCAGATAAATAATTCCCTTTCCAAAAAGGCTAGTCCCAACCAAGATTATACAAAACAAGGCTAGTCTACAAGATTCATTTAAAACGCAACTTCAAATGCATATTCTAAATTCAATTTCCATATATATCTTACATGCACAACATGTCATTGAAGAAATCAAGAATTGATTCAAAAGCACTTCGTGGTGATATTATTAGGATTGTTATAACCACAGTTATCAGTAACAACTTCAAGGATCCAGGGGGATGGGTGATCATATCAATAATAACAGCTAAAGTCTCGTCCTTATCTTACGAGGAAAAATAAAGCAGTATTTAGAACACTCAATCCAGGATAAAATGTCCTGCCCACCACAGCAGACAGATTCCATCATAGAAATAGAAGTCTAGAACTCGTAATTCCATGGATTCTGTAGAGTAGGAAGACTTCCAGTTCTGGAAAGGTCCTGTATTCCACATTCCTTCTTGTGTGTGTAGATCCCCGGTTCCAGTATCAGAACGCAGGCTTGCTCATGTATTCCTCCATGGTCTGGAGAGGAGAGATGGACAAATTCATTGTGTGATCTCCATATCAACAAGCCTTGTTTTAAATGTCATGAATATTCCGTCACACCTACATAACATCTTTGTATGTAGCTCACATCCATTAAGACATAAGCATAGAACGTTTACACACGGCACTATGCTACTAATAGAATCACAATCATTAGCCTCTAACCTTTGTCCAAATTCAAGGCCATCCAAGCTCCAGATCATAATCACTGTTGTCAACCTCAGCCTAAAGCAATGATGATGAAGGTGACGAAGAATCAAATGAGTGATGATGCAACTGTTCAGATAGCATGCAATAGAGACTAGGATCAAAATGTTAGTTGTATTTCCTAAGCAAGCAGATAGTGAAACTAGGGATGGGCGCGAGTACTCGATTCAAGGTATGTACTTGTTTGTTAATAGTCAAATAAAAGTACTCGACACTTACAATGCAACAATTTAGCAGGTGGAATTTATAAGCGCTGACAAAATGTAAAATTCTAAGATTAACTTATTGTTTGTGGACTATGTCAAGTGCAGTAAAATGATGTAACATTTCCTTTTCAGTTGTATCAGAACAACCAGTAATTGGCACGACCAATAGCATACCGCAAACCCCCTCCCCATTTCACAATAACATACCGAGTACGAGTTTTCAAATACCCATCCCTAAGTAAAACCAAAAAGGGCCATGCAGAGTGTCGCTTAGTGCCTGTAGCGCCACAGAGGCTGGATGGATAGTACAGAGAGTAGTCAGCCCCTGCCAAAGCAGACGTACAGCAACGAGAGAGCGAGAAGAATCTAAATTGGTTCAGTCGCTCATGACAGACAGAGACCGACAGAGAGACAGAATGAGGATAGAGCCATAAGTAAACCAGTTAATATGAGTCATGTAAGGAAGCCTATTAGCGATGAGACAGGAGAAGAGAGCTCATCAGGAGTCAGCCAACAGCACATTCAACCCATGAGACATTGACACCATTTCAACAGTCCACTTTCATCAGGTTTTTACTAAGGAATTATAGGGTAAAATAGGTACTTTTCAGTACCTACTTTAAACGAATTCATTAAAATTGGTAACTACTTGTTACTAAATGGTGCATTAAATCCTAAATAAACATTAGGTTAATTATTATGTAACTATAATTATTGTACCAGGCAAATCATATGTAAAAAAAAACAGGTCAATATCAGACCGTAAGATAAAGCGTTTACAATGTTGCTTCTAGACACTGATCTAAGGTTAGTTTTTTGCAATTCTCCCCCAAATAGTCTCAGTTAAGATTGGAAGTAGAAAACACTGATCCTAGATCTGTGTCATGGGCAACATCTACCTTGAGCGCGGTCTCTCACTCACCTCCTGTAGCATGTCTGAGGCCTCGATGGAGCGGGATACGACCTGTTTGGACGTCTCCTGTACCTCTCCCCCCAACAGAAACTCATCCAGGATGAAGTAAGCCTTTTCAAAGTTAAAGATTATGTCCAGCTCACATACCTTGGGAGAGGAAGAAAAAAGTACCCAAGGTTCAAGATGTAGAGTCGAGTCCAGCACAAATCAGTTTACGGTGTTAAATACATACTATGCAGGCAATGCAGTTTGTTGTAAAAGATAAATAGGGGGAGGAAATTGGAGGAGAGAGAGGGAGATCAACACAAACAGAGTGCTGTGTGAGAGAATCATACGTTGCCAAAGTACTTGTCCAGCAGCTCCACATAGCGATGCAGCACCTCCAGGGCTAGCAGCTCATTCTCCTCAGCATCCAGACCACAGCAGAAATACAGACTGGCATACCTACCGTACCAAGAGAGAAAGCGGTAGAGTGAGAGAGAGAGAGAGAGAGAGAGAGAGAGAGAGAGAGAGAGAGAGAGAGAGAGAGAGGGGGGAGGGTGAGAGAGAGGGAGGGTGAGAGGAATAACAGAGTAATACAGCAATACAGTTCGAGTTCAGATGATTGAACATGAAGAAGGAAGCCACTTTAGTCTTTTGATAAGCAACCTTAGGAGAGGAGAGCACACCGCTTGCTATTCATCTCCCCTCCCTCCTGTACACTCCCTTTCTCACTTCTTGTAGACGATCTTCAGGTCTTTCCAGTGCAGGAAGTTGCAGGAGCGTGGTTTCCGTCCCAACACCATGGTGGTCATGTCCCTGACGATCTTCTTCTTCTCTCGCTCAGGGATGGGCGTGAACCACTTCTGGAGGCGGAGCTTGCCTTGGCGACTGAAGAGCAGCAGGAAATGCATCTACAGGACAAGATGCACCAGAAGGTTAGTAATACAAAAATAACGTATGCCATTTAACAGACGCTTTTATCCAAAGCGACCTACAGTCACGCTTGCATACATTTTACGTATGGGTGGCCCAGGGAATCGAACCCACAATCCTGGCATTGCAAGAACCATGCTATACCAACTGAGCCATACAGGACCGCAGTGAGAGCACAGAGAGGAGAAAGAGAAATATAGGCCAGGAAGCATGCTGGGTTCCAATATTTTGAGAATGCATCCTTCCGTCCTTCCTTCCTTCAAGTAAACACTGACAATTCAGCAATAACAGCATGCAGTACAGCAACCCTGTCATGTCAGATAGTGGTTATCTATGAGTAGGGCAAGACTGAATCTGTGTTTATTTCAAAGAATATGGATAAAAGTAATCTGCGTATTCAACTGAAAAATCAGACACACAGCGAGTCACCGAATGATGCCTGACTCGAGCTGTATACAAGGCCCCCTGTATTAACTCGCTTTTCCCTGGAGCCCCATCAACACCATGCATAAACCTTTTGGTAGGGCTGCCCCCCCATTCTTCAATTCTATTTCATACTTTCCTACTGCTCCTGTAGCCAAATTCTTTGTTTTATCATGGGCCTTAATTTTCTGCAAAAACACAGTCATCACACATTGTAGGCTAAGCAAGCTAAAACCAAAGATAAAAGGGAATTAGTGAAGTATCTTTGCTAGACATACTAATGGGGTGTGCTATATCATCTGATCATCTCTAATGTAGGCTAGATGAATCAGCTAGTTAGCTAGGATACTCGGTCAAATATCCTAGCTAATATCCTGTCCCTGACCGGGAGACAACACGTGCTAGCAATCCAAAGTAACCTACTACTGGCAGTATTCATTTCAAACTCACCGCTCGGTGCCGGTGGACAGCTCGTGCACGCGACAAAGACGAGTGCAGCAACGCACTGCCTCACTCGCGGTGGCGAAAGGACTTTTTCCAAGATTCACGAGTTTGAGAAGTTATCTAATTTGATAAACAATTTGTTGCATTTGAAGCTACAAGTGAGAAGAGACCAAAAATAAAATAAGATCAGTAAAAAAAAAAATTAAACACCAATTAAAAAGCCTATTTTTTTTTAACAAAGGAGGGCAAAAGGGCACCCCAAGGGCTCTGTTTGAGGCAGTCCAGTAAATATGTTAATTTACTAACAAGACAAAGGGAAGTAAAATTGAGAAAAAGGCAGAAAGGGAAAGACGGAGGGATAAAAGGTATCTCAACCTGAGATGAAAGAAAAAGGGGGGGGGGTGGAGGTAAGCAGTGCTAGAGGCGTCACTACAGACCCTGGTTTGATCCCGGGCTGTATCACAACCGGCCGTGATCGGGAGTTCGATAGGGCGGCGCACAATTGGCCCAGCGTCGTCCGGGTTAGGGGAAGTTCATTGTAAAATAAGAATTTCTTCTTGAAACTGACTTGCCTAGTTAAATAAAAACATTTTAAAAAGTAAGCAGATAGCATCTAACAAAAGGTTGGGTCTATGGTTTTGTTTCCAAAAGAGTTGAGGAGATGTATTCGTACTGTTTAGAGAGTACATTTCCTTGCTTTGTTCAGCTAGATGTCCAATGTGATCTTTGTTTTAGAATCTGAGTGACTAGGGCAAAAGGCTCTCTGGTTTCATTTTCCTGCAATTGTTGACTTGAATATCTGGGCAATGTGTATTGTTGAAGTGAGCCACCTGGCAGCAACAGCAAATCCATTTATATTCAGGGACATTTGATCCATTCTTTGGTCTGACAAGAACATAGAGTACATACAGAATACAAAATATAGTTCAAGTTAATTTCACAGAATAAATATTTTTTCTCAAACTTGCACTGCAGATGTGTATCGTTGTCAATGAAAGGCAAAATAAAATATTCATATTTCAGGGACTTTTGAGGGATTCTTCGATTTGACAAGGAAGGACAGACAGTGTAGGCTACATAAATCATATAGACCCAAAAGTTTACTCAGAAAAGCAAGGTTTTCTACAATGAAAACGCCATACCTTTCTAAAATTTAATTTAGCGATACTGTATATTAAAAGATATTGAAAGGTCACGGCAGATACTTTGTGCAGAGTCCCAAATAGGCTACTTCCAAGTAGCACAAAACGTTCCTGGAACCTAAACCAGCTTTGGACTTAAGTTGAGACCGGTTGTATATTGGTGTTGCAAAAACAAACGTAACAATGTTTCTCCCAACATTCCTAAATAAACATATTTGAAACATATTCCAAAGTTGCCAATAGGTTGAGATTTGGTACTGTTTGACACGTATGAAAGGGGAAGTCTTGGTCAATGTTTCTAAACATTGTCAGAAGGTTTCAAAATGAACGTTTCAAAATAAATGTATTTGAAACCCATTTCAACATAGCCAATAGGTAGGGATTTGGTACTTTTTGCGGAAATCCGATACGCGCGACCACTTGAGTGCCAAAAATACGCTTTTAAAAAAAAAACAGTAACTTAAGCGAATTCACTGCAGTAACGTCGTCGGGTCAATGGGTCATTTGTATGTGTGATAACATGTAACATTAGATTATGTAATCAGTATTGATGTTCGATTATTAAACAACTGAATGCCTGGAGTTAGCTCGCTAACATTAAGTTAACGTTTTAGTACAAGGTAACGCTAGTTTACCTAACTCCGTTGACTCACTTAACGTAACGCTAGCTAAACTGACTAACGTTAGGAGTCAACTAGGCTTATTAACACTGACTTTACCGTTCTGCTAGTTAACCAGCCGTAACGTTACTCCCTTGCCTCGTGTTCCTCGGATCATCATTCTCCTTTTGCCAAGTAAGTTACTGCTGTTTCGGATTTCTCAAGCCAAGCCCCGGGTGTGTTCACTGACAGATGTTTCAACGTAACTTAGATCACGTCACCTTGCATTGAAACATGGCGATCTGTTTTCTGCCTACAGTTACAGCCTGCCAACCATCCAGTCAACGAACCAGCTGTAGCCCTTGGTAACTTACTCTTCGTAAGAGTCTTCCTCCTCCAGCCAGCTGTACCCAACAGCTGATATAGATGAGTTCTTTACTGAACCCTGCTTTCCAGAGAAACCTTTGTTTACCCCTATCGCCCAGATATCAGGACAACGTGTCTTATATGGAAAAAATATTTATGATTTCACAACGAACAGGATTTTTGCCCAATGCAATGCCAAATAAATCATGCTTCTTATGATTTGTAAGTACCCAAAAGATATCCCGCAAAAAGGAAAGGCCTACAAAGAGTTACCAACATTTGACAGTGACATACACTATATGTCCAAAAGTATGTGGACACCCCTACTAATGATTGAGTTCAGGTGTTTCAGCCACACCCATTGCTAACAGGTGCATAAATCCAGCTGAGCCTTTAAGCTCCAGTGAAGGGTCATTTTAATGCTACAGGATAGAAAGACATTTCAGACAATTGGGTGCTTCCAACTTTGTGGAAACAGTTTGGGGAAGGCCCTTTCCTGTTCCAGCATGACTGTGTCCCACAGACACACTCCAAAATCTTGTGGAAAGCCTCCCCAGAAGAGTGGCGGCTGTCATAGCCACAAAGGGGGCCCAACTCCATATTAATGCCCATGGTTTTGGAATGGGATGTCCAACAAGCTCATATAGGTGTGATGGCCAGGTGTCCACATACTTATGGCCATATAGTGTATATAGAGTATCGTCAAATTAAGCTGTCACATTCATTTCAAATCTGAGGTGGAGAAGTACAGATCTACAATGTGTGTCACTGTCCATTTATCTTTGGTGTTGACTAATAGCATATTGAATTCACATACCAGAGTTTTATCCAATCTTTATCCAACAACTTCCTACAGGCCTACCAGGCAAAACAGCAACTGGTGAACTAGCGTTACCTGTAGCATCCAGTAAGAATTTTACATATCTGTTACAGTACAGTCAACCTCTCTTAGTAGTACCCAACAGTATCAACACATCCCTCTATTTCCCCCTCAACCAAAACCGGTGTGTTTTTCTGAAATGTCACAATGCACTGTTAAGAATGAACGAATTGCTAAATTATGCTAAACCTCCTAGCCATCCTCATAGGTCTCCAAAAAAAGAGATCTGCATCCGCAAGTGCTGTTCAGTCTCAGGAGATAATTGCAATGATGTCTTGGTCTGTGATTTAACAGTGCTTTTGTCAAAATAGCAACTCTCCCTCCTTTCTGCTAAAACAGCTCGTCCAGGACACAATTATGCGTCTCCGTTCTAATCAATGTTGTCGTCTTGTTAAGCCTTCCAGACACAGGTACTGACGAAACTAGACATTATACATGAGAACCAGCGAGAGCAACTGAGGCTCCTTAATGCTACAAGGCCATCGACCATAGCCGAGGACCTCGACATTCTGCTATTGTAACAGTATAACTTTAAACCGTCCCCTCGCCCCAACACGGGCGCGAACCAGGGACCCTCTGCACACATCAACAACAGTCACCCACGAAGCATCGTTATCCATCGCTCCACAAAAGCCGCGGCCCTTGCAGAGCAAGGGGAAACCCTACTTCAAGTCTCAGAGCAAGTGACGTAACCGATTGAAATGCTATTAGCGCGCACCACCGCTAACTAACTAGCCATTTCACATCCGTTACACCATCACCGTTAGACTCTGTGGCTGACCTGACTGAAGCCTCTAAGCGGATGTCAACAGAGGAGAATCTTCGCAAACAATTGGTATGCTCTCACAGGAGGTACTTCAACACAAAAAGATAAACACTGGCCGATAAAGTATTATAGGGCTACTACTGTAGGTCACATTTTTCATTGGTTCTGTCAGACATACCAAATCAAATCAAATGTATTTATATAGCCCTTCTTACATCAGCTGATCTCAAAGTGCTGTACAGAAACCCAGCCTAAAACCCCAAACAGCAAGCAATGCAGGTGTAGAAGCACGGTGGCTAGGAAAAACTCCCTAAAAGGCCAAAACCTAGGAAGAAACCCAGAGAGGAACCAGGCTATGAGGGGTGGCCAGTCCTAGTCAAATTCATAATTACTCAACATCCTATCTCAGTATATATGGGTTCAACACAGTGGGGAAGACTGTGGAGGCTGATAGGGCACATTGGGACCAGCAGACGGTGGTCACAGTTCAGTATGAAAGGGAGAAAAAAAGTTGCCATTCAAAGATCTAACTCTTAAGTGTCACAACAAGTCGATGCACATTTACACCGGACACCCTAGTAGAACCTTCTTTACTTATAGATCAGAAGACAACCAGCATCTATTTACCCAGAATCCATTGGCCTCCTTGTCCTAGACCTACCGTATAATACCATATTGTGATGCTTTACTACTATGAAACGCATCATAATTCTGTTTAATATCTCATTCAGAGGTCTGCAGCAGATGCCACAAAGAGGGGGGGGGGGCAACAAATACCGATCAAAGGTAGGACCGGTGGAGTTCCTCATCAGATATTTTGTGTTCATTAACAGTACGCAACAAGTGTTTCACTTACATGAAAATGTTCATTGTAATTTCTCTGAATAATTATTTTGTATGATCGACTCCGTCGTAGCTCGCGAATACAACAGCTGGATGTTGAGCCTAGTCTAGCTAAATACCGTAGTAATCTATGAAGCAAAACATTAGCAAAGTAACAGCAGTAGCTATGCCTAACTATACATTAGTAACTATACAACCTATTAAGCTGTCGAAGGGTCTACTTCATGGGTACAGCCATGTTTGTTTACTTCAACACCAATGCTAGGTAACTTCAAGTTCCTTGGTGTCCACATCAACAACAAACTAGAACGGTCCAAACACACCTAGACAGTCGTGAAGAGGGCACGACAAAGTCTATTCCCCCTCAAGAAACTAAAAAGATTTGGCATGAGTCCTGAGATCCTCAAAAGGTTCTACAGCTACAACATCGAGAGCATCCTGACTGGTTGCATCACTGCCTGGTACGGCAATTGCTCAGCCTCTGACCGCAAGGCACAACAGAGGGTAGTGCGTACGGCCCAGTACATCACTGGGGCTAAACTGTCTGTCATCCAGGACCTCTACACCAGGCGGTGTCAGAGGAAGGCCCTAAAAATTGTCAAAGACCCCAGCCACCCCAGTCATAGACTGTTCTCTCTACTACCGCATGGCAAGCGGTACCGGAGTGCCAAGTCTAGGACAAAAAGGCTTCTCAACAGTTTTTACCCCCAAGCCATAAGACTCCTGAACAGGTAATCAAATGGCTACCCGGACTATTTGCATTGTGTGCCCCCCCCAAATCCTCTTTTTACACTGCTGCTACTCTGTTTATCATATATGCATAGTCACTTTAACTATACATTCATGTACATACTACCTCAATTGGGCCGACCAACCAGTGCTCCCGCACATGGGCTAACCGGGCTGTCTGCATTGTGTCCCACCCACCACCCCCTCTTTTACGCTACTGCTACTCTCTGTTCATCATATATGCATAGTCACTTTAACCATATCTACATACTACCTCAAATCAGCCTGACTAACCGGTGTCTGTATGTAGGCTCGCTACTTTTATAGCCCGTCTTTTCACTGTTGTTTTATTTCTTTACCTACCTATTGTTCACCAAATACCTTTTTTGCACTATTGGTTAGAGCCTGTAAGTAAGCATTTCACTGTAAGGTCTACACCTGTTGTATTCAGAGCACGTGACAAATAAACTTTGATTTGATATCTTCTTCTGTAATGTTACTTGTCGAAATTGACACATCTGAGAAGAAGAGTCGCAGATAAACAGAAAGAACTCTGTCTGCCCAAATGGTGTGCGAGAGAGTACGAGCTGACGGTGCTCCTCAGATAAATGTTACTAGTCCAATGATGAGTTAACACTCAGTGACTTTGTTTCAGACCACAGCACCTGAAAGAGACAGAGGCCCAAGACACAGAAGGAGCACAACCCCGGAGTCGACCCTAATGCTTTTTGACTAAAGAGGACATTTTGTAACCATTGATTTTATTAAATGTGTCCAGTGGTTAAAGAAAAAGGAAGGGAAATAGTAAAATAAATTAGTTGCTAATCCAATTATAATTCATCAATAGTTAGTAATTAACAGTTTTATATTGTATTCCCTTAATGGTTAAATAAATAAAATGTTCTGTAAGTTCCCTTTTCAGTCATGTAAATAATTACCAATCCAATTATAGTTAGTCATTAACAGTTTTATATTGTATTTCCCTGCTGGTTATATATATGACATTTCCTGTATTTATTAGCTGAAGCCATGGTCGCATATAACACCGATTACCAACGTTTGCTAAACTTTGGTCAACGTTGGACGTTTGAAACCAAACCGTCGTAAAATACACCTACTATAAACGTTAACCAAACGTTGATGACACCTATGACAAATGTTTACAAAACGTAATCTGTCCCCTACACTTTAACCAAAACCGAACGCGTATCTGAATACATTCAGAATGTTTAGACAACCAATCCAACACCTAAAAAAACACATTTTTGCTACCTGGGTGACGCCTAAGCCTGTATAGGCAAATACACCTGCCTGAACCAGGTTTCAACTGTCACCATGGCTGCAGAGTCACCCGCCAAGCGACGAAACCTGTTCCGCAGAGGAGTGCAGTTCGAGGAAATACAACTTACTTCCGACTGTCGCTTCAGCAGAAATACTGTACCCATTCAAAACACACCTAACATTTAGAAATAAACTACACAATTGTGTCAAGATAATTATAGTGTATAGAGAGGGCAAACGATGAATTACAAATACCAATCCGGTATACAGTTTAAACTGAGTCAGACACAATCACCTTGTGGTAGCGACAGGTGTAGTCCAGTGGACTGTCGGAATATTCTGACTCATCACTAAATTAGAACAACGGGTCGTGTACCTGAAATCGAACTCACCATTTTGAGGATAGTTTGAGTCAAATTCCAGTCGTTAATGATAACTAAAAGTTAGTCAAATAACTTCACCCTCGCACAGCGGGTCACACAACTTGAAGAGCGCATAGCTGTCGTCGTTCCACCCTGGACGCTGTCTTCGACCTGAGGAAATGAAAAACCGAACAACTCCTCTTCCCTGCAGGAATAGACCTGTGGAGGCCACGTCACCAATTATCTGCCTCTGGATTGGTTGTCAGCATTACACCTGTTCGGAAGTTATATAGCACCTTTGATAATATCTGAGGTGACTACTGTACTAGGCTTGTAGCCTACGGATGCAAAATGTGCTAAATTAAAAGTGTTAAAATTACATTGCCAGTGTGGCTACTGAGGTTAGTATGCAGAAAGTTGTACGCAGCCGGACAACTTTCTCATGGCTTCTGGAGGGAAATGCTGTAGGAATGCTCATCCGGTGTCGCTCATTCAGCCGACAGAAACTTTCACCATTAAGCAGCGAGTCTGCGGCCGAGCCTTCTCTGGTCTCTACTCCTCCCGTAAGCTTCCAACCATTGGCTCTGACAAATTGAAAACCCTAGTCATTGGCGACTCCATTACCCGCAGTATTAGCCTTAAAACGAATCATCCAGCGATCATACACTGTTTACTAGGGGGCAGGGCTACTGACGTTAAGGCTAATCTGAAGATGGTGCTGGCTAAAGCTAAAACTAGCGAGTATAGAGATATCGGCACCAACGATGTTAGGATGAAACAGTCAGAGGTCACCAAGCGCAACATAGCTTCAGCGTGTAAATCAGCTAGAAAAATGTGTCTGCATCGAGTAATTGTCTCCGGCCCCCTCCCAGTTAGGGGGAGTGATGAGCTCTACAGCAGAGTCTCACAACTCAATCGCTGGTTGAAAACTGTTTTCTGCCCCTCCCAAAATATAGAATTTGTAGATAATTGGCCCTCTTTCTGGGACTGACCCACAAACAGGACCAAGCCTGGCATGTTGAGGAGTGACGGACTCCATCCTAGCTGGAGGAGTGCACTCATTTTATCTACCAACATAGACAGGGCTCTAACTCCTCTAGCTCCACAATGAAATAGGGTGCAGGCCAGGCAGCAGGCTGTTAGCCAGCCTGCCAGCTTAGTGGAGTCTGCCACTAGCACAGTCAGTGTAGTCAGCTCAGCTATCCCCATTGAGACCGTGTCTGTGCCTCGACCTAGGTTGGGCAAAACTAAACATGGCGGTGTTCGCTTTAGCAATCTCAGTAGAATAAAGACCTCCTCCATTCCTGACATTATTGAAAGAGATCGTGATACCTCACATCTAAAAATAGGGCTACTTAATGTTAGATCCCTCACTTCAAAGGCAGTTATAGTCAATGAACTAATCACTGATCATAATCTTGATGTGATTGGCCTGACTGAAACATGGCTTAAGCCTGATGAATTTACTGTGTTAAATGATGCCTCACCTCCTGGTTACACTAGTGACCATATCCCCTGTGCATCCCGCAAAGGAGGAGGTGTTGCTAACATTTACGATAGCAAATTTAAATTTACAAACAAAAAAACCGACGTTTTCGTCTTTTGAGCTTCTAGCCATGAAATCGATGCAGCCTACTCAATCACTTTTTATAGCCACTGTTTACAGGCCTCCTGGGCCATATACAGCGTTCCTCACTGAGTTCCCTGAATTCCTATCGGACCTTGTAGTCATAGCAGATAATATTCTAAGTTTTGGTGATTTTAATATTCACATGGAAAAGTCCACAGACCCACTCCAAAAGGCTTTTGGAGCCTTCATCGACTCAGTGGGTTTTGTCCAACATGTCTCTGGACCTACTCTCTGTCACAGTCATACTCTGGACCTAGTTTTGTCCCATGGAATAAATGTTGTCGATCTTAATGTTTTTCCTCATAATCCTGGACCATCGGACCACCATTTTATTACGTTTGCAATCGCAACAAATAATCTGCTCAGACCCCAATCAAGGAGCATCAAAAGTCGTGCTATAAATTCTCAGACAACCCAAAGATTCCTTGATGCCCTTCCAGACTCCCTCTGCCTACCCAAGGACGTCAGAGGACAAAAATCAGTTAACTACCTAACTGAGGAACTCAATTTAACCTTGCGCAATACCCTAGATGCAGTTGCACTCCTAAAAACTAAAAACATTTGTCATAAGAAACTAGCTCCCTGGTATACAGAAAATACCCAAGCTCTGAAGCAAGCTTCCAGAAAATTGGAACGGAAATGGCGCCACACCAAACTGGAAGTCTTCCGACTAGCTTGGAAAGACAGTACCGTGCAGTATCGAAGAGCCCTCACTGCTGCTCGATCATCCTATTTTTCCAACTTAATTGAGGAAAATAAGAACAATCCGAAATGTATTTTTGATACTGTCGCAAAGCTAACTAAAAAGCAGCATTTCCAAAGAGAGGATGGCTTTCACTTCAGCAGTAATAAATTCATGAGCTTCTTTGAGGAAAAGATCATGATCATTAGAAAGCAAATTACGGACTCCTCTTTAAATCTGCTATTCCTCCAAAGCTCAGTTGTCCTGAATCTGCACAACTCTGCCAGGACCTAGGATCAAGAGAGACACTCAAGTGTTTTAGTACTATATCTCTTCACACAATGATGAAAATAATAATGGTCTCTAAAACTTCAAGCTTCATACTGGACCCTATTCCAACTAAACTACTGAAAGAGCTGCTTCCTGTGCTTGGCCCTCCTATGTTGAACATAATAAACGGCTCTCTATCCACCGGATGTGTACCAAACTCACTAAAAGTGGCAGTAATAAAGCCTCTCTTGAAAAAGCCAAATCTTGACCCAGAAAATATAAAAAACTATCGGCCTATATCGAATCTTCCATTCCTCTCAAACATTTTAGAAAAAGCTGTTGCGCAGCAACTCACTGCCTTCCTAAAGACAAACAATGTATACGAAATGCTTCAGTCTGGTTTTAGACCCCATCATAGCACTGAGACTGCACTTGTGAAGGTGGTAAATGACCTTTTAATGGCGTCAGATTGAGGCTCTGCATCTGTCCTCGTGCTCCTAGACCTTCGTGCTGCTTTTGATACCATCGATTGTAGGAGAAAGATTAGACACATGGATAACTTATAAAGACATAAGACAGCTGAACAGTAAAATAACAGACCACATGAAGAGAAGAGACACATAGTCTGCTGATTCCATTAAGTGCATACTGACCAGACACATAGGCGCCTAAAGGCAATTGGACACACTAAGGATAGGGGAGAACAGAACAAAGAGTGCATTGATTTAGTGGTGAAGGGAAGGGGCATGGGGTCTGTTGACACACTGGGATAGAGGGTCCGGCCACCATTATAAACTAATTGAAAGCAGATGGTGGTGAATGACTTCGTAGGGGATGGACATAATATTATATGGGTATAAATATAAAGGACTGGACTTCTGGGAGGTGTGTGTTCCGCGGGACATTCGAGATGGTTATACAATTGTAAATAAAAGCATGTTTTGATTTCACAAGTTCTGATAAAGCGTTATATTTGAACTGATTTTCCACGACACGATCACCACATTCTTTTGGAGAGATTGGAAACCCAAATTGGTCTACACGGACAAGTTCTGGCCTGGTTTAGATCTTATCTGTCGGAAAGATAACAGTTTGTCTCTGTGAACGGTTTGTCCTCTGACAAATCAACAGTAAATTTCCGTGTTCCTCAAGGCACCGTTTTAGGACCATTATTGTTTTCACTATATATTTTTACCTCTTGGGGGATGTCATTCGAAAACATAATGTTAACTTTCACTGCTATGCGGATGGCACACAGCTGTACAATTCAATGGAACATGGTGAAGCCCCAAAATTGCCATCGCTAGAAGCCTGTGTTTCAGACATAAGGAAGTGGATGGCTGAAAACCTTCTACTTTTAAACTCGGACAAAACAGAGATGCTTGTTCTAGGTCCCAAAAAATAAAGAGATCTTCTGTTGAATCTGACAATTAATCTTGATGGTTGTACAGTCGTCTCAACTAAAACTGTGAAGGACCTCGGCGTTACTCTGGACCCTGATCTCTCTTTTGACAAACATATCAAGACTGTTTCAAGGACAGCTTTTTTCCATCTACGTAACATTGCAAAAATCAGAAACTTTCTGTCCAAAAATGATGCAGAAAAATTAATCCATGCTTTTGTTACTTCTAGGTTAGATTACTGCAATGCTCTACATTCCGGCTACCCGGATAAAGCACTAAATAAACTTCAGTTAGTGCTAAATACGGCTGCTAGAATCCTGACTAGAACCCCAAAATTTGATCATATTACTCCAGTGCTAGCCTCCCTACACTGGCTTCCTGTTAAGGCAAGGGCTGATTTCAAGGTTTTACTGCTAACCTACAAAGCATTACATGGGCTTGCTCCTACCTATCTTTCCGATTTGGTCCTGCCGTACATACCTACACGTACGCTACGGTCACAAGACGCAGGCCTCCTAATTGTCCCTAGAATTTCTAAGCAAACAGCTGGAGGCAGGGCTTTCTCCTATAGAGCTCCATTTTTATGGAATGGTCTGCCTACCCATATGAGAGACGCAGACTCGGTCTCAACCTTTAAGTCTTTACTGAAGACTCAGCTCTTCAGTAGGTCATATGATTGAGTGTAGTCTGGCCCAGGAGTGTGAAGGTGAACGGAAAGGCTCTGGAGCAACGAACCGCCCTTGCTGTCTCTGCCTGGCCGGTTCCCCTCTCTCCACTGGGATTCTCTGCCTCTAACCCTATTACAGGGGCTGAGTTACTGGCTAACTGGTGCTCTTCCATGCCGTCCCTAGGAGGGGTGAGTCACTTGAGTGGGTTGAGTCACTGACGTGATCTTCCTGTCTGGGTTGGCGCCCCCCCTTGGGTTGTGCCGTGGCGGAGATCTTTGTGGGCTATACTCGGCCTTGTCTCAGGATGGTAAGTTGGTGGTTGAAGGTATCCCTCTGGTGGTGTGGGGGCTGTGCTTTGGAAAAGTGGGTGGGGTTATATCCTGCCTGTTTGGCCCTGTCCGGGGGTATCATCGGATGGGGCCACAGTGTCTCCTGACCCCTCCTGTCTCAGCCTCCAGTATTTATGCTGCAGTAGTTTATGTGTCGGGGGGCTAGGGTCAGTCTGTTATATCTGGAGTACTTCTCCTGTCTTATCCGGTGTCCTGTGTGAATTTAAGTATGCTCGCTCTAATTCTCTCTTTCTCTCTCTCGGAGGACCTGAGCCCTAGGACCATGCCTCAGGACTACCTGGCATGATGACTCCTTGCTGTCCCCAGTCCACCTGGCCGTGCTGCTGCTCCAGTTTCAACTGTTCTGCCTGCGGCTATGGAACCCTGACCTGTTCACCGGACGTGCTACCTGTCCCAGACCTGCTGTTTTCAACTCTCTAGAGACAGCAGGAGCGGTAGAGATACTCTTAATGATCGGCTATGAAAAGCCAACTGACATTTACTCCTGAGGTGCTGACCTGTTGCACCCTCGACAACTACTGTGATTATTATTATTTGACCATGCTGGTCATTTATGAACATTTGAACATCTTGGCCATGTTCTGTTATAATCTCCACCCGGCACAGCCAGAAGAGGACTGGCCACCCCTCATAGCCTGGTTCCTCTCTAGGTTTCTTCCTAAGTTTTGGTCTTTCTAGGGAGTTTTTCCTAGCCACCGTGCTTCTACACCTGCATTGCTTGCTGTTTGGGGTTTAAGGCTGGGTTTCTGTACAGCACTTTGAGATATCAGCTGATGTAAGAAGGGCTATATAAATACATTTGATTTGATTTAGCTTTTTTGTTTTAGTACTGATCATCGGCAGAGCAGACGTAGGCCTATCCCTTTTACAAAAGTAGACAAAATAATCAACGAACGATTGTGTCATCTGACAAAGTGTTTTATAGGCTGGGGCAGTTGTTGTTCTCAGAAAAGACTAGAGAGGGCAACACTAAACTCTGAAATGAACTAGTAGGCACACGTGACGCTTGTCTGTCACAGTCCATGCTACAGTGGGCTTGGTAAACCGGCCACAACTCAACAGGCTTCGGAGGAGAGAGCACTTGATCATGAAAAGCAATGTCTTTCTATCGCAACATCGTCTGGTTTCTCAAAGGAATTCACGAATACACAAGGTCAGTAAATTGCAAAACGACATAAATCTGTTGCATTTGGCTTTTTTAGGGATATGAGAAAGTAGTTTTTTGAAGGTGTTTTTTTGTTTTTGTGGGTATATGAGAAGGTAGTTGGTGGAGACACTGTTTGCAAGTACCCATTTCTCAGAGTATTCTATGCTGCTCCTGGTTTATAATAACGATCAAATATTTGTCTATTTGATCATCATCTGCAAGGATATTACTCTTACTGTTACAGTAGGCTATATGCAAATGTAGATCACTGTATGGCACTACCAGCCACACACACAACCCCTCTTTTCACTCGCATTACAATAGTCCCATTGACAGATGAAGTGTCTTGTCATTTGAGGTCGCCTTCTCCTTCAGTCACCCCAACAGCTGATTCGTTTTTATAAGAGCTGACGGAAGAATCCTGACTTCAAACTTGCTCTTTGGGTTTTTATGTCATTGCAAAGAAGAGGTATGTCTACTTCGACATACAATGCGATGGCATTGTTGCATTAGACGGATTGGTTCATTAATTGATTGATTGGTGTGTTGTGTTTCCCAACAGGAGTGGCTATGAGCAAGCAGCTAAACATTTTGTGGCCAAGGAGCTGGATGTGGCTGTGGTAGGAAGGTCCTTCATAATAACAGGAGCTAACAGTGGCATAGGGAAAGCCACTGCCATGGCTATAGCTAAGAAAGGTACGGAACCAGAGATTGGTCAGGAAGGCAACTCCACCACCCTTGCACTGTGTAATGCTGTCATACAGAAGAATCATGATTCTGTTTTACCAACATTCCCTCTTTGGTTTGCCAGGTGGTACAGTCCACATGTTATGCAGGAACAAGGAGAGAGCTGAGAAGGCCAAAGAAGATATTGTCAGGGAGACAGGAAACACAGTAAGCTTGACGTGTGTGTGCGCATCAGTGGCGTGTCCAAAACATTTTAAATGGGGTGGCCAAGGTTGGGCACAGACCCAGTTTCAGGGGGCGAAAACATTTTGAACCTTAATTGATGCAAGGTGGATTTAAAAAATACAATTATGATTATTCAACACATTAAATTAGGGCTCCTGAGTGGCGCAGCGCTCTAAGGCACTGCATCTCAAGTGCTAGAGGCGTCACTAGACAGCCTGGTTCGAATCCAGGCTGTATCACAACCGGCCGTGATTGGGAGTCCCATAAGGCGGCGCACAACTGGCCCAGCGTCGTCCGGGTTCGGCCGTTGTAGGTTGTCATTGTAAATAAGAATTTGTCCTCCAAGACAGAGGGGCGCTGTTTCGCCCGCTCGGATGCTTTCTCCAATGAGATTGAGTTTTGCTGTCGGTGCACGTCTTGGTCAAAATTATTAATATATTCAGAGACGACCTATCAGATCTCAGAATTTCTGGTGTGGCCACTAGAGTGTCTCATCAGATTTCAGGGTGGCTGTGGCCACCCCCTGGATACGCCACTGGTGTGCGTGTGTGTGTGCATGCACATGTGTGTTTGTGTCAAACTCAGCTATATACAGTATAATGTACAACATCTGGCCATACTGCAAAGGTTTATTGTATTACTTTTCACTCCAGGAAGTATACGTTCACCATCTGGATATGTCCGAGACACACAAGGTGTGTGAGTTTGCTGAGTCCTTTAAGATGCAATACCCCTCCCTCAATGTGTTGGTAGGCACCACAGACTTTTTCTCTCCCTCTTCCACTTTTTTATCGTTTTTTGCTAAACTCCATTATGGAGCATTGAGTGTGTTGAGAATAAGAGTGAATATTAATTAAGGAGTTATTGAGTGGGTTATGCTGTTTCTCTGTGTTGGCTCAGATTAATAATGCTGGGTGTATGATGAACAAGAGAGAGGTGAACGATGATGGTCTGGAGAAGAACTTTGCCACCAACACACTGGGTAAGACTTACTGTCTATACAGGGTGATCAATGAGTTGTAGAGGTGTAATTCTATTTTTTTTCCTCCTCTCCTCCCTTCCATTTAGGAGTGTATCTTCTCACCCAGAGCCTCATTCCACTACTTCAGAAGAGCAGGGATCCGAGGGTGGTGGGTATATGCACACACGGATGGATAGATACTCTAATTTACAACCAAGCCAATGATCTGGATATTGCGTGGGGAGACGGCGTGGGAGTTTTCTCCAATAAAAATAAATATCTGTCAATGTTGGCCAATATCCTGCAACATTGTCTCTTTTGTCCATTTTGGCATAGCCATCTAGTGACGACCACCCTCTCACCCCCCCTGTCCTCCCAGATAACGGTAACATCAGGGGGCATGCTGGTCCAGAAACTCCAACCTGATGACCTCCAGTCTGCAAAAGGTTCCTTTGACGGCACCATGGTCTACGCCCAGAATAAGGTAGGAGAGGAGAACAGGGTTCCAATGACAGTAGGGCACAGGAGGTTGGTGTGACCTTAATTGGGGAGGACGGACTCGTGGTAATGGCTGGAGCAAAATTAGTGGAATGGTATCAAACATATGGTTTCCATGTCTTTGATGCCATTCCATTTGCTCCGTTTCAGCCATTATGATGAGCCGTCCTCCCCTCAGCTGCCTCCACTGTGGTAGGATACCTTGCCTGGGGTTGCATGGCTGTGTAATGTTGTACAGCACACATTAAGATTGTATTGCATGTATATGTTAGATACCTGTGTGATATGATCCCTTTAGTGAGTGTCAGTGTGCTGCTCTACCAACTGTTTGGCTCAGTAAGTAAAGAATGGCTCTTGCAACATCAGGATTGTGGATTAGATTCCCGGGGCCACCCATATGAAAAATGTACGCATGCATGACTGTAAATCGCTTTGGATAAAAGCATCTGCTAAATTAGAACATATTATATTGTTGTCCCCTGTAGAGACAGCAGGTGGTGCTGACAGAACAATGGGCCAAACACCACCCAGCCATCCACTTCTCCGTCATGCACCCTGGATGGGCCGACACACCAGGTACCATGGGGAGACAGGGGGATAGATACAGATAGACCACGGGGAGACAGGGGGATAGACAGACCAGGTACCATGGGGAGACAGGGGGATAGATACAGATAGACCACGAGGAGACAGGGGGATAGACAGACCAGGTACCATGGGGAGACAGGGAGATAGATACAGATAGACCACGGGGAGACAGGGGGATAGACAGACCAGGTACTATGGGGAGACAGGGGGATAGACAGACCAGGTACCATGGGGAGACAGGTGGATAGACAGACCAGATACCATGGGGAGACAGAGGGATAGACAGACTAGGTACCATGGGGAGACAGGTGGATAGACAGACCGGGGAGGTCAGGGGGATAGATAGAAATCACACCCAAAATAATGTGTACAGACACATTGAATCATGTACCGTATATTAGGGTACACACTGATTGAAGATACTTTTATACAGATTGAGTAATGTGCTGTGAATTTCAAATATTGATTGTAAACATAAGATTGTTAGTTATTTGGTGCAGTCAGATGACATCTCTCCCCCCCCCCAGCGGTTTCTACATCTATGCCTCAGTTCCACCAGATGATGGGGGAAAGGCTGCGTAGTGCAGAGCAGGGAGCTGACACTGTGGTGTGGCTGGCACTGACCCGTGCTGCTAGCAAAACACGCAGCGGAAAGTTCTTCCAAGGTGGGCACCAGTGCCGTTTTAGTACCAGTGGGGCGGGGATCCCCTAAAATGTTTCATTAAATTGACTTGCGTTTACTTCATTTAATCAACTAGGGCTGAGCAGAAAATGCCAATGCATTCCCTGCAGCAGTCAGTGCACACTAACACTTCCTGACAACACTAATGGGCTGGGTGTGATTTTTCTCAGATCGGCGGGTGGTCCCGGCCCACCTGCCCCTGGCCTGGACCCACAGTTCCCCCGAGGAGGTCCGGTCCTTTATGACCCAGCTGGAGATCTTGGCCCAGGCTGCGAAGCAGCCTCGCACCGACACACAACCCAGTTTTGACCCAACTTATTGAAAGGTCTTGTGACCCACCAGCACCATAAGAGTATTTATCCAGTCTCAAGCTGCAACCCCAATGTAACCAAACAACCACTTTGATAAACTTTCTTACCTAACCAATTCAGCTCTTAGAATTCCTAACTTCCACTTGTCGTGCATTGATGTCAATGTACATCGACCCTTAGTGAAAACTACTATTTATAGTTTAAAGGTTCAGTATGTGACCATAGACCTTGAGGTAGGTAGCTCATTCTGACGCTACAGTTTGAAAGTTACAAATCATAGTATTCATGGTTTCTCATTTGACTCTTAAGTATCCCTAACCTGTCCTCAATGTCTTTCGTTGGTAATAAAGAACTTGGACTTCAACCCAGATTATGTATCGGTCTGAATCTTTCAGGACACACGCTTAAAAATTCTACGATTTTGTAGCTAGCCTGAAGGATCCGGATAAAATTACCATGTTTCACAGTGGGTAATAAAGCCTCAATATTCAATATTTTTTTATTGATTTTTGTAGCAATCCACATTTGCCGTTTTTGTTTTTAATATTTCATTTTCTCATTTTTATACAGTATTGAAAACAAAAATAATGTGGTGCATTCACATCTTTCCCAAGGGATTCTTTAAGGTTGATCTCTACAAGGGTAAAACAGTGAAAAGCCTGAAGCTGGAATCCATACATGTTGAAGTTCTCACAGGGAGTAAGAAGAGTAGTGGGCCTGATTTTTAAAATCTACAAGGCTTCATGGATTTTGTTTGTACTTTTTTTTTGCCATTTACTTTTTTAAATTTTTAGTAAAGGGAGGAGTCAGCTTCCCAGCATTTCTTTTAAAAGGAACTTCCCAGTCCATGCGAACAACAGTCCAAAAAAACACCCCTCCATCTCTCCTTATCCACAACGCTCCTCTCCTCCACTTATGCAACGTAGGTGTAGACTTTGCGGTCCTCGGGCGTCCGTGCCAAGTATTCTCTCTCTATAAGTCCTTCAATGCGCTTCTTAATGACCACGGGGCTGGGGAGGAACCGGGCCCGCAGCTGCTGGGTTACCTGGGGAGAGAGGAAGTACAATAGCACTATTAGACACTACACTATAATTTCTCTGGCTCAAAAGATAGTACAGGACATTTCAGCACAATCAAACTTCTGAGGAATTAGAAATCATAACATGATTAAGTTGGTACTTGTGTTCAAAAGAATCGCCTCAGAGTACTTACTGAAATACTCCAGGATGCAAATTCCACATTCATAAAAATGAGCTGAGAAACTAAATCTAATATTCAACCAAATTGCCTCAAATCCAGATTTTTATAAAGTGTCTCTTCCACACCTGGCTCAGAGTCGAGAAGTAAAGCCAAAGGCAGACTTCTGTGCAGACCCTGCGGGGCGGTTTTCCCAGAACAGATTAGGCTTAATCCGGGACTAAACATTTAATGTATATTCTCCATTGAGCTAGTTTTTTAGCCCAGGAAGTTAAGACCACACCCACCTTTGCTACCAAAATGTTAAGACCTTTGTTCTTAGTTTAACATTTGTGTTGCTGTTTATGTCTATTAGTGTTCTGTATTTTGTCATGTTCTATGTTTTGCGAGGACACCAGGAAGAATAGCTGCTGCTTATTCAGCTAATGTGGATCAAAATAAACCCACCTCCGATACCAGGACCTAAAGGCCACCCCCCCACCACTACAAAGACGTCAAGGCCACACCCACCTCTGCTACCAGGACGTTGTGCTGCATCTTCTTCCTGGACTTCATGATGCGGACGATGGCTGCTTCAATTTCGTGCTTCCTGTCGTCGTCTACCTTCTGCCGCGTCTCTTTTCTCTCAGGGTCAGACTCCCCCTGCTTAGCAGCGACTGGAGGGAGGGAAAGAAATGTTCACTACAGGTCATCAGGGCAAAGTCAAAGGTCAACATGCCCAGAGGTTAAATCAGGAATAGCTAAGAAGTTGACCCTAACTGCAGCCACAAAAGCCTTTCGCTCCCCAAACCAGAGTGGGAGACCAATGTGATACGGCCGTGTAGTTTTCAGTTTAATCAATTCAATCTCATTAGAATAACAGACAGAATATAGATCAACATCTAAGGCCCAGACTACACACCTGTCTGTATTTTGACTCTGTGCAGCTTGGAGGTAAACTGATCGTTGACTGTAAACACGTGGCCGTTCTCGATCTCCTTGGACTTGGGCTCCTTGGTGAGGACGCGCTGGGTGGGCTTCCCGCAGGCCAGCGACTGCAGCGCTCGCACCAGCTCCCTCTCCGGGATGTCCGTCTCCTGCTGGATCTCCTACAGTGGGGACGGGAGGGAGCAGAAAAGAGAAAGGGGAAGGATGAGAAATAAAAGGGAAGCAGAGTAAAACAATATACGGGAGAAGACGATGAACGGGAGAAGAAATAGAAGACTGCATTTATCTGATGTCTAACACGTCCATGTGATTGAGACTGACAAGCCTATACAAGTGTCTGGCTCTTACCTCGAAGGTGGACTCTTCTCTGTTGTTGAAGAGCATGAGGATGGTCATCTGGAAAGTAGAGACCTGCAGTATGTGTTTCCTGGTGTTCGAGCCTGTCACCTGTGCTCCTCCCACTCCTACCTCCGAACCATCCTCCTGAAGCGGTAGGCAGGTAGAAAAGGGAGAGACGAAGAGAAAGTGAGACAGGGTAATAAAAGTTGAGAATTGCCATTTAGGAAAGCTAGCCCCTCCATCCATTTGTGGCAGGCAGGGCCCTTTACCTTCTTGATGAGACCGTGAAAGGTGGCATTGAGGTCTGCTGAGCCCATGTGGTGCTGGAGTGTCAACTGTCTGCCGCTGTGTTTGGCCAAGTAGAACCTGCAGGGGGAGGTAAATAACTGGTTACAAACTATACTTTTCATCAACCAAGGAGTTGGTTTATCTAGTAGTTGCATTAAAGAGGTGCCTGTAATGCAATTTATTGTAATTGAAGGTGGAAAAACAGCAAAAAGAGAATGAATCCTACCTTCTAAAGACCTCAAAGGCATGTCTGGGGGAGGGGGGGATGGTGCACTTGGGCGTGGCCGACTGCGTGGGCCAATAGCCAGTGGTGAGTACTCTTACGGTGAGGTCGACCCCCCCTAGAGACACCTGGAGGAAACAGCAGACACGGTCACAAAATGAAAACGAAAACCAAGACACAAAAGGGGTCCAGGGTTGCATTTATTAAACACAAACAGGAGAAGATGTTATATCAATGTCAGTCTCGCTGATGACGTAAAGAGGAATTGCATGCATCATATCTTAAACCTGTGAACTGTTAAGGTGTGTTTTTGAGTGATGCCTGTGTACCAGGTGTGAGTGTTTAGAAAGGTGTACGATCAGGTGTGTGTTGTGAGCGGAGAGGTACAGTAGCGCAACACCGTCTTACCCCCGTGGACTGTAGGTGTTGTCTGAACTCGTCCATGGTGGTGTTGGAGATGCTCATGTCTCTGAACATCCCTTCCAGTTTAGAGGTGAACTGACAGCCACACTCAGTCTACACAGAGAAGAGACAACACAGCGTAGTAAGTCATACTGGTTCAGGGATGGGATCAGCACAATACGGACAATCGGGTCAAACAGCTACAAGTCCATTTTTAACGCTAAGATAGAAGATTTAAGAACATCCTAAATTCCTGATTAATAATAAAAAGTAACAATGTAACTTTTTATTATTAATTAAGGGGGGGGGGGGGCTGAACACCGATTCAACGTTTTTTCTGCTGCTCATTAAGAAGAATTAGATTAGGGTCTTGGGGGTGTGGTTCGATGTGGGTGTGTTAGGTTTGCATAGCGTACCCTGGCAGTTACTGGTGTTTGTCCCTCTTGAGACACCGTAGCAACAACATAGCCACGATCACTTCCTCAAAATAGTCAGAATTGATCTAAGATAAATCAAGAAATCTGTCATAAATTGACATTTTTGCAGATGTCTTAGTCAAACAATTTTACATCTAGCTAAGGTGTTTGGTGCAGAAATTCAAGTTAAAAAAAAATGTGCATGGGGAAAAAAACTAGTCAGTGTACTGAGTATCATCAGTCTCAACTTCATCATCAGCAAGCTGCCAAACTATCGTAAATAAAAGCACAAGCTACACGCTGTTTGTCAGTGCCCAAAATCACTAGCTAGCTAAGTTCCATCTCTGGGTTTGTCAATGAAGCTAGCTAGTAGTAGCTAGCAGGCACATAGAGCAGGCAGGCCACAGACGAATCAGCTCATCAAGTCACTGGCGATGTGTGCGTTTTGGCGTTGTGTAGTACTTGATAACTTTCTCACTATCCATTACCAGAGTGTGCACCTGTCTGGCAGTGGTCCAGAGCGAATCATGTTACAAAACAAGTCGAGGCGGGACAAAAGACGCTCACGAATGGGTTTAGAATGTTGGAATATGACCCTGACCCTTAGGTACACAAATCTAACAAACTCAGTTTTGGAATATGCTGACTTCATGACCAAAATGATCCTACTTACCCTTCTTAGTCAATTTTGGCACTGGAATAAATGTTTGACTAATATTGATGCCACATACACCAGTTTCAACCAGAGAAGTTGGTTTTTTTGCATTCAGTTGCTCTTGAAAATCTAATTCATGAATACAAAATTCATTGGATAAAAAAAAAAAGTCAATTGTAATTGACAGCAGACTTGACTCGCCCTCTCCTCACCTTCAGCTTAGAGATCATGTTCTTCTCAGAGTCGTCGGAGACACTCTTGTTGGTGAGCAGCCTCCGGGCCAGGTGCTGTTTGTAGTACCTCTCAAACACATCCTTCTCCTGCATGAACCGGAAAAGCACCATGGCCTTGTCCAGGATCGACTCCACCTCCTGCTCTGTCAGCTGGAGATCATGCCAAAAGACAGAGAGGGTTGGGATATGTGTTAGAATAGTTTGAAAAAGTTTTTAAAAAAGTACAAAAGCATGTGTTTATGTTATTGATACAAAAAGGATAAGTGTGTTAAGGCAGCAACAGATGCACTTCATGATACTCAAATAGTGCACTGTGTGGTTCTGGCCAGAGCCAGTGCACTGTGTGGTTCTGGCCAGAGCCAGTGCACTGTGGTTCTGGCCAGTGCACTGTGTGGTTCTGGCCAGAGCCAGTGCACTGTGTGGTTCTGGCCAGTACACTGTGTGGTTCTGGCCAGTGCACTGTGTGGTTCTGGCCAGTGCACTGTGTGGTTCTGGCCAGTGCACTGTGTGGTTCTGGCCAGAGCACCTGGCGGAGAATAGGGTACCACATGAGATTATCCCATTGAAGTGTAGTGACGTCAAATTTAGAAGATTGAACACGACGGTGACGTACCCCTTTGACTCCCTTCTTGAGCTTGTCGTCGATGAAGAGGGAGAGGTACTCGGGGGAACGGGAGTTTAGGTTGAGGAAGTACTCAAAGTCTCCGGCGATGGTCTGCTTGAAGAGCCGGTCGTTGTTGAACGACTCCAGGAGGAAGCGGTCGAACCGCGTCTTCAGGTCCAACAGGCCCTATAGGAGGGGGAATCAAATCCAACTTTATTTAAAAGAAAACTCACAGCACACTTAACATGAAGACAGATACTATTAGAGTCAAAGTGGTCAACTCTTGGGGATGCCGTAAAAGAGTGGTCTGGAACATTAGCTTCAATGCTTATGGGGGTAGTTACTCATATTATTTGAAACACTTTAGATGTTAGACTTTTAGTCCTGACTTTTTCCCTGTTCAGGAAATACTCAGTACCCTGATTTGTTATGGGTATGTTTTGAATTGGACAATCTTTGATTTTTTGGAGATTAGGCCCAGCGTACCTGGATGTAGTCGACAGGGTTCTTGCCCTCTCCCTCCTCTGACACCAGAGCCTTGCCCTGCTCCCTCAGGTAGGAGCTCATACACTCACACATGGTCTTCAGGCCGTTAGGCACACGGCTAAACAGCTTGTACATGCAGCCCAGGTCTGGAGAAGTAGAGAGCGCGAGGGAAAGGAAGAAAGAATAGATGGGTTATGAAGGAACTTCATAAATATACAGATCTACACTCAAAATTGCAATGATACATTACATTGTTTAAGCACTGTTAGATATGCACCGTCTGTCTAACTCGGTGTCTGGCTTTGCCACGGTTACAGCGTTCATTTGTCAGGTGAGCATGCAGAGCTCAAGAGATGCATTTGAAGCAAATTAAACTGAACCTGTAAATGCCCGAGTGAGTGAGAAACTATTGATCTCCAACTGATTTATTAAGAGTGTTTGAGAGAGTCAACGTATGCCAGATCATGTTCAACATTAAACACTATCTTTTTAAATATGCTGGAAACCAGACAGGCTGACAGAGTGTTTTAAGACTGGCAACAGCAACAAACCCACTTCACTGAATGAGTAGGTGTCCAAACTTAACTGGTACTGTATATTAAAAAAATATTTGCTGAAACATTGAATTTGGCATTAGTGCTATTAGCCCATATAAATGCATTGAATAACAGATTTACTACAAGGAACAATCAAACTAAAACATCAAAAGACAGTTTGTTCTGACGTGTCGGTCCTATATCTGAGACAAGAAATATCAGGAAACTATGATTTATGTATTTTTACCCTTATTTTAGGCACTAAACTATCTCCATATATACTTCCAGGAATTACCGGGGATCTTCAGACAAGTCTTGTGAGCGTCCTAGAGCAACCGGCATGTACGCGTTCCAAACCGGCATGTACGCGTTCCAAACCGGCATGTACGCGTTCCAAACCGGCATGTACGCGTTCCAAACCGGCATGTACGCGTTCCAAACCGGCATGTACGTGTTCGTGAGACTCACCTTTCCACAGAGGGGTCATTATTTTGTAGGCCAAACTGTCCGGACGCTTTAGACGTTTTCATGAGAAGACAGATTTTTCGTAATCTCTCATGGTCTGACAAACACCGCTCTAGCCCTGCTAGTAATTAGTTTAATTAGATTTCCAGGGCAGTGAAAATGTTTTAAGGTCATAGACCCGTGTTACATTTAGCCCCACTCTCCCCTATACACTCAGAGAATTGCAGAGTCGTAACGTGCTTAAATCATGCCGGTTTAAAATAGTGCAGATTCCCCTCTTTTTATCAAATGCCACTAAAACTGCCGTTTCCCACAATGTCAGAACCCATGTTTACCTACCTATGGCGCTCTCAACTTGAATGCGCCTCGAGGAATATTTCTCACATAGAACAAACAAGCAGACCAGGTAAATAGATTAACTATTCTACTATGGGGGTTCCAGCTTAGGAGCAATTTAGACTGATCCAATGAACCATTGCATTTCGGTTCAAAAAGTTGTATCAAGTCTGCCCAAATGTGCCGAATTGGTTTATTGATACATTTTCAAATTCATAACAGTGCACCCTCCTCAAACAATAGCATGGTATTCTTTCACTGTAATAGCTACTGTAAATTGGCCAGTGCAGTTAGCTTAAATTCGTGTTAATCTTTCTGCCCATATCAGACATGTCTATGTCCTGAGAAATTATCTTGCTACTAACAACCTCACGCTAATCACATTAGCGCAACCGTCCCGTGGGGGGGGGGTCACCGATCTCGTAGATGTTAAATAGATAAACTATTCATTACTTGTTTTGTTTGCAGAGAAAGTAAAAGTTGACTTTACTAGCATCTTCAAAGTGCGACTGCAGAAATATTTTCTCATGTTCCATATTTTTGGGGGCGAGGCGACAACGATTTTGCAGCTAAATTACTGCAGTGGAAACACTGCCTCGCTTTCAAACACACACCACTCTCAACTCCCAACTTTAAAAATGCTAGAATTTGGTGCCTAAGGCGCACCAGAAAGATATCATTTTTAAATATAGTTTAGGCTTACATTAGGCCTATATGAATCCTAACTTTGAAGCACATCTCACGAGTAGCATACCCGTTTCCATTCTTACTGTGCCAATCAAATTTTCCTAGACCTACTGTCAAGCTAACAGTTTTTTTAGATAGCTATATAACATGACCGAGCATTGTTGTTGGTTATCAAACCAATAATTAGCGACCCGGGATTAGTTTTAAACGGCCCGAGACGTGTTTTGTGAAATTAAATAAAATCAGAGCTGCAAGCATGCCTGCCACGAAGCTGTGCTCCATGTTCCTCTCGGTCACTCAGAGGCTGCGTGACAGCAAATGTGCAATTGCAAAGCCTACGCAGACTGCCTGTGCTCTTGTTTATACCAGGCGATGACTTTGCATGCTCTGCGCACTGCTCCAATATAGAACATTTACAAATATAACAAACATCAGGGTCTGCATCCCCGCTCGCCATTACGGCTGAATTATATATATTTTTTAAACTGATGGAGGAATGGATGTGCAGGAAGAGCGGACAGAGAAGCAGGTGAGTGACGGTTGGAAGGGGATGCAGCCGGTGGATTACAGCTGCTACAAGTGAGATGCGCATGAAAGTGAAGTGGACATAAATTGGACTGGCGCATACAAGAGACCAGTTGCTAAAATGTTGGTATCATGACGTTTTGGTACCGTGATACCGGTATACCGTGCAACACTATTGGATAACATGCCTGACTCAATCTTATTAAGATCCCCCTCAGCCCAGGGTCCATATTCACAGTCTCAGAGTAGGAATGCTGATATAGGATACCTTTTCCCTTTCAGATCATAATGAATAAGATAATATGGACAGGAGAAACTGATCCTAGATCAGAAGTCCTCCATTGAGACGCTTTTCTCCAGAAATAATTCAACACACACGTAGTTCTCATTAGTCAGGATTATAACGCAATTCAGTCTTAATCTGATGCCTGTAAAACAAGGATGTTTTCCTTGTTTACCTTCGGTCTTGCCGTTCTTGAGCATGTGGACCAGGCCAGAGTTCTCCATCTCCACGATGGTCTTCATGTGTTTGGAGATGAGCTCCCGCTCCACCACCTTGACAATGGGCTCTTCTGTGGATTTATCCAGGCAGTGCAGCACCCGCTCTATCTCCTCGTTGATCCTGGCCTCCACCTTCTTGATGTACACACTGGCACTGTTCTCCGCTAGGAACTTCTGGCTCTCCATCTAAAGAGGGGATAGATTAGCAGAGCATGTTTGAGGATCATGATGTTGGGGTTATTCAGACACTCTTGGAGGACAGAAAAGAAGATATGTGATCAGGGCAGGAAAATCAGTTCCTATATAAAATGGCAGATAAATGTCAGAAATACAGGAAATCACATCCCCGGCTATCAAAATGACTAAGCCCGCACAGAATGTAGTCAGTGTAAAAAGGACGCATCATTAGGCCATCAAGATTTGCATGACCACAAACAAAGATATGTCACACCTACATGTTGGAAAATCACTATTTTAGGTTAGGATAGTGCGAAGTGTCACTGACTTAACTTGTTATGGATAGGGGGCAGCATTTTCACGTTTGGATGAAAAGCAGGCCCAGAGTAAACTGCCTGCTACTCAGTCCCAGTTGCTAATATATGCATATTATTAGTAGATTTGGATAGAAAACTCTGAAGTTTCTAAAACTTTTTGAATGATGTCTGTGAGTATAACAGAACTCATATGGCAGGCAAAAACCGGAGAAAAAATCCAACCAGGAAGTGGGAAATCTGAGGTTGGTCGTTTTTCAACTCATTCCCTATTGAAGATACAATGCAATATGGGTCATGTTGCACTTCCTGAGGCTTCCACTAGATGTCAACAGTCTATAGAACCTTGTTTGATGCTTCTACTGTGAAGTGGGGCCAAATGAGAGGGGAATGAGTCAGAGGTCTGGCAGAATGCTTTGAGCTCGTGACCCTCTTTCATGTGAGCGCGAGCTCTGTTCCATTGCTTGCTTTGTTGTTGCTTTTCTGAAGACAAAGGAATTCTCCAGTTGGAAAATTATTGAAGATTTATGTTAAAAACATCCTAAAGATTGATTCTATACTTCGTTTGACATGTTTCTACAGACTGTAATATGACTTTTTGCCTGAACTTTTGCCTGAACCTGCCCGCACGGCGTGAGTTTAGATTGTGTACTGAACGCGCGAACCAAAAGGAGTAATTTGGACATAAATGATGGACTTTATGGAACAAATCAAACATTTCTTGTGGAACTGGGATTCCTGGGAGTGCATTCTGACAAAGATCATCAAAGTGAATATTTATAATGCTATTTCTGACTTATGTTGACTCCAACATGGCGGATATCTTCTTGGGTTGTGTTGGTCTCTGAGCGCCGTACTCAGATTATTGCATGGTTTGCTTTTTCCATAAAGTTTTTTTGAAATCTGACACAGCGGTTGCATTAAGGAGAAGTATATTCTTTAAATCTGTGAATAACACTTGTATCTTTTATCAATGTTTATAATTAGTATTTCTGTGATTTGATGTGGCTCTGTGCAAATTCACGGGATGTTTTGGAGGCAAAGCCAAATATAAACTGAGGTTTTTGGATATAAATATGAACTTGATCGAACAAAACATACATGTATTGTGTAACATGTTGTCCCGGGAGTGTCATCTGATGAAGAATATCAAAGGTTAGTGATTCATTTTATCAATATTTCTGCTTTTTGTGACTCCTCTCTTTGGTTGGAAAATTGCTGTATGCTTTCTGTGACTAGTTGCTGACCTAACATAATGATGTTCTGCTTTCGCCGAAAAGCTTTTTTGAAATCGGACACTGTGGTTGGATTAACGAGAATTATCTTTAAAATGGTGTCTAATACTTGTATGTTTGAGAAAATTGAATTATGAGATTTCTGTTGATTGAATTTGGCGCCCTGCAATTTCATTGGCGAGGGGTTCCGCTAGCGGAACGGGGTTCCCCAGTCCTAGACAGGTTAATGAATCTTAATGTTTTGTAATAGCTTGTTTAAGTTTTTGTTTTGTTTTAGCATCCATGACAACATCAAACAATCTCAGCAGATTTGTCCAATCACAAAGACAAAATAACAACTCAACATTTTTTAAAAAGTGTTGCCCAACCTACCTGGAAGAATTCTGCAGACATTTCTAAGAATGGGGCCTCAAAGTCTTCCTCGTACACAGTCCTGCCCTCCAGGCCGAGAATCATCAGCATCTGACAGGCGTTCCTGATCGCTCCCCTGAACACACGCACATAACGCTGGACTCAACTACATGAGTAAAAACCATCTGTATAGCACTTTGTGACATAAATACATTTAATTTGATAAGGTTTGAGTTTTATGATTCCTTACACAAGCACAGATTCTTCAAAAGAGATCACATTGAGTAAAAACCATATGCCAGAGCGGTCATGGTGTGGGTTTTCATGCATTAGCCTCGGCTGCGTATCTCCCAAGTTGAGAGCATACAAACAAGGTCAGTGCTCTATGAATAGGTTATGCTACTGCCCTTATGATAGGATTACATACAAAAACAGTCAAAGAAAAATATGGAGCCGTTTTAGAGCTTAAACCTTACACCACACAGCCAGCCATTGTCACTCAGCACATGACCTTCATACACCAGCCTCGCCAAATAGCCACTACCTGATAAACAGTGGCAGGACGTCTATTCACAAAGCATTGAGTAGGATCAGCCCCTGCCCCCCCACCCCTGACATACTCATCATGATCTCTAAGGAAAAACTGATCCTAGATCAGCACTCATACTCGGACAATTTGTGAATAGAGGGCCAGGTCTTTTTGTTAGACAGACCCTGGAAGAGTCCGTACCTATCCACCACCTCGCCCTTCCTCTCGCGTGCGATCATGTCCAGCAGGGTCTGGCGGAGGTGGTCTCGGATGCAGCCGTAGCGCACCACCTGGTCTCGGAAGATGATCAGGCCCAGGTTGTACACATTCTCCACGTTGTTCTGCTGCACGTACACCCGGTCCTGGAGTGGAGTAGAACACGGAGATAAGTTAGAATGGAACACATTTGACTATTTCATTGTCCTCCAAGGAGAAAGTTATTTGCAGTTAGCCAGAGCTTACTTTACGCAAATTAAAAGTTCAGGCAGGGGTAAGGGAGAAGAGATGAAGGAATCAGAAGAATGTCTTGTTTTCTGCTTTGAAAAGCCATATATGATACGAGATAGGCAGGTCAGCTTGGTCACACTGACCAATGCAAATCTATACTCTGCCCGTAATACATGAGAGAAATAGAAGAAATATGCCTGAAACCTCAGTTCTGAGTGAGAGGAAGAGAAACAAAAGAATCCCCTTAGAGAACTCTGCAGTCGCAAATGCAGCTGTGTCATTGGTTGTATCGAGTCATGCCCCCCCCCCACCTCCAAGGCGCATGCGCTCTCACAGTAAACACACACACACCCTCGCACAACCACTCACACGGCCTTACTGCGACAGTAAATCAAGCAGATAAAACAATAGTAGCTCTTTGTTCTGCCCAGGGCAAACAGCTACTAGAAGGCTGAGCCTGCCCAGTGCCTGGCCACCGACCCGCCATGAGATGTAGAGGTGAGGGGAATCTGCCAGGGTCATGCCATCATAAGAGGAATGTATTATTTACACTCCAAGGAAATACTCTAGACAGCTTTCTAGAGAAGCAATAGTACTGATTAGGCCTATCTGAGGTTTTGAACATCTTCAGAATCATTCAGGACTAGAATTCAGGAATTCTGCAGATTCATTCAAATCATGCATATTTTCCAGCAAATCCCCGCTATACAGACCGTGGTTTTGCTTCTTGGCAGGGTTGCTAGGGCACTCCAATTCAGTCTCACAACAAAATGGTTGATCTTTCATGGTTAAATAACCATATGATAAGACAGAAAGCAGGCCACCTACCATGTACATGAGGATGTCTCGGATCATGACCATTGCCGTCTGGTGATCATTCCAAGCTTGATTTAATGTCTGCAGGAAGTTATTGTTTAATGAGTTGAGGACATCTTCTCGTACCTGTGGAAAGACATAAGTATTGATAACGACAAAAGCTATATCTTTGCTGAGACTATGTTGAAGTTGCCTGTAGACACCGATCTAAAGTCTTTAATTTACTTCCACCAGATGCCTTTCATGAAGATCTTCAATTGCGTTCTCTTTCTCGTACGTTTTCGCACTTGAAAACCATTCAAAATAATGAGAAAACTTGATAAGCTACAAGGCGGAGGTCACTTTCATAGCGTATTATGGGAAATGCTTTTCGCTAAGATAAATACAGTAGTGCGTTGTGGGAAGCGTAGTCCTTTACTTTGTTGACGAGGTGCTCGGTGACGACCTCACGCAGGCCTGTGTAGAGCTTCTCGCCGTGTTTGTGCAGCACCATGGTGTAGGCGTTCCTGTAGAGCTCCTCGAAGCTCAGCCCGCTGTTGTTCTTCCTCTGGATCTCCTGGATGGCGTTCTTCAGAAGGTCCCAGATGTTGTTGACATACTTCTCATCCATTGTCATCTAGGGGAGAGATGGCAGTAGGACACAATGGCGAAGAGAAAATTATAACAGAAAAGTTCAACCCTTTTCACATGTGTCCGTTCATTCTTACAAAGTGTTGTTTCCTCGTGCTGCAAATCTGCACAGATGAGATATTAGTCAATTGTTTCATAGGTGTTGAAGGCTGTGAATAACAAATCACCGACAAGATGGACCTGCACTGGAAATGATCAAGAGCAGAATGTACACAGCAGGAAGTTAAATATCTGCATTAGCCTACATGAAAATGATAATAAGCGATGACATTATTAATGCAGAAATGGTCCATCACTACAACAAAGCAGTGGAGTTGTTATGCTAGCCTGCCCATATAAACACATTAATTCAGGAGAGAATGTGTTCGGGAAAAGTGTCATGTCATTTAATAGTTAGCTAGGTGCAGAAGAACTCCAGCCACAACCATACACCTAGAGGCTAGCGCTGGAGGTTGTAACTTTGACTTCATTGTTTGTCTACCAAGAGACGGCTTTTCAACTCACACTTTGACACACGAGGAGTAATGGGGGGGGGGGGGGGGGGGGGGGCAAAAAGAGAGAGATCAAAGTTTAAAAAGAGAGAGAGCCATTCCATCAAGTCAGAAAGTAACTATATAATCCATCCCATTACTTTTGGGCAAACAACTGAACAGGATGCTCCAACAAGTGCCAGGGGGAAAAACTGCCTAAATAGTAACAGTTTTTCACAGCAGCTTCTCCCTACTTCTAAACTAGGCCTAATCCTCATGCTCAGTTATTATTCTCAGTGGGGCTGTGGCAGGTTAGTCTGGCTAAAACCTAACTCTTCAAGTCCTCTGGACTTCAGAGTCTGTAATGGCTCTTTGATGTTGTGGTCGAGTGTGGTCACAGCTCTCCCCGCGCTTTAAGTCATTTGGCTCGCGTCAGCCAGGCTAGCTGCAGATATGCAGGCAGGCAAAAACTGCATATCCCATACCCTGGCTACATGTCCAGGTACACACAGACAGTGTGTGATCACTAAGGTTGTAAAATTCCGGGAACTTTCAATAAATTCCCTGGTTTTCTATAAATCCTGGTTGCATTGTTCCGGATTTCTTGTTTATCCCAGGAATCCTCCAACCAGGATTTCCAGAAAACCAGGGAATTTGTTGAAAGTTCCCGGAATTTTGCAACCCTGGGGGTCACAGATGCTGCCGTTATTCCTGCAGCATTCAAGTTGTCAGAGTGTAACACTGTGTGTGTGAGAAGGAGCGAGATAAGAGACAGAGAGCAGAATTCAGGGACTGAGATGGAGTACACTTCTGGCTAAGCCCAGGGCCCTGACTGCAATGTCATTCCTTCACATATGCTGCCAAATTCTGGCATCCAACAATGTGAGGCTCCTCTCAACAACATAAAGACTACTACAGCATATTGCTCTCCATGTTCACCTAGTTCTGCAACACAGCAGGCCTATTTTTAAATATCTATAAATAGTCACATCTCCAAAAAACACCTAATAAACTTTGACAAATGGGCAAAGGGAAAATACTATTTGATCACCAAATAATAGTACTCAGTAAGAGAACCAAACTCCACTCCGTAAGCAACGTTGTGTAATGCGTGTCTTGATCAACAAAAGCTGTTGACAAAAATAACCAAACCACCTGGTAATGTTAGCTAACATTAGTAGTTAGCTGTGCTCCTCGATTAACTAACGTTAACTGTTTTAAAGTAGGCCAAGATAATGAATTGGTTCTGACAGACAACTGATTAATGGCTAGCTAGCTAGCAAGTCAAGTTATATACTTCACATTTCTGTAGCTGACTAAACTCAACGATTTCCGATGGAGTTGAGTGGTGATTAGTGTGTACGGACAGCAGCATCAACGTCAAGTTTTTACACTGGATTTTATGTGACGTCGGAGCTCCAGTCCGCCCACACTAGTCATCGCTCAACTCCATCATAAATCGTGGAATTGAGTCAGCTACCTTTTCTGGTACCTTTAGTATTTTTCAGCTGGGTAGTTAGCTAGCTGCACAGCTAGGGAACAGTTAAGATCTGCGCATGGGTGTCCTAGAAGTCCACAATTATTTTAAAGGGGTATTTGTAAAATCCTATTAGACACCTATAATCCATAACTCCTTGTCCATCCAGACTATATAATGTGCAGATATCTGTAAAGAAACTGTCTGAGCCAAACTTTTCTCCAAACATATAACTTCTGATCTTACGCATAGCCTACCACTGTCTACCCCAGCCAAGTATATAGATAGATATATAGATGCCGGTTTGGAGAGAAGTTTGGCTCAGAAGCTTTCTTTAGTTATCAACACATTATACAATTTGGATGGGCGGACAAGCAGTGAGGGATTATAGATATGCCTTCAGTAACAGTATTTTCGGGAAGCAAGTACCCCTCTAAAGCATTTTGCTAGTTATTTTCCAGGCTCTAATTGAAGTCGTCTAGGACACCCATGCGCGAATGCTAAACCCTATATAGACCCAGTCGGTATTAGATAGAACGTTGCGGCCCCTCCCACCTGTGGGGAAAACAACCTGTGGTTAGCCCATTGGCTCACAGCAAATACTTTGCCTCTTTCAAACATAATAATTTTTTTTGTCTGCTTGTTTTAGTCAATTACAAAACTACATTTAAGCAAAGTACATGTCTAAAGATTACTTTTCAGCATTGCCGGTTCCCGAGTGTTCTCACTAGTTAGAAAAAAGCAATATTGTGGCGCTGCCCCTTTTATTGACGCTGTTAGCAGCCACGAGTGAGTGCTAGCTAGCCAAGCACCACAACACAAACAGACTATACAACTACTACTGGTGAGTGGAGTTACAAACAGACTATACTAAACAAGTTAAATGTCTTACCTGTGATTAAAATGTTTTCCCACACAGCTACGTGTAGCCTACTTCTACACCGATTTACGACATTTCCCATTTCGAATAGCTTGAAGCCACAGGACTCTTCTCGCAGGCTCCATGTCCCTACGTGGGAGCATTGCGAACCATAGGTCTTGATTTTTGACCTGGTTATATGTACATTGAACAACACAGCAGCTTTTCTGCATGTTTTGTTATTTTGTATTTGTTTTAAACTACAACCCAGTTGGCTCTTTTACACTGGGGGTCAATGGGAAATAATGTTTGCCTTCCCCAATTTGTGGGCGTGGTCGAGGGAATTCCTTATTGTGTGAGAGGAAGAGGAGAAGTAAGACGTTTACTCCGCCCAAAACAAGACCACAGTGAGGAATATTTGTATGGAGGTCAATGCGAGTGTCAAATTTGTATTGTAATGGTTTGGTTTACGAATGCACTGATATGTGGACGCACGTGGGATTTAAGCAAATTTGGGGAAAAACGACTATATTGGTGGGTCCACTGGAGTATCTTGTCAATATAATAGATAATCTTTGGCTATGTTCAAGGCAACTCGGAAATGTTCGATTTATAAAATCGTTGTAGAAAGACGAGGCCCGAGTTTCACACTTGGATAGTACGTTAATTTTAACTCGGAGTTCCGAGTTTCCAACTTTACATGAATGCACCATATCCTCGCAAACTGGCTAACTAGCTTAACAACTAACGTTAGCTAACGTTGGTCAGGCTGAATGATAATCAAAACAACCTTCGCTAGCTACATTTTAAGTGACATTTCTCGAGTTAGCTAGTTACTAAGACTGGCGAACTTGGTAGGCTAGCTAGCTATGTAGCCAAGTTAAGGTTGACCTGGCAACTTGTTTGCTAGGTACCGTTAGATAGTTGACATACTGTAGGTTAGTTAGCCAGCTAGCCATGTAGGTAGCCAGTTAGCTACGTTAATCTGAGAACTAGTTAAATTAGCTAGCTGGCTGACAGGTTTGTCAGCAACACTGCAAGTTAACGTAAACTAGTAGCTAGTTAGTGGATATTTTCCAGTTTGTACAAATAGCTAACATAACCCGATCGACTCAATGCTTATCAGGCTAGCTAGCAAGCAAGCCAACGAGCAATTATTAAGCAACGAAATAGTACGTTTAGCTAGTTGTTAGCTGACAGTGAAACGTATTTGCTCAGTTAGTCTGGCCTATCTTTAGCATCAAACAGCTAGCAAGTGACATCCCCGGTACTCGCGTCTCAGCGTACCCGGCCAGTAACGTTACTTACAGGAAAGGCTCTTATCCTCATCTTGGTGTCTTTCTTGACGCCGCCTTTGAGGTTGGACATGATTAGTTAGTACGTCCGTCGTCTCTAAGTTAACATGAAATACTATTTTAGGCTGCAACAGGGAGGCCTTCAAATGCAAAGTGGTAAAGATCTCCCTCGACCTTCCCCTTGGGTTTGGGTCCGTCTCTCTGCGCTGTTGTTGTCACACTTCTCTCAAATTTTGCCTAGCTTCTCTTGCAGTGATGGCGGACAACAATCTTCTACTGCGCAGTGTTAACGGCGCACCGAAATCACGCGAGATTAACTGACAAAAAAATAAAGTCACAAAAGATACAGAACGTTCATCCTCCTCATTCAACAAGTTGGAACTATGTCTAATTATAAATTGGAACTATGTCCAATTATAGATTGGAACTATGTCCAATTATAAATTGGAACTATGTCCAATTATAAATTGGAACTATGTCTAATTATAAATTGGAACTATGTCCAATTATAAATTGGAACTAAATCCAATTATAAATTGGAACTAAATCCAATTATAAACTGGGTGGGTTGAGCCCTGAATGCTGATTGGCTGACAGACATGGTATATCAGACCATATACCATGGGTATGACACATGTTTTAGTTTTACTGCTCTAATTATGTTGGTAACCAGTTTATAATAGCAATAAGGCACCTCGCGGGTTTGTGATATATGGCCAATATCAGTGTTGTAAAAATACTTTAAAGTCGTTTTTTGGGGTATCTGTTCTTTACTATTTTTATTTTTGACAACTTTTACTTTTACTCCACTACATTCCTGAAGAAAATAATGTACTTTTTACATTTTCCCTGACACCCAAAAGTACTCGTTGCATTTCCAATGCTTAGCAGGACAGGAAAATTATCCAAGTCACACACACCAAGAGAACATCCCTGGTCATTCCTTCTGCCTCTTATCTGGCAGACTCACTAAACACAAATGCTTTGTTTGTAAATGATGTCTGAGTGTTGAAGTGTGCCCCTGGCTATCTGTAAAAAGAAAATGAAATAAAGAAAATTGTGCTGTCTGATTTGCTTAATATAAGGAATGTGAAATGATTTATACTTTTACTTTTGATACTTGAGTATATCTTAGCGATTACATTTACTTTTGATACTTAAGCTTATTTAAAACCAAACACTTTTAGACTTTTACTCAAGTTGCATTTTACTAGGTGACTTTCACTTTTCCTTGAGTAATTTTCTATTAAGGTATCTTTACTTTTACTCAAGTATGACAATTAGGTACTTTTCCACCACTGGCCAATATACCACGGCTAAGGGCTGTGTCCAGGCACTCCGCGTTGCATCATACGTAAGAACAGCCCTTATCCGTGGTATATTGGCCATATACCACACCCCCTTGGGCCTTATTGCTTAATTATAATAGGTTCTCACTGTAAAATATCAGATTTAACTAGTATTGACAATTTGTTTAAATACAGTCTATGAAATTCATATCCTATTGCATTTCAGCAAATAGTCGAAATTGGAGGTGTCATTGATTGGTTTAATATTACAAAAATGTGCACATTTAAAAATCTATCATTCTTCGCACTCACTTGCTACTTAACTACAATACCTTATTGAGTAGTCAGTGCTCATGCACTGTCTACTATGATGAGATGGCCAATAGGCTACAGTCGAAATTACATAACCGATCGCCTACTATTTTGTTGCGTTTAAGTAGGCTACCAGTGTGCATGTGTATGTGGCATGTACCATGCATATGCCTACATACAACAAGACACTGTGCTTAGGTAAACTGAGGGGTATTGTGATGTTACTAGGCCTAATAGTATGACAGTGTAGGATCTGCAGTTTCTGTCCATGTTTCCCATGGGACCCTAAATCAGGATTGGGGAGTAACTGATTACATGTAATCCAACTACAAAAAAACAAACTATAATCAGTTACGTTACCAGCAAAAATATTTTGCAGGGGAAAAATACATCAGAGACCACTATGATGATACACCAAGTGCGTTTGATGGATCCTTTTTGTTTTCTTCATAATGCCTTTTAAGGGGAAAGTAATCCAAAAGTAACTGAAAATAATCAGTTTATGTTACTGAGTTTGGGTAATCCAAAAGTTGCGTTGCTGATGACAATTTTGGACAGGTAAGTAGTAACTGTAACATATTACATTTAGAAAGTGATCTACTCAACCCTGCTCTAAATATTACAATTTTATTTTTCAATACTTGAACTTGACCAAATGGCACCAGAACATCAACATGAAATGTATTTAGAATTTTGTTCCAGCAATACAGTACATTAAAACTAAAAGCAGAATAATCTAGCTTGGTGGACACCCTAGGAACCAGGTGCCTATACTTCAACAGCAAAGTTAGATAAGACGGAAGTTCATGAAGTAGGGCCTTATAAACAAAAAGGGAGTAATATAGATATCTACGTGTCTTTAGCGTAGTCCAGACAACCTTTTGACACAGGATTCAGTAATGAGTATCACAACTGTCACCTGTAACAAAACAAAGAGGCACTATGGTAGATGGCATCCAACGGTTTAAGAGCAGAAGCAGCTGCACTTTGATAAATAATATCACCATAATCAAGAACAGATGAAAAGGTTGACTGAATAATCTGCTTCCTGCTGCTAAGAGAAAGGCACAATCTGTTTCTGTAGAAAAAGCCAACTTTAAATCTTAGCTTCTTAACCAGCTCATCTATATGTTTTTTAAACGTCAAATCTTTATCAATCCAAATGTTGTTGTCATGTTGTGTTGCTACCATGCTGCATTTTCATGTGCTGCTGCCATGCTATGTTGTTGTCTTAGGTCTCTCTTTATTTAGTGTTGTGGTGTCTCTCTTGTCGTGATGTGTGTTTTGTCCTATATATATTTTATCCCAGCCCCCTCCCCACCGTTGCCCTTTTGCCTTTTGGTAGGCCGTTATTGTAAATAAGAATTTGTTCTTAACTGACTTGCCTAGTTAAATAAAGGTTACATAAAATAAATAAATAAAAATGTATATGCAGGAAAATGTTTGATTGGAGAACCATCTAATGAGTGAACATGTAGTTCATCTGAAATATTCTTCAGAGAGTTTGAAAACACCATGTACATCATTTGGTTTTGCCTGTATTAAGCACAAGATTTAAATCAGTAAGGGATTCCTGCATAGCTATAAAATCTGACTGTAGTTTTGATACAGCCAGATCAACAGTCGGGGCAATAGCATACATAATAGTATCATCCGCATATAGATTAAATTTACAATTTTTAACAGATTGGCCAATGGTGTTTATATAAATAGTGAAGAGAATAGGTCCCAAAACCGGCCCCTGTGGTACACGTTTATGTACTTCAAGAAATTCTGATCTCACCTGAAAAAAGTATTGCTTTTACAGTACCAGTCAAATGTTTTAGAACACCTACTCATTCAAGGGTTTTTCTTAATTTTCACTTTTCACATCAAAACTATGAAATAACACATATGGAATCATGTAGTAACCACAAAAGTGTTAAACAAATAAAAATATATTGTATATTTTAGATTCTTCAAAGTAGCCACCCTTTGCCTTGACAGCTTTGCACACTCTTGGCATTCTCTCAACCAGCTTCATGAGGTAGTCACCTGGAATGCATTTCAGTCAACAGATGTGCCTTCTTAAGCTGAGACCTTGACACTGAGATATCTTTTGTTCTCAAAACAAGGTCTGGGCGTACTGCCAAATTGCAGCTACTGATAGCGAGGATTCGTTCAGTCAGCGACTCGCATGAACATAGAAATTGGTTTATAGAACAGCACATGAATAGAACACAGAAATTAGTTTTAAGAAAAGCAAATGTATGACATTTCCATCACAAGATTTTACACCCTATTATTTTCTTACAATTTAAATGTGGTGACCGTATTATTTGACCAACTCAGGCTACATCTGTTTTTAAGAGTTTTAGCTTTTACATTTGTTATACCTGCTAGCCTACCTGTTATACCTGCCCCTTTCTTATGGTTACTGTAGGCCTAGATATTATACGTCTAGATACACTAGGCCTAATATAAAATGAGATGATGAAATAAAAATAGAGATGGGGGACATTTTAAATAATAATTTGTATTTGTTGGCTATGCAAAAGATAGTGTGAAAATAACTATTGGTATTTGTTCAATAAATGCAAATCGCCAATGTTGGCCACATGCATGATAATAAGCCTCCTCTGAAATACAGTGAACCCTCACAAGAGGGTAACGTTGCACTCTTATCAATCCTAGGCTATGCGGATGAGGGACAGGGGATGAACAAAACAACAAAATAAATGTCACATTTCACATTATGCTGTCCCCCGTGCCTCCATCAGAGTGTTATTCCAACTCTCTATCTGCACCCTGGTCACATTGAAATGCCCTGGCCCTGGGTGATGATGGACCAAGGACTGGAAGATGGAATATCTTCTCACAGTCATGACGCTGCTCTCTGGATAAGACAATAGACAGTTAGTCAAACACTAACTGTCCCATGCAGGGGCAGACTGGCCAACAGATGGGCTGGTCCATTCCCCCATGTCTAACTTGTTTTTTGCTGTTGTTGCACTAAATTATCACAGGGCCTCAAGGAAAACAATGGGTCAGTGTGTTAGAAATGCCAATTTCAGGTTGATGCCATGCCCCTGATGCCATGTTCTCTCCACACCAGGCTACAAACTAAAGAAATAGCAAGAATAGGAAAATGTGAAGCATTGAGTCACTCTCGTATTCAGCCACTAATGTAGGGGTGGGTAGCATTCTTTCGTGACTTGTTTCCAACATCTCAGCCTCATGTTTTCAAACTCCAATTTTCTGATTTTCCACAGCCTTTCTCTGATCACATTCGTGAGCCTCTGTTCGCTGTCCATGTTGCTGAAACGACAAACGTATGTCTGCGTGGAAAGTAGTGCCATTAGAATATCTAATCGCTAGCCACTTGCCTAACCTGACCTGGTAAATAGATACCATGATTTCCTCAACGTTTTCCCCCTACATACATACAGTTAAAATCAGAAGTTTACATCCACCTTAGCCAAATACATTTAAACTAAGTTTTTCACAATTCCTGACATTTAATCCTAGTAAAAATTCCCGGTCTTACGTCAGTTAGGATCACCACTTTATTTTAAGAATGTGAAATGTCAGAATAATAGTAGAAAGAATCATTTATTTCAGCTTTTATTTTTTTCATCACATTCCCAGTTGGTCAGAAGTTAAATTGTTTAACTTGGGTCAAACGTTTCGGGTAGCCTTCCACAAGCTTCCCACAATAACATGGGTGAATGTTGGCCCATTCCTCCTGACAGAGCTGGTGTAACTGAATCAGTTTTGTAGGCCTCCTTGCTCGCACACGCCTTTTCAGTTCTGCCCATACATTTTCTTTAGGATTGAGGTCAAGGCTTTGTGATGGCCACTCCAATACCTTGACTTTGTTGTCCTTAAGCCATTTTGCCACAACTTTGGAAGTATGCTTGGGGTCATTGTCCATTTGGAAGACCCATTTGCGACCAAGCTTTAACGTCCTGACTGATGTCTTGAGATGTTGCTTCAATATATCCAAATAATTTTCAATCCTCATGATGCCATCTATTTTGTGAAGTGCACCAGTCCCTCCTGCAGCAAAGCACCCCCACAACATGATGCTGCCATCCCCGTGCTTAACGGTTGGGATGGTGTTCTTCGGCTTACAAGCCTCCCCCTTTTTCCTCCAAACATAACGATAGTCATTATGGCCAAACAGTTCTATTTTTATTTCATCAGACCAGAGGACATTTCTCTAAAAAGTACGATCTTTGTCCCCATGTGCAGTTGCAAACTGTAGTCTGGCTTTTTTATGGCGGTTTTGGAGCAGTGGCTTCTTCCTTGCTGAGTGGCCTTTCAGGTTATGTCGATATAGGACTCGTTTTACTGTGGATATAGATACTTTTGTGCCTGTTTCCTCCAGCATCTTCACAAGGTCCTTTGCTGTTGTTCTGGGATTGATTTGCACTTTTAGCACCAAAGTACGTTCATCTCTAGGAGAGAGGCACTGAGTTTGAAGGTAGGCCTTGAAATACATCCACAGGTACACCTCCAATTGACTCAAATGATGTCAATTAGCCTATCAGAAGCTTCTAAAGCCATGACATCATTTCTGGAATTTCCCAAGCTGTTTAAAGGCACAGTCAACTTAGTGTATGTTAACTTCTGACCCACTAGAATTGTGATACAGTGAAATAATTTGTCTGTAAACAATTGTTGGAAAAATGACTTGTGTCATGCACACAGTAGATGTCCTAACCGACATACCAAAACTATAGTTTGTTAACAAGAAATTTGTGGAGTGGTTGAAAAACGAGTTTTAACGACTCCAACCTAAGTGTATGTAAACTTCCGACTTCAACTGTACGTACACTATTTCAGTCACATGCCCCCCCCCCATCTCGGTTATCGATGTAATAGCCGAGCACCTGGTTTGTGATCCATGTGGAGCATCGTTTTCTTCCTTTCTCCCTTTATTTATAAACAAAACAAAAAATGACCCTCCCAATGGCACCATTGAAGTCAGAATCACATGATGTAGGCCTTCTAGGAGCGTGTCATTTTCTTCCCTGAGACCCGATGCCTCCCACCTTCTCTGCTCGAGTTAAAAATGTATCAGTTCTCTCGCTCTCTTGTTTATTGTCATCTATCATTCATCTGCATCTGCATGCTCTCCATCTGGTCCAATCACTGAAACTAGGCCTATTTTTCAGAATGAGTTCGACCTACTTAGGTGATTCATATAGAAAGCGTGTAGACATTTTTAGACTTTTCTAGACATGTCTAATGTAGGCCTAGAAAGTCTCTGTTATCACCTTTTAAAAGCTCTAAAATTAGATCTAGGTCAAACTCCCTCACCCTTCTCTCCCCATTTAGTTTCAAAATTGATGCTTTTGAAGTCAGAAACACCTTTTCCAGTTCCCACGCTGTTATCCTTGGGCTCTCTTTGCTGTCCTGCAGTCACTTAAAGCCCTGCTACACAATAGCTCCAAAAACTCAGGGAAGATGAGCATCAGTGTGTGTGTGTGTGTGTGTGTGTGTTAGAAAAGGAGAGGGAGAGAGACGAACAGGAAATCAGTTTGACAGTACATTTTAGACATGATGCTCTATGTATGCAATGTTGCTTGTTGGTACAAGTCTGTTGTTTTGCCAAATAACAAGTCAACAAGGTACCGAATTGTCGTATACCAAGAGTAGTTTTTTGCCACCCACTTTGAACCTGTGTATGTGTATGACAGGGCTTTACGCTTTTGGTGCTGCTCTTCTCTATGACTGTGGTCTCTCAGAACCAGCCGCAGGACTGCTCAGAGGTATATGACAATAGCTTCACCCACAGTGGAGTGTTTACCATCTACCCTGTTGGCCCCACGTCTGTTGTCTATGCCTACAGTGACATGGACACTGATGGAGTGAAATGGACTGTGAGTATGAGAGACAGATAGAGAGAGAGAACAGTGAGTGAGAAGAGAGAGAGAGAACAGTGAGAGAAAACAGAGGGGATGGGGTAAAGTGAAGACTGTGATTTGTGTTTCTTTCCCAGTTCTTCCAGAGACAAATCGATGGGTCTGTGAACTTCTACAGAGACTTGGACCACTACTAGAATGGCTTTGAGCATGCTGCAGGAGACCACTGGCTGGGGTAAGGGCTTTTTATTGATGTGGACTGGGTTGTATTGCACCAGATATGTGTAAGTTATGTTCACCACTGACTGTAAAGTTCTTACTTAATCCATTACTTGTTAGTTTATAACTAGTAGTTTACTAAATTGGGTTGCCGGTTTGGAGACCCTCCATCACCTGTCCAGGTGTAGGAAGACAGAGCTGAGGGTGGACATGGAGGACTTTGAGCAATTGGGGGAGAAGGGCCTTGGTCAGGGAGGTGACCAAGAACCCGATGGTCACTCTGACAGAACTCCAGAGTTCCTCTGTGGAGATGGTAGAACCTTCTAGAAGGACAACCATCTCTGCAGCACTCCACCAATCAGGCCTTTATTGTAGAGTGGCCAGACGGAAGGCCCTCCTCAGTAAAAGGCACATGACAGCCTGCTTGGAGTTTGCCAAAAGGCACTGGTCTGATGAAACCAAGATTGAACTCTTTGGCCTGAATACCAAGCGTCACGTCTGGAGGAAACCAGGCACCGCTCATCACCTGGCAAATACCACCCCTACCATGAAGCATGGTGGTGGAAGCATCATGCTGTGGGATGTTTTTCAGCGGCAGAGACTGGGAGACTAGCCAGTATCGAGGGAAAGATGAACGGAGCAAAGTACAGAGAGATCCTTGATGAAAACCTGCTCCAGAGGGCTCAGGCCCTAAGACTGGGGTGAAGGTTCACCTTCCAACAGGACAATGACCCTAAGCACACAGCCAAGACAACCTAGGAGTGGCTTCGGGACAAGTCTCTGAATGTCCTTGAGTGGCCCAGCCAGTGCCCAGACTTGAACCCGATCGAACATCTCTGGAGAGACCTGAAAATAGCTGTGCAGTGACACTCCTCATCCAACCTGACAGAGCTTGAGAGGATTTGCAGAGAAGAATCTGAGAAACTCCCCAAATACAGGTATGGCAAGCTTGTAGCGTCATACCCAAGAAGACTCGAGGCTGTGATTGCTGCCAAAGATGCTTCAACAAAGTACTGAGTAAAGGCTCTGAATACTTATGTAAATGTGATATTTCCATTTTTTTTATTTGCAAACATTTCTAAAAACCTGTTTTTGCTTTGTCATTATGGAGTATTGTGTACCGATTGATGAGGGAAAAAATGTCCTCCATTTTAAAATAAGGCTGTAACATAACAAAATGTGAAAAAGTGAAGGGGTCTGAATACTTTCCAAATGCACTGTATGTGAATCGTAATAATGTAGATAACCAGATACTTTAACAGGTAAAAATGACCTAAAACTAATATTATGCAAGATGTCAATTCTTCGTGGCCAGCTGGCTAGCTAGCAGTACTAGTAGCCAGCCAGTTAGCGCTATTGGCTTATTATGTGCTTGTGATCTATGGTATGTAGGCAGGTAAACATTCCAAAATTAACACAGCATGTATTTATTAATGTATCAAGATAAATTATTGTAGTCAGGCAACGTATGAGATGTGAATAGGCAACATGTCATTCCAAAGTCGGAGTGTATTTTTTCTCGCTTCAGCTCAAATAATGGCCGCCGTGATTTCAATACATTTTGCGTCATTTCGTACGTTGTTGCGTCCTATTTCTTTGCATCGTTTCCGTTGAAGCTTGAATTGAAGCAAGATTCAACATATGTGTAAACGGAGTACGCATTCGAGAAGTGCTCTCCGTGCTCTGTTTCGCATACTTTGATTTGGACTCATACTCTGACCCTCCCATGCTCCAATTTGTGTGCTCGGAGCACAGTAGTATTTATTTTGAGAAACACCCTCAGAGCAAGACAGATACACGCTCCACGTCTTCAACTTTAAGATGGCGGGGCAGGTGGCATAGAAATCAGAGCTGCTCACTTTATTGGTAGATTGATGAATGACTCATTTGTAATATATTATGGTATTTTTCACCGCAGTAGAAAACAAAATGGTTGATTGTTTCTGCTTATTCTATTGTGGGTGTTATGTTGAATGCCACATCTGGATTCAAAATGATTCACAGTTCAATTAAATTCACAATCAATCTAAACTCAATTCAACTCAACCCGATTTATCAACTCAATTAAATTAAATTAAATCCTGAACCTCTTTCACCAGGTGATGCCCACTCCCACTACAACATCCAGAGGTTTTCCACCTGCGACCGGGACAAGGACAGCAGCCATGTGAACTGTGCTGAAAGTTACCTGGGAGGCGTCTAGTAGACCAAGCGCTACAGCACTAACCCCAACTGTGTGTATAGCCAGAATAGTCTGCAAAATTGCAAATTGATCATAACTATGCCCCAAAAAAGATTGTATTTGAAAATAACAATAATTGTATACCTTGATTACATTAAGACACAATCACATAATTATGTCTCTTTTTTTATTTGTGCAAATACTTGGGAACAGATTTCTGGAATTAAACCATTTTTTTGCTGAATTCCTTTTTACTAAAAACTTTGGGGGGCCCAAGAAAATCACTCATGGCTGGTTTTGGTCACCTGTTGCCGACCGCTGCTATACTACAATGTATGTAGGCCTATAATGTTTTTTGTTTTGTTTGTCTGTGAGTGAGACAGGCTTGAAATAAAATAACCAATGTTATTTTAACCAATGTTATTGTGTTAATAAGTCATTCAACGTTCATTGGCCGACATAAGCACATAGGTATGTGTGTACATGTGTGTTTAGGAGAGTGTGTGCTGTTTGTGGCTGCCTCGCAAATGGCACCCTATTCCCTATTTAGTGCAATACTTTTGACCAAGTAGTACACTATATAAAGAATAGGGTGCCATTTAGGATGCAATCTGTGAGTGCATAGTGGCATGTATCAACACTGTAGCCCATGCTCTGAGTTCCTCCCATTCCACAGAACAGTGGCTCAACTACTGTTTGCTTGCTGATAATGACAGCTGACAGATAGACTGACTTCCTCTCTCTCTCTCTCTGTCATGGTGTTGTGTAAACACATAAGTTGACCCAGAGGTCTGAAATGCATCTGTAGATAATGGGCAAATGAGGATCGTAGGTTACTTTAGGGAAATTAATGGCAATGCGAAATTGAATTTTGGTGACATTGAAAATAAACCTTTACTGTATCATAGTTGCATATCATATATTGTACATTTAGCACATTAGTAATATATAATACGAAATGGGTGATGGACAGTCACAAATTAATACATACCGTACAAAACGTAGCATATCATACTAAATGTAGTATCTCAGATTTACTTACAGAATAATACGAAATGCTCTGAGACCAGGTTGAAAGAGCAGGTGTTCTTAATGTTTTGTATACTCAGTGTATATCTATAGACCCTTTTCCAGTACACGTCACACTGATGTCAGTGACTCTTGTCGGCAGTAAGAAAGATTACGCCATCTGTGCCCATTCAACATAGCCTAGATATACTTTTTTGGGTTCTCATACGCTTACAATTTTACCGTTGAAGTTGGAAGTTTTTTTAACAGAATAATGCAGCTGATTTGCGATGATGACACAAGCATTATATTAAGCAGGACATTCATACGAGCCTTAAAATCCAAGTATAATCCAAAAGTAGTGTGAAATGCACTCACGTAACATGAGCAACATGTAAATAGAGGCAATTTTTGCAGACGTCCTATATGAACCCCCCCTTGTCCTGCCACCAACTTGCGCGCATCGCCCCCGCGCGGCAATGTTTGTAAACACAGAAAGGGGTCTATAGAAAATGTAGTCTTTTGTTTTTAAACTGAAGTAACAATATCGACCTGCTGATGTCAGTATCGTGTCGTGTGCTTTTTTTTCTGTTGTTGCTGTCGTGTGGGCCTATACCTGGCAACATGCTGTAAATTAGCTAATTGAGGAGGAGACAGAAATTCAAAGTCAGGACAGACAGGTACGTGAAAAATGTCAACGTTTGTGCGTTTGTTTGTTAAAGTTTACGATAAACGGTAGATGCACGTCGTGGTGAAGGCAGAACAGTCATACCTGTAGTTTCTTCAGTAAATGCAGAAGTGCTGTGAATGGCTGCGGTTGATTTCTGCTACGATGTGGCCCAACGTTCACGTTGCACAGCCACTGACCCGAAAAGCGCTGACACCAAGGAAGGTCAGGAAAACAAACGCTGCTTAACTACGGTATCCCTGTTTAATCATTTTAGCCAGGTCACTTTTGTCTGTGTGCCCACATCACAACATTGGAGGACTAATTTAATCCCTTACTGGTGTTGACCTTGAAACAGTGTTCGCTTCTCATTGGCTACTGAGAAAATATCAAGGGCTATATTCAGGGCAACAGGGATGAGATGTATTGCCATGTTGTCCACTGTATAATGGCCGTGAGTTTCTCTCTGCGCCTCTGGGTTTCTTGTGTTGTAAATTCTACTGTGTACTGTGAGAGTCAATACACATGTTTTGTTTACTTCCATATACAAGGGTCGATGCATAGAATGCATACACAGTTCGTATAACTTCAGTAGGCCTAGTACATCAGTAGAGTTGAACACACCCCATATAAGGCGCGACAAGAGAAAACAGAGTTGCTAAGCCTACTTAGTACATTAGAATAGGTGCGCCATGTCAGTCACAAGAGTATTAAAGTTTACATTGACTTTGGATGAGGGAAATCAGAGTTGCACCAGTGTTTGCAGATCCATTGCCGTGTCTTCCATAGCAACGGGTTGGGTCACAGTAACATTGCAGAACAAAGTGAAATGGCATGGTTCGAGTCAGAGAGACATCACACTGAGGTTCAGAAAGTGGCACCACTTGGAGTGTGAGCTGCCTAATGAAAGTGAGAGGGAGAGGGACGGCAGCAGACATGCAGGACACATCTGTTGTATTATCTGATAACTGCCAAAGGGCGTCTCAGTGCATGTCACCATTCCTCTTTCTGATCGCGCGGGATATTTCAGTGTGGCTGCCGTAACTACTGGATCATATGACATTGTCACATGGGTGTAGTGTTATGACTGCATTAAGAATGTGATGACTGTAGTAGACCAGGGAACTGAATTCCTGGTAGGTCAACTTGAGACCCGCAAGGGTTCGCAGGTTTTTGTTCCAGTCTAACAATAATAAAACAGATTGAACTAATCAAGGGCTTGATTGTGAAATAGTTAGTTGATTCACCAATGTTAGTGTTGGGCTGGAACAAAAGCCTGATCTCCAGGATCAGTAATGAAGAACACTGCGGCGGCCTAGACCGCGGCCTAAAAAAGGAGTGACTTCTGAAATGTGCACAGGAAAAAACAGTAATCATTGCCAAAACAGATTGAGTGTTGAGATGCCAACACCCTGGAATGATAAGCAGGGCTTTGGAATCTCTGGAAGGGCGTTATTACACATTTAAGAGTCTTCATATACACCTCTCTAACTCTTATCTTTCAGCACCCGCCCAGCATCTTGAGAAAAAGATCTCTCCAACAAAACCATGTTGTGATGTGATAGTAATTTTGGCCGTAACTTCTTGCCCCGTCAACAGTGAAAATGTCTTGGGGGGGGGAATTCAATATTCTTCCGAAAATCTATAGATAGTTCCCAAAGGTTCTAGGGCCGTTTTGCAGAACTCTGGATTAGCTGCCAATAGTCCACCAGGCAATTAGTCTTTAAAATATTTGATATATAGAAGATCTGGCCATTGAAAACCATTAGTAACTATAAAGCAGTGTTGTCATAGTTGTAAGGCCTTGTAAGCTTTTTTTAATCACTGCCTGTGAGTGTTTTGAAACCCTGAAAACGTATGTTGGGTCATTCTTATGCATTTCAAATGATCAAAAAAGTCTACCAGTGTTTGAAATATTGACATATAAGGCCATTATGCTAGCATGGACTTTCAACTGCCAATGTTTTTCAGGCCTTAGCCCCACTTATCATCGCCCCTGCATGGTTATGACTCAGTAATCATAGGCTATGTCTGTTTTTCTTGTCCCTCCCTCTCTCTCCTCTCCTCTTTCTCTCTGCTAGGGGAATCCAGTATTGAGTGAATGACGCTACTGAAGAAAGTATTTGTTGACTTTTGTGCCCAGACTGGAGCTCCGTAAGGGAGTTGTGTGTTCTTAATGGGGCGACGTGATTGGCTAAAGAGGGATATAATTATGCATGGCACGCGGGCTAGCTAGTCCGGGAAATACAGTAGGTGCTGTGTTGGAGTTCGCCGGTTACTAGGCGACAAAGTGGTGAGTCATCTGAAAATGTTTTTAAAGACTCGAGGCCTTGTCCCCCTTCCCTGCTTTGCTCCCAGATAGATCCATCAACCCATGATCCACCTAGGTATTTTAACCGTGGTGCTAGCTGTCATCATGACCCATTGGCGGGATAGTTCATCTCCATGGAATTTTATGTTGCCAATCTTTCCCATTCATTTTGGATTGAGAGCCTGCAGATTTGTACTAATGGATTTAGCAGGATTGACACAACAGATGGGCTTGGAATATGGACACAAGTCCGATTCAGCTTCCGGTGTTTGGCTCATATTCCACCAGACTCTGCATTTAAACCGACAACCCTTCAGTTGTTGGCCTGTCTATCTAATCTCAAGGCTACAAAGCTGCCACCCCAAAACATTTGACAGTCTGATTTGGGGGGGGGGGGGGGGGGGCTGCTATCTTTTTAATCAGTTTTACTTTCTGGCGTATAAATGATCATTTTAATGCCTATACTGTATAAGATGAAAGACATGGCATTGTAATGTATCAGGTTGCTCTATCACTCAACCAACCTGTCAAGATGATGGGAAAGATTTGAATGCCGAGTGGATCTTCTTAACCCTTCCTTTACCTTTTTCCTCACCCCTCACCCCTGTAAACTCTTCCGTTAACCTTATGCGCTACTCCTTATCCCCTTACCCCTTATCCCTAACCCTCAACCCTATCTAATATCCATTAGCCTACATCACCTTTACCCCCGCCCTCACCCATCCCTCTTGATTCTGATTGATACTGACCCGAGCCCTCAGTTTGATTCACGCTCTGATAAATCAACACCACGTAGCCCGGATTGACCCGCTCTGGTTGGCAATACGCTTGTCTGTAACCTGCCTTAAGCAATGTGTCTACAGCATTGAGGATAACGCATGAAATCAATAAATGTTAGGCTAATTTAACCAGAGGGGCTTTCTCAAGGCCAACACTACAGGATTAGTGGAGATAGGACTGTAATTGAATGTGTTCATATTGATGGTTCTTTAAGCTCCAATACCCCCTACCTACCCCAGGACGTTTAGGGGTTGTTATTATGTTATTGCAGGGCCTGCATGATCCATAACTGTTGGTATCGAGTTGATGGGCTCCCACAACTGGCTGACTGGATCTCTTCTCTTAAGGCCTTAATTCTGATGGATGGATGTATAAATGACATTCTATCATGATAATACAAGTAAGGGTGGATTTTAAGATTCAGAGTAGTCGATGTGTATAATATACTTAAAACACCTGGAAAGTCAGCACTATCTCCAGGCAAGTTATTTAAAAAAGTTTGAATTAATTATTTACATAACTGCTGCTCGAACTTGGAGACTTATAGATTATAGAAACATAGCACTGTAGCTACATTGCAGACGATTGCCCTCTAAATGAATAAACTCCTGTTCCCTTCCTATTGCAGTGGGACCTTTTAGAGAAGTGACGGAGGGGGGGTTAAGTAATGGGATTATGGCCGTTGTGAACACAGCTTTCCCAGGGCTATCCCATATTAAAATGTTGAGTCTGGCGACTCAGCTGCCATGTTGGCTCGTTGAGCAGACAACTTTTTAATTTTTGTGTCTCCCTATTTCCCTATTTCCCTCTTTCTCTATCCCTCTCAGGGACATGTCTGTGATTTGAGGGGGTAAGAGGGGTGACCAGTTTCGTGATGCTACATTAGTCTGATATTGATCTGGGTTGATGGGAACACGTATCCGGGGACATGGGCAATTCTGTCCTCGATTTAAGAGAGGGAGTGGAGAGTGGAGGGAGAGAGTCAGACACACAGTCATGCATGTAGGCAGGCAGGTATGGGGCTCCCAAGTGGTGCAGTGGTCCTAGGCACTGCATCTCAGTGCTAGAGGGGTCACTACAGACACTCTGGTTCAAATCCAGGCTGTATCACAACTGGCTGTGATTGTGAGTCCCATGGGGCAGTGCACAATTGGACCAGCGTTGTCCGGGTTTGGCCGGGGTAGGCCGTCATTGTAAATAAGAATTTGTTCTTAACTCACTTGCCTAGTTAAAGGTTAAATAAAAATATGCAGGCTGGCTGGCAGACAGAGAAATAGAGAGAAAGACCTGTTGTTGTTGCGGGCAAAACTGCGCACAAGATCTTTATCCACTAATGTGAATGAAGCGTCTAGTTACACTATGAAGAAATTTAATATGACATTGCATAGTGTCATAATATACAGCAGGGTTTGAGACTGCGACCAAAACACTCACATTTGCGACCTTTTGACTTGGCAGTGCGACACAAATTGTTTATTGGTTTCTACACACTGGGCACACACTGGTTGAATCAATGTTGTTTTAATGTAATTTGTCAATGTATTGTGATGTGGAATCAACGTGGAAAAGTACATTGGATTTGAAAAAAGTCATCAACCAGTACTGTTTTCATCTCATCTTGAAATTAGGTTAAAACGTCAAGTTAAATACATTGACTTAACCTTACTCACAGGTTGTTACATCAATCTAATTTCAACATAATCATCAGAACTATGTACACATTTAAATTGTGTTGCAAATCCCATGTAGAAACGTCGAACATCTTTTACATCCTGTGGGTGGTTGAAATGATGTTGAATTTCGTATTTGATGACACATATTTTATTTGAACTTGTTTCAGTGTTGATAGTAAAATGGTACGTTTGATTCAACGTCATGCCATCAACCTAACTAAAGAGGTATATTTAAATGTGAAGCCACACATTACTGCCTGAACAGTGACCCCTACTGGTATATGAGGTGTAATTCACTTCAGTGAGAATAGGTCTACCATACAGATGCCTACCTCTATGTACCCTGCTTAGCTTTAGAAAGAAGCTGTGTTTGATTCAGCGGAACTATCATGTCAACACATTTAGACATTGATCAGCCTCCATACTCATTTGCGTAGACTACCTAAATAACGTTGAAGTAACTTCTCTAACTTTCCTGAATTCAGAGTGAGGTTGGGTTTATGTAGGCTACATCTGATTTACCCAACAAAGGACACCATCATTTCTACCTGTAGCTAGGTATACAATCATTCAGCCATGGTTGAATGGATCTTTGGCAGTTTAGAAATAGATACCAGGTTGTGTTTATGTAGGCTACATTGACATCTGATTTGCCCAAAGGACACCATCATGAGGTCGAAGGAATTGTCTGTAGAGCTCCGAGACAGGAAGGTGTCGAGGCACAAATTTGGGGAAGGGTACCAAAACATTTCTGCAGCATTGAAGGTCCCCAAGAACACAGTGGCCTACATCATTCTTAAATGGACGACGTTTGGAAACACCAAGTCTCTTCCTAGAGCTGGCCACTTGGCCAAACTGGGCAATGACCAAGGCCCCGATGGTCACTCTGACAGAGCTCCAGAGTTCCTCTATGGAGATGGGAGAAGCTTCCAGAAGGACAACCATCTCTGCAGCACTCCACCAATCAGGCCTTTATGGTAGGGTGGCCAGACGGAAACCACTCCTCAGTAAACAGCACATGATAGCCCACTTGGAGTTTGCCAAAAGGCTCCTAAAAACTCCCAGACCATGGAGAAACAAGATTCTCTGGTCTGATGAAACCAAGATTGAACTATTTGGCCTGAATGCCAAGTGTCACATCTGGAGGAAACCAGGCACCATCCCTATGGTGAAGCATGGTGGTGGCAGCATTATGCTGTGGGTATGTTTTTCAGCAGCAGGGACTGGGAGACTAGTCAGGATTGAGGGAAAGATGAATGGAGCAAAGTACATAGAGATCCTTGATAAAAACCTGCTCCGGAGTGCTCAGGACCTCAGACTGGGGCGAAGGTTCACCTTCCAACAGGACAACGAGACTAAACACACAGCCAAGACAACGCAGGAGTGGCTTCAGGACAAGTCTCTGAATGTCCTTGAGTGGTCCAGCCAGAGCCCGTACTTGAACCTGATCGAACATCTCTGGAGAGACCTGAAAATAGCTGTGCAACAACGCTCCCCATCCAAACTGACAGAGCTTGAGAGGATCGGCAGAGAAGAATGGGAGAAACACCCCAAATACAGGTGTGCGAAGCTTGTAGCATCATACCCAAGAAGACTCGAGACTGTGATTGCTGCCAAATGTGCTTCAACAAAGTACTGAGTAAGGGGTCTGAATACTTATTTATTTTTTACATTTTTCGTAAATTTGCACACAGAAAAATCTAAAAACCTGTTTTTGCTTTGTCATTATGGGGTTTTGTGTGTAGATTGATGAGGGAATAAAACGATTTAATACATTTTAGAATAAGGCCATAACGTAACAAAATACTGAATACTTTCCGAATGCACTGTATATACTTTCAAAGCAGAAGATATCTCCTTCAAATGTTGATATATGGTTGCGTTCACAATTCAATATGATTGATATGTTGTATTCACATCTCAAAAAATGATGTAAAAGAGTAAGACTAAATCAAAACGAACTTGAAATGCACTTCAAATAAATGTGATTTGATTTAGTCCTATTCTTCAGCTTAGATTTTTGGTTGAGATGGAGATGTGAATCGAACATATTAATAACTTGTTGGCCTAGATTACATTTGAACTCAACCAACCATCCCTCATATACAAGACAATATAAACTCAGCAAAAAAAGAAACGTCCTCTCACTGTCAACTGCGTTTACTTTCAGCAAACTTAACATGTGTAAGTATTTCTATGAACATAACAAGATTCAACAACTGAGACATAAACTGAACAAGTTCCACAGACATGTGACTAACAGAAATGGAATAATGTGTCCCTGAACAAAGGGGGTTCAAAATCAAAAGTAACAGTCAGAATCTGGTGTGGCCACCAGCTGCATTAAGTACTGCAGTGCATCTCCTCCTCATGGACTGCACCAGATATTCCAGTTCTTGCTGTGAGATGTTACCCCACTCTTCCACCAAGGCACCTGCAAGTTCCCGGACATTTCTGGGGTGAATGGCCCTAGCCCTCAGATCCAACAGGTTCCAGACGTGCTCAATGTGATTGAGATCCGGGCTCTTCGCTGGCCATGACAGAACACTGACATTCCTGTCTTGCAGGAAATCACGCACAGAACGAGCAGTATGGCTGGTGGCATTGTCATGCTGGAGGGTCATGTCAGGATGAGCCTGCAGGAAGGGTACCACATGAGGGAGGAGGATGTCTTCCCTGTAACGCACAGCGTTGAGATTGCCTGCAATGACAACAAGCTCAGTCCGATGATGCTGTGACACACCACCCCAGACCCTCCACCTCCACATCGATCCCACTCCAGAGTACAGGCCTCGGTGTAACGCTCATTCCTTCGACGGTAAACGCGAATCCGACCATCACTCCTGGTGAGACAAACCCATGACTCGTCAGTGAAGAGCACTTTTTGCCAGTCCTATCTGGTCCATCGACGGTGGGTTTGTGCCAATAGGCGACATTGTTGCTGGTGATGTCTGGTGAGGACGTGCCTTACAACAGGCCTACAAGCCCTCAGTCCAGCCTCTCTCAGCCTATTGTGGACAGTCTGAGCACTGATGGAGGGATTGTGCGTTCCTGGTGTAACTTGGGCAGTTGTTGCTGCCATCCTGTACCTATCCCACAGGTGTGATGTTCAGATGTACCAATCCTGTGCAGGTGTTGTTACACGTGGTCTGCCACTGCGAGGATGATCAGCTGTCCGTCCTATCTCCATGTAGCGCTGTCTTAGGCGTCTCACAGTTTGGACATTGCAATTTACTACCCTGGCCACGTCTGCACGTTCACGCAGATGAGCAGGGACCCTGGGCATCTTTCTTTTGGTGCTTTTCAGAGTCAGTGGAAAGGCCTCTTTAGTGTCCATAACTGTGACCTTAATTAACCAACTGTCTGTAAGCTGTTAGTGTCTTAATGCCCGTTCCACGGGTGCATGTTCATTAATTGTTTATGGTTCATTGAACAAGCTTTGGAAACAGTGTTTAAACCATTTACAAATAAGATCTGTATTTAGATTTTTATGAATTGTCTTTGAAAGACAGGGTCCTGAAAAGGGACGTTTCTTTTTTTGCTGAGTTTAAAAAGGTTAAAGTTTATTATTAATATCATGAATTTGGCGTCCGATTTGTAGGGCAAATGGTATTTATTTCTAAATAGAAATTATGGTGTCCTTTGTTGGGTAAATCAGATGTAGCCTACATAAACCCAACCTCACTCCTAATTTACTTTCACATACAGCTTGTGTAAAAAAAAGTTACTTCAACTATTCAATGCTATTTTTGGTAGTTTACGCAAATGAGTATGGAAGCTAATCAATATCTAAATGTGTTGACATGATAGCTCAGCTGAAACGAACACTGCTTCTTTCCAAAGCTAAGTAGGGTACATAGAGGTCAGAGTTTCTGTTAGAATATGCATTGGTTGCGTAACCTGATAAGGGCGTCCATCCACAGTTCTCAGAATGACAGAAATCACATTTAGTTTATGGTAATTTCTTGAACTGCATTGTTGGTTAAGGGCTTTTAAGTAAGCATTTCACGGTAAGGTTTACACCTGTTGTATTCGGCGCATGTGACAAATAAACATTTATTTGAATTCGTCTTAACAGAAGAAGTAACCTTGATGCAACGGCGTGCGTAATTTTTTACTGAATTTCCGATGTGCAATTGCAAACAATTTGAAGGCACGTCCATAAGGCTAGGGGACGCTACAGTAGCTTTCCCTAAAGTAAATTGAATTAAATTGCCAAAATTATATAGCCTAATTATCTTACTCCTGTCTATACAGAAATAAATAAAATAATAAAAAATAGGCTACTACGCCAGAAAGCATGGTTTGGCAACAGAGGATCATTAGGGCCTTAAAAATAAAATTTGTTTGAAATCACATAGCCTACAGTCAGAAGGGCCAGCAAATTTGGGCAAATCGCAAATAACCAAATAGAGGATTGTTGATTTGCGACTGTCAGCGAAAAGTAGCGAGACCCAGCCAGGCATAATTACAATATTAAAAAATCCAATCGCGGAAAAATAGTTTGGAAATCAAATGGCTATTTGCTGTAAAGAGAAGACAATGAAAAGACTCCATCAGTCGTATCCCCGGTGTGTGCATATTCACGGTCTTTATCATTGGGTCTGTGCCACTTTTGTTTGGACAATCATTTCCTCCTCCAGGTTAGATGGACGTCATATTGTATTTGTGTCTCCACTTTTCATAGGCCTAATATATAGATCAGACCATAGCCGTGAGAAGTAGTTTGGGGGTGAGGATGCTGCGATTTTTTTTTTTTTTTTTTTTCCATGTTTTTTTTTTTCTGAAGTGTTTATATTGGTCTACTAATACAGGGCTAGTAAAGACCCAGTTCACTACCTTTGTGAAAAAATGTAAACTAAATGTATTTGAGTGTTTACCAGTATTTGTTACTTGAGTCTGATAATTATCTGTACAAAAATACTTGCTTAATATACACTACCGTTCAAAAGTTTGGGTCACTTAGACATTTCCTTGTTTTTGAAAGAAAAGTACATTTTTTGTCCATTAAAATAACATTAAATTGATCAGAAATACACTGTAGACATTGTTTATGTTGTAAATCACTATTGTAGCTGGAAACAGCTGATCTTTAATTTAATATCTACATAGGTGTACAGAGGCACATCTGCAACCATCACTCCTGTGTTCCAATGGCACATTGTGTTAGCTAATCCAAGTTTATCATTTTAAAAGGCTAATTGATCATTAGAAAACCCTTTTGCAATTATGTATGCCAGTGGTGGGCCGTCAGGGCCTGCGAGGCCTTCTCTGCTGGCCTAAACATCATCAGAATCTAATTTTTTTTTAAATATATTTTCCCACAAATATGTATTAAATTATTCCCCAGAGTAAAAGTTATACTCTTCATTTCATAGCTTTCCTCTTGGTTGCACTGCTTCCAGCCCCAGGTTGCGATTTTGAGGGCTGGTCTTTATGTTAGATCTTTTATCCAATCATATTCAGCCATCATGTGTTGCCAGGGGTCTAAAATCTGCCCTCAGGCCTTCAGAATCAACAGTGCGGGCGCTTGTAGCTTATAGTGAATGGAAATGAAAATTTAGTGTCAACCAATCAGCTTTAGAGTTGGCTATTGTACGCCTTCTGGCTGGCTCCAGTGTTACACAGGAGCCAGCTAGCAGGCGTAGTGCGTGCACGTCTTTTGATTGGATTACCAATATTGAGAGGCAGGTCCTATGGAGATCTAGGAAACTGAATTTGATAAACAAATTAATTTGCGTACTACTAAGCTGTTTTTTCAACCCACAATGGCGGAAGGAGGAGAAGATATCGATTTGGTCGAGGATATAATTATAACGCCATTCTCAAGACGAACTTTTCAAGAAAAGTTAGACATTGTAAGGAGAGGTCGCCCGACGCCACAAAGCCTGTCACAGGCGGGAAAGTGCTTCGTTCGCTCGCCACTTTCAAAGTTTCAACTACGAGCGCTGTCAATGGCTCACAGGCTCCTTGGCTCCGAGAAGCACTGCAAACTGTACTGCTGGGAATGCCTATTATTTGCAAGTGATCGATTTGGTGTTTGGAGCCACACTGGCTTTGCAAACTTGAGTTGTCTAACCAAGGCAGCAACGAGACACCAAAGTACGGCTGGGCACTAACAACCAATGGTGCTTTTGAAAACTTTTGGGGACACCGGAGTGGATCAACAGCTCAAAGAACAAACGCGCAGGGCAACGGAGCTGCACAATGAAAAGGTGAAGGGAAATATTGAAAAGACTCATTGATTGTGTCATGTTTTTGGGTAAACACTGTTTACCCAAAAATGTCAATTTGTCAATTTCAAGGTGACGCAACGCCTGGTTATACTGCGTTTCTGTCTAAATGTATAGTTTCTAGAGCCATGGCATCATAATGAGGTGGATTAATTCGGGTGGGACTGTGTAGTACCTCACTGAAGGCCCAGGCCCCAGGCCCACGGCACGCCACTGATGTATGCACAGCTGAAAACTGTTGTCTAATTAAAGAAGCAATAAAATTGGCATTCTTTAGACTAGTTGAGTATCTGGAGCATCAGCATTTGTGGGTTTGATTACAGGCTCAAAATGGCAAGAAACAAAGACCTTTCTTCTGAAACTCGTCAGTCTGTTCTTGTTCTGAGAAATGAAGGCTATTCCATGCGAGAAATTGCCAAGAAACTGAAGATCTCATACAACGCTGTCTCTAACCAGAATAGAAAGAGGAATGGGACGCTCACGTGCACAACCGAGCAAGAAGAAAAGTACATTAGAGTGTCTAGTTTGAGAATCAGACGCCTCACAAGTCTTCAACTGGTAGCTTCATTAAGTACTACCCGCAAAACACCAGTCTCAACGTCAACAGTGAAGAGGCGACTCCGGGATGCTGGCCTTCTAGGCAGAGTTGCAATGAAAAAGCCGTATCTCAGACTGGCCAATAAAAATAAAAGATTTAAGATGGGCAAAAGAACACAGACACTGGACAGAGATATGGCTTTTTCATTGCAACTCCGTATTTTGGGTATATGTTGTGAAAATGTTAGATATTACTACACTGTCGGAGCGAGAAGCACAAGCGTTTCCCTACACCCGCAATACCATCTGCTAAACACGTTTGTGACCAATACATTTGATTTGATTTAGATTTGAAAACAAGCTTAATAACTCAATGCGTGCACACATTCCTACTGCACATGCATTCACATTGTGTATTGTGAATAGACCTAGGCTACATCTTTATACACCAAGTTTATCAACAGAGATTTACTATTCAAATAAATTATAACCATTATGTTGTGATATAGTTATATGGATAAAAACAATGTCATATTGATTGTATAAATGGAGACAGGTTAGGTGAAACAAAATTGTAAAATAAAAAAATGTGACCAGATCATATGTGCTGGTGCAATCAGCTGAAAAAGTGAAAAAGAATTAGCCTAGAACCCCGATACAGTAGTTTCATAATATGACATGGTAAGAATAACATCGCAGATCAGCTCATTTCTCCTAGCTAATTAGTGCTGAGATATTAGACAGGCTATTTTTACTGGCCCTGGCCATCGTAGAGTCTGGTTCAGAGGGAAAACATTGGATCATCGTGCTTACGACTGCAACATTACCCTCAAGTTATGTGACAGTAATGTGTTGACCTATTACAAAGGCTTCAGGATAGTGACACTTTTATATAGCCTAGTTATCACTGATTAAGCACTTACCGCTGCACTATTAACACTGACTCATGATAGGCAGGTATTAACATGTCAGCATTGACTTCCTCCTGAACGAACATCCTTTTTAGCAACATTTATGCTATCTCTCTATCTCTTTATACCACTACCGCTTTATCTCCTTTTCTCTCTTTCCATCTGAAGAGTTTCATTCCAAAACACCACATCCATTTTCAGAAATGATGGTAAAATGAGCGTTTTTATTGTCGAAAGAGATATGCTTTTTCACAGTCGAACCATGGCATGGGTTTGTTCAGTGAGACATTTATTTGTTTAAAACTCTATTACATGATGGGTTTCAATTCAGAGAGAAAAATAATCACAATCGTGTTTATTTCAAAATGCTATATATCCGCCTCACTCTCAGAGAAATAAGTCATTTTGAACAGTGAGATGTAACAAATAACGACATTTTTTAATAAAGAACTGTACAAATGATACATTTGTGACATCAATATGAAGATAACATGTGGGGGGAAAATTGTTCAATACAGTAATATGAGATCTGTAGGTAAGACTTTTACATTTGACATTTTAGTCATTTAGCAGATGCTCTTATCCCCCACTCTCTCTGTCTACCTCTTTCTCTCTTCCCCTCTCCCTCTCTTTCTTGGCGTAGCCCGGTCGGAATGCGGCAGTGGCCTCTTGCAGACGGCAGCGTCCAGGGAACCTAAAAAGGGAAGGAGTCTCATTCTGGGTTCCTGGCAGCAGTAAGAAGTAGCAGGCAGGCAGGCAGGCAGCAGGCTAAATTAGGCTGTCTCATTGACTTCCACTCCCCAGAGCCCTGTAGGCAGCCCTAAGGAAGGAAGGCTGCACCAGAGGCCCTTATTGCCTGCTGCGCTGCTGTGTCTCTGAGAGTCCATGAAGAACCCCAGTCCCTGTGAAGGAGCTAACTGTAGGTCAGTTGTATCTGGATAGGGGAGTGTTGTACTTTTGAAAGGGTGTTTTGGGATTTTCTTGAGAATGCCGATTGATAACGGACGTTCACAGACCTGACTAGAGCGAGGTAAAAATGGTTGATCAGATTTTGAATGTAGATTTGATTTGACTTGTTGGTTGAATATATACCAGAAGTCCTGTTTGTTGACACAAACCTTGTAGCTATAGCACTTTCAGAAGAATCTCTTTCTCTCTCTCTTTTTCTATCGCTCTCTCTTCCTCTGTCTGTCTGTGTCCTCTCGTTCGCTCTCTCTGTCTCTCCGTTGGCGGCAGGTGTGGGATGTGCTGAGTGTTGCTCCTCTCAATATTGACTTCAGAAGGCCAGTCTGTCTCCCGTCTCTACCCCCGTGACAGATTGACGGGCTTGGCACTGAAGGTCTGATATACAAATGCACTCAGAATCCTTCTGAACAGGAACTTGGGGTAAGTGAAACCGTGTGCGAGTGCACCTGATACTGTAGGGGGGAGGGGGGGTGTATGGTGACCTAAGCTCCCCTTCTGTTTCTGTGCACCTAAACAGAACCACTACCACACCCAACTTCCTGTTTCGAATTGTTTCACTCCTTATCTGTAATGCTGCAAACTGGTCACATGTCAGAGTGACTTCCTCTTTTCACACACACACACTGACTGCTGTGAGGGAGAGAGCGAGAGACAGAGCGAGAGAGAGGGGGGCAGTGGGGTGGGGGGTGAAAGAAAAAAAGAGAAATATGGAGGACGGCAGGGAGAAATAATTAAGCGTTACCATGTTTGGCAGAACATAATGTAAGCAAAAGATGCAAATGAGATAAGACGGGCAGATTGCCATGGCAACCTGCTTGTCGGATCGGCCATGGTGTGATTCGGCCACTCGCCAGGCAGAAGGCGCTGTTGGGAGAGAGGGAAAGAGAGAGAAGGGGAGGGAGGTGGAGTGAGAGAGTGAGACAGAGGGGGGAGGGAGGGAGGTAGAGTGACAGCAATAGAAAGAGAAATAGGAGGGAGAGAGCGAGAGAGAGCGGTGGGGTGAGAAAGATAAAGAGAGGAAGTGGAGAGGGAGAGAAAAAAACTATTGAGTTAGAAAGAGCAAGAGAGAAGAGAGATGGGCAGTTTAACCCACAATGCATTGTGGTACGTTGTGACTCGGTTAAAGTGTTGTCACTCAGCCCCAGTGTCACGTCAGCGTTCTACAGACATACAGGTAAGAAGGCACAGACACAGGGAACTTAAGGGCCACCTCTCTTTAGGACGAGGATAACCTCATAAACCTAGAAATATATTGGATTTAAGCTATTATATTTACTTTGATTTGACTTTACTTTCATACTTTTCTCCATGTAAAACTATAATACATATTTGACAAATTAATTAACTGTTACACGCGGCTTCCATAACGTGCAGACAATACGGTACACATTAATTCTGGTACTTTTTGATTATATTGTGAACATTTTCTAAAGATAACATTTATAAGTGCATCATTCAGTAGCGACTTCATGCAGAACTTGTTTTATTTGAATGTATTTTGTCTTTAAAAACTCTTGTTTTAACTTCACTACCGCAATAGCTGTCAGCATCTCCACTCTTCCTTTTTATGTGAGTGTTTATGAGTGTGAATGATTGAGGTTGAGATGGTGACATTTTGAAATTGTTTGCAACTATTTCTCTGCAACCTGCCTGAAATATAATAGCACACTGCACACACAGCCAACTGAAATATCTCTTTACACAGGGTGTTTCCATTCACTTTCATATAATCTCCCTAGATAAGGCCGAAGTTAAGAGATATGCTACTGCATACACAGTGTGGAGTCAGCTAGGGACACTATGCCCTCTGTTTCCTACGTCTGTGACCGTTAGAATCGCACCTGCTTCCCCTATCTGCGTCAGAGTCGAGAGAGAGCCATAGAAAATGGCGCGCTGAGGGACAACGTTATCTTCATACACCAGCAAGGCAGTTATTGCTGTAAAGATGAATGATATGCTTTTTTTTTTTTTACGTATTCTTTGAGAACGTTTCTTACATTCTTTGAGAATGTTTTCAAATTGTTTTCCGCTAGTTTAGCAATTGAAGTTTTGCGTTATTATAATTGTTTTACTCCCCAAGTTTTTGTCTTGTAGTTTGACTTCATCGGTCTCTTTTACATTTACCATTGATTCACTTTGTTGACGAGCAAGCCGGATTCCTCAAGACTGCATTCAAAAGGGGTGTTACCACGCAGAACGAATGAGGAACTATTTTAGTCTCAGCAGTTATATCTCATCTCCATTCTGCTGTCTCATAACCTCACCACGACTAAACGTTGTGAAATGGCTGACGTTGAATGTAGTTCTCTGAGCATTCCAGCCTGTCAGCGATGCGGCGTGCCATGCTATATAGTTTTGGGTGATGCTCTGTAATGGTGGTGTAATGTGTGTGTGTGTGTTTGTGTGTGATAGATGGGCCATCAGGGCTTATAAAGGGTCTGGGACATTTCAGCGAGTTCACATCAGCGAGCCAGTGTAATTTACAGAAGGCTGGGAAATAGCAGGGCGCTGAGCTGAGAGGGAGACACTCAACGTTTTCACCACAGGAGGAAGAGGGAGATGGAGAGAGAGAGAAAAAAAAGAAAGAGAGAGAGAGAAGTAAAGAAAGAGAATGAGAGAGAGAGAGGTGTCATGAAAAGTTTTGGCCTGCTGTCTGTCATACAGAACGAGAGAAAGGGGGAAAGACAGAGAGGAGTTGTGGATAAGATGAAATTACATTCGATTTGAAAAAAATGCATTAAACCAGTACGTTTTCATTTAATTTCAACCAGCATAGTAAACATTGAAATTAGGGTAAAACTTCAAGTTAAATACATTGACTTAACCTGATTTAACATGTTGTTACATCAATCAAATGTCAACATAATCATCAGAACTATGTATACGTTGAAACTGCGTAGAAAATTCCATGTAGAAACGTAAATTACCTTTTTCATCCTATATTCAGTGCCTTCAGAAAGTATACACACCCCTTGACTTTTTCCAAATGTTGTTGTGTTACAGCCTGAATTTAAAATGGATAACATTTAGATTTTGTGTCACTGGCCTACACACATTAGCCCATCATGTCAAAGTGGAATTATATATATATATTTTTTTAAATTGACAAATTAATAAAAAATGTAAAGCTGAAATGTCTTGTCAATAAGTATTAAACCTCTTTCTTTTGACAAGCCTAAATAAGTTCAGTAATGCAATATTGCATAACAAGTCACATAATAAGTTGCATGGACTCACTCTGTGTGCAATAATAGTGTTTAACATGAATTTTTGTGACTACCTCATCTCTGTACCCCACACATAAGGGCCCTCAGTCCAGCAGTGAATTTCAAACACAGATTCAACCACAAAGACCAGGGAGGCTTTCCAATGCCTCGCAAAGAAGGTCACCTACAGTATTGGTCGATTTTTAAAACAATTTTAAAACATACATTGTATTTATATACAGTACCAGTTAAAAGTTTGTACACACCTACTCATTCAAATGTTTTTCTTTGTTTTTACTATTTTCTACATTGTAGAATAATAGTGAAGACATAAAAACTATGAAATAACACATATGGAATCATGTAGTAACCAAAACAGTGTTAAACAAATCAAAATATATATTTTTTTGAGATTCTTCAAAGTAGCCACCCTTTGCCTTGATGACAGCTTTGCACACTCTTGGCATTATCCACAATCTAAATGTGTTTATTCAACTTTCTTGATGTTTTTCTGTTTGATGGAAACAGTATGAGAGTTTTAACTACATTCCAACTGTTGTCAATTGTTTTATGTAGTTGATTTTTCATGTTTTGAATGTTGTATTGTAGTAACCCTCAAGCTTTTTTCCGCCATAGGGTAAGGACTATTTCATAACGCAGAATGTTTATACTTAAAAATATGTAACTTTGTGCAGCATCTATAATCGAAATGTGTTTATCCAACTTTCTTGTTGTTTTTCTGTTTGACTTTGTATGGGCATTTATTTGACTTAAATTATGGTTGATACACAACAACAAAAAATACTTCATAATAAGATAAGGGATAATGCACTTATGTATTATCTACCTACAACATTACATTTACATTTAAGTCATTTAGCAGACGCTCTTATCCAGAGCGACTTACAAATTGGAAAGTTCATACATATTCATCCTGGTCCCCCCGTGGGGAATGAACCCACAACCCTGGCGTTGCAAGCGCCATGCTCTACCAACTGAGCCACACGGGACATATTTGGCTGGACAGCAAATAAACTTTAAACACCATTTTTCTCAGTTTTGCGTAGTAGTTACTGCTTGATTGCCTTGGTTTTTACTCAGATTTTGTAGTTACTGCACTTTTAACACTCCATTTTCTCTGAAACAGAACAGAATTGAACCAGGACACTTCATCACAAGATAAAACACATAATACAAAGCCTGATTTCAGTCTTAACTAAATTTTGACAAAGTCTAGTTACTATATTTTGCCTTTGTAGGGCAGTATAGTCTACACACGTTTTATGCATGTCGTTTGTTGTTATTGTCGGCCACTAAAGGTGGTGTGCACTACAGTCAGAGGCTCCGTGTACAGTCAGAGGCTCCGTAACAACGCAAAGTGGGAGATCTCTAATCAATGCAAAATGGAATTAAAATGACGTAATTACGTTAGCTAAATGAGAAGGAGTAGGCTACAGTGAGCAACCAACAGGCAGGCTGTTGTTTAAACTGAATAGAGTTGTTGTAACATTAGACAAGGACGGAGAGCGCAGCAGAATAGCCTCAACTACCCTAGCTAGCTAGCTAACACTGGCGGATGTGGTTGATTTGAGACGCAGCCCATGAAACAAAAAACACATATCTCTAGCTTAAACAGACAGTTTTATATTGGAATGCTAATACCATTTCCAAGGGGGTGCGGACGTCGACTCTCGGGGTTTTAAATGTAGAGAAATATACCCTCTGTGGTTATGACATAGAGAAGGGATTGAGGACTGAGAGAAAATGTCCGCAATCAAAATAGAGAAATAGAGAGAGAGAGAGATGGAGTGAGTACAAAGTACTGACGCGGTGCATCAATCACCCTGCTCCTCCATTACAGGTCAAAGCATACTATTCCTCCAATCTGGGTCAGAGTGACCTGGCCTGCATTGACCAATAGGCTTTCAACGGACCCATATGGGGCCCCAGTTTCTCATCTAGAACAGATAATCATATCAAAGCTAATTTAAAGCCGCCATTTTGACTCAAACGTGAATGGATCTGTTTCCATGTGTGGTGTGTGATCGGTTACCTTGTGTGTGTGAGCAGTAATGGGGAAAACGGATGTCCATCAAAGTGAAAACTTTGTGCGGTTGGAACTAACCAGCACTAGCTCAGAGAAAGCGCTCAAGTTTCTCATTTCAGTCCGAAATTACAAACTTTTGGCACAAAGTCTGTGCTCGGAGCTAGTATGCAGCCTTCTCTCGCTCTTTAGAGAGAGAGAGTTGAAAAAGGAAGCTAGATCAAGAGAAGAGAAGGAAATCAAGAACGAGGGAGAAAGAAAGAACAAGATAGTGCTTTGAAGTGTTTGCGGAGTTGAACCCAGTTAGTCCTCTAGCTGGGGCTGTCAGAGATTGTCACCCCGGGTTTAGGCCAGGCCGTGTAAATTAGAGGTGACTTATCACCAGCTCTGGTTAGACTGGCCTACAACGCTCTGCGCCGATCTGCTGCTAACAGGCAAAGCTCATCACATCATCCAGGGAGAGAAAGAGAGAGCGAGGGATGAGGGGTAGGGGGACATAGAAAGAGAAAGAGAAAGGGAGAAATGGGGAGCAGAGTGAGTGAGGGGAGACAGGAGTCACAGAGGAGGGGGACAGAGAGAAAGCGAGAGAGGGGTCTGAGAGAAGAGAGCGACAGCGTGCCGGGAAACCTGTAGTGCACAGGTGCACTGCGATTAAATGAGTGACATTTCATTGAGATACTGTAGGTGATGAAACGATGGATTCTTGGTTCAACTGTTTTCAGAACTAAGCATTTCGCCAGAGATGTTCATGTGAAGCCTACGTAAAGGGAAGCCGGTTGCACCAGTCACATGCAACATCTCCACTGACCTCACATACTCTCCATCCATGGGCATAAAATTAGCCTTGGACCCAACCCTGTGGCTGTGGCCTCCCTTCCTCTCTCCCTGGCCTCTCTCCCTGCCTTGACCAGTAAACTATGCGTTAGCTTTGGGTTGGTTGCTGGGAGCTGTGTGATGGTTTCTCATGGTTGTTAAAGTAATACATTTGAGCTGATGGTTTCTCCAGGTCAGGCTTTCTCTCTCTCTTTCTCTCTCTTGTATTGTGCCCCTGGGCTGTGGCCTTTCTAGTTGGTATACTGGTTGGTAAAATATTGTATTATTAAATATTAAATAATTAAACATCGCACTAAAAGCTTCAGTCATACAAAAGTTATACGTAAACCCGAACCGGTTCTCCAGTAGATTATTAAGAAGGGCTCACCCTTTGTTCAAAATTGCCTTTTTGCCTTTATCCAGATTACAAGCTCTCATTTTCGGTTAATTGAAAATGAATCCTTGTTCAAAGTATCACTTTTTCTAAAATAACCCATACAAAGCTGGTTACAATTTCAATGTCATCCTCCTGAAAAGCCAGAACAAATATTAAAACAAATATTATGGTTAAACTCAAATATACCGAGTATAAAAAAAAAATACATTATTAATGTAAAACATTTATGATATTTTGAATAGGAATGGGAAAGGTATGTCACACATGCAGTTATCAAAAACATATGGGAATTTTTGCTCGATCCAAAGTTCTAACTGATTGCAGCAGTACCGCAGAAACGTGTTTGTCTGCCATATATATATATATCATTTTTTGTCATAAATCGAAAAATATACCCGTTTCATTTGAGGACCAAAATGTTGATACAGGTTGCAAAATAGCTGGGAAAAGATTTTCGATGTTCAGATGGTTTATGAACTGACACACAAAACAACGCTTTATTCAAGACTTAAGAGTTTTTCAATTTAAATTATTATACAAAATTCTTGCCACCAACAGAATGTTATATACAGTATATGGCGCGTCCAACCATTTCAGTTCTGAAGATTTTGCTGCGAAGAGACAGAATAATTACATATTTTATTCTGGTATTGCCCTCATGTAGCTTGTTTCTGGCCACAGGTTCAGGAGTGGCTGAGAAATCACAGCATTCACTTAATAAAACTAACCCCACAAATAGCACTGTTGGGTGATTTGGAAAGCCATAGTCCATCAGTTAACAATATAATAATACTAATAGCAAAAATATTCATCTTTAATTTACAATATATGGATACTATGAGATTAGAAAGGTTCAGAATTAATGTAATACATTAAAGCACAGTTAAAAATATATGGCATTTATAGAGTGTTCGGAAAGTATTCTGACCCTTTCAGTTTTTCCACATTTTGTTACGTTACAGCCTTATTTGAAATGTATTGAATAAAAAAATGTCCTCATCAAAAACAGGATTGTGTCGAGGCACAGATCTGGGGAAGGGTACAAAAAAATGTCTGCAGCATTGAAGGTCCCCAAGAAGACAGTGGCCTCCATCATTCTTAAATGGAAGAAGTTTGGAAACACCAAGTCTCTTCCTAGAGCTGGCCACCCGGCCAAACTGAGCAATCGGGGGAGAAGGGCCTCGGTCAGGGAGGTGACCAAGAACCCGATGGTCACGCTGAAAGAGCTCCAGAGTTCCTCTGCGGAGATGGGAGAGGCTTCCAGAAGGACAACCATCTCTGCAGCACTCCACCAATCAGGACTTTATGGTAGAGTGGCCAGCCACTCCTCAGTAAAAGGCAAATGACAGCCTGCTTGGAGTTCGCCAAAAGGCACCTAAAGGAGTCTCGGACCATGGAAAAACAAGATTCTCTGGTCTGATGAAACCAAGATTGAACTCTTTGGCCTGAATGCCAAGCGTCACGTCTGGAAGAAACCTGGCACCATCCCTTTGGTGAAGCATGGTGCTGCCAGCATCATGCTGTGGGTATGTTTTTCAGCCACAGGGACTGGGAGACTAGTCAGAATCAAGGGAAAGATGAACGGAACAAAGTACAGAGAGATCCTTGATGAAAACCTGCTCCAGAGCTCTCAGGACCTCAGACTGGGGCGAAGGTTCACCTTTCAACAGGACAACGAACCTAAGCAAGCACAAGGCCAAGAGACACAGGAGTGGCTTCGGGAAAAGTCTCTAAATGTCCTTGAGTGGTCCACCCAGAGCCCGGACTTGAACCCGATCAAACATATCTGGAGAGACCTGAAAATAGCTGTGCAGCGACGCTCCCCATCCAACCTGACAAAGCTTGAGAGGATGAGAGGATCTGCTGGGAAAATTGGAGAAACTACCCAAATACAGGTGTGCCAAGCTTGTAGCATCATACCCAAGAAGTTAAAATTAAGGATTAGCTGATAACTGATAACTGCCAAACAAACATTCTGGATAACATAGAGAACCTCAAACTCGTTGGTATGCTCGAACAACAATCATACACATCAAAGCCACCAAGATCAATCCTTTCCTCAAACAAAACTGAAGAAGAGGATTAAACATCTGAATATAACAATAGAAGATGAGGTTTTTAAACAATGTCCGCAGAAGATAAGACATTGCTGGAAAGCATAAAGGAACAGCTGAAGAAGCTGGATCTTTTGCCTGGGTTATTGGAGGAGGTTGAGGCCCCCAAGTCAGGAATAGATTACAGCAATAAAATGAAGAAGAAATACGAGCTGAAAATAAATGACTGAAAAAAGAATACCACAATGGAAGCAGAATTACGTGAACTGACATGCAGAAGAATGAAGAATAATATTATCATAATGGGAGTAAAGGAGGATAAAAATGAAAACTGTCTGGCAACTGAGAATAAAGTGGTTTTCATGAAACGCAATCTCAAGATGACAACCGAACAGGAAGATACAATCGATTTTTAGCAGCAAAGGGGAGAGAAATCTCCATCCAATTGTAGCTAGGCTAACTCACTACAAAATGAAGGTTGCCTTGATACAACGGGGTAGGGATCTGAAGAACAATTTCCCCATGAAATAGTGGAGAGACGACATGCCCTGTACCCCACTTTCAAAAGGCTCCAAGCAGAGAAGCAGAATGTTTGTCTAGTGGTCGATAAGTTGTATGTGAACAACCAATTGTGCAAGGACTCGAAGATGACAACGTGGCTACTTCCACAACATTGCAAAACACTACACATTACAATCCTATATTCGTAAAAAAAAATGGTCACGCATGATGGACTCATCTTTTTTTACTCATGCAATATGGAACCTTGGAATATGTGGACTTATAATTGGGTTTAGATTCATGGAAAAGTGAAAAAAGGCGGAGTCTTTTTTCTTTAGAGCAGGGGTTCCCACCTCAAAAAAAATTAAAAATAAATTTAAAAAAAACTCGGTCCGGCTTTCAACTTACTCTTGAAAGTTGTAAAAGTAGAATGCACTAGTAGAATCCTCTTGTCATGTTAGTCATTGCATACCTTAAAGAGCTATTTATAACTTGTCCGAGATATCAAGATGAACTAGTCCATGTCAGCTAACGTTTTTTTAGCTCGTTTTTTCTTAGCTCATATATTTTGTTGTAATGTCTGAGTCACTCAAATATCACATGCGTACACATCAGACATGGCAAAATCCATAGAATTGCATGAACATTTGCTTTAAAACTGCAACATTTTCTCTGTACCTCATTACAAAATGTTTAGAATTGCAGTAAATAAGCTTTAAAACCTTTCTCTCCACCAACAAGAGGGGATGTGAAGAGTTTTTGCCACGAACAGTGCTTTTGCCCATAGAAATAGATGTGGCGCGCAGGGTGATCCCCAATACTGGTGTAAAAGCTTATTTCCTGCAATTCTACACATTTTGTCACGCACAATATATAAACTGAACAGTGACGGACCCAAAATCAAATTTTGGGTCCGTCACATGGGTGACAAACTCTTGACCGATTAAATAGGTTCCAAACCAATATAGAACTGGACCGGAGAAGCCAACCCACCTCTCCAGTCTGTCCAGAAGGACATGATGGTCGACAGTGTCGAATGCAGCACAGAGAGTTGTTTGGCGCCTGTGTTGGCTGTGAGATCATTTACCACTTTAACTAAGGCTGTTGCTGGTCTGACAATCCTTCACCTTCTGTCTCGCCCCTCCCTATTTCTCTCTCTCTCCCGCTTTCTCTCACACCCTTGAAAATAACAGTGTTGATGTAATAGAGCCAGCAGTTCCTGGTTGTTGGTCTAGTGGGTGGAGCAAGCAGACAGACAGAGAGTGAGCGAGAGAGAGAGAGAGCAGGCAGAAAGCTGCAGCAGAGGGTCTGTATGATTTGTGTTGCCGAATGCAGTCAGTGCTGCCTCCTCCACTCCTCCTCTCCAGCTGCTGCTACAGTGCAGTCGTCCAGCAAGTGGAGCTCTCCTCTGGCTGCAGTAGCCCGGAGCCCAGAGACACAGCACAGCCACCAACAGGAGCAGGGAAGGGGAGACACTAGCGCACAGAGCCAATCCAGCAACACACACACACACGCACACGCACACAGAGGCAGGCACTCCTTCTCTCGCACCACACCGTTCTGCGCAGCGCCTTCACTCGTTCGCTTGTTCACTCACTCTCTCACTCACCCCTCCGCCAGATTTCTCCCTCGTTCCACTCTGCTCTGCCTGAGAATGGTCCAGCCGGTGCCTGGGGCTCTTCTGTCGTGGCCTGTCTGAACACACACAAACACACACATACTCAACAGACACACAGGTGTGCGAGCACAAACCGAACAGCAATGTGAGAGGTAAGGGTTTCCGTTTTACCCTACTCTCCTTCTTTCTCTTTCTCCCTATCTCCGTCTCTGTGACGAGGCGACTGTCTTTACTTATAGCAGTAGGGTCCAGCCTGTTGTAAGGGAAAGATATGCCGGGGTTTGTTAGCTTTAGGTCTATGTGTGTGTTCGCTTTGCGGGGCACTGGGTTAACATCTGTTTGTTATGTCTTGTCTTGCACACACACACACACACACACACACACACACACACACACACACACACACACACACACACACACACACACACACACACACACATACACACACACACACACACACACACACACACAGAGAGAAAATGCATACTAGACTAAATACAGAAGGTCACACAATAGCTTCAAAAACTTCTTTCTGTGGCGAAAGCTAGAAGCAGGAATGTGTGTGTGTGTGTAGAAGGCTGTGGTTACTCCGGGAAGCAGGAAAGTGGAACAGCAGTTGGGATACACAGGTTCTATTCCCTCTGTCTGACTCAACAACTCAACATGTTGAAAACCAACGGGCCAGCCAGAGTGAGGCTTGGTTTACGACTAAACATAAAAAAGCTTGCCTATTTTCTCTAGCATTCCTTTTCCTCTCTCTTTTTTCCCCTTTACTTTCCTTCGCTCTGTTTTTTTTTCACTTTCTCCTCCCAACTCTGAGCGTCAGCCTGGCGGTGGTGTGGTTTTTAGCATGCACTCTCAGCGTGTGTGTGCTGTGTAAGGTGAACTCCCCGCCTGCTGCATGTAAATGATGTGTGACATGTGTAGCTGCTGCTACCTTATATGGTGAGCGCTGTATTTCAGTACAGTAAAGCCTTGCCAAACATTCCGGGTCGCGGGAGGAGAGCGTGTGTGAGGGGGTGGCTGTGTCTGTGTGTGTGAGCGTTTGCCTGCGTCTCTTTGTGTGTGTCTCACAGAGAGGGAGTAACTGAGAGAGTGCGAGAAAAAGAGAGCGAGAGAGAGAGAGCAGGAAGAGAGCGAGCGACTCGTTGAATGGAAGGTTTTTAGTTTGCTGCGCGGCACTGTTTATTTGGAGCAGCTAAGTAAGTGAATACGTACTTTGAACGGCTGAGAGAGATTCACCAATGTTGTCATTTAACGGGTTTTACATGTGTGTGTTCAAGAGTAAAGTAAACCCTGTTGTCTGTGTGTTATGATGAGAAGACATGTACTATAGCATTATGACTGGTTCTGCTGTGAAGGGAGACAGTTGCTGGTAGCTACTAGCTAGCACCATTGGGTCCTCCTTCTCTGGGTTTAGACTTTACAGTCCTGGCCTCTCCACTCTCTTTTCTTCTCTTCTCCTGCCTGCCTGTTCTGTTCGTCTGATGCTTTAAGGTTACGGGCCCTGGCCTCTATCGTCTTCTACTCTCTTATCCTCCCTTCTCCTCTCCAACTCAGTTCCCCATTGGTTTCCTCTTGGCGGTGTGTCTGTGGTTGAAGCACTGATGAGGAATTTTGTTGTTGTGAGTTAGATGGTTTGCAGTGGCCCATAGAGATGCACTGCTGATTACGTAGTGGGTTCTGCCTTTCCCTTATGGAATGCTTTTCATCTTTTTTTTCATGTCCTTGATTTATACTGGAGATCATGCTGAGATTAAACCATCTCTTTGACAAGGGAGAGTCGTCCCAAGACAGCTGTGTTTATTCAAATGTATTTATAAAGCCCTTTTTACATCAGCCGATGTCACAAAGTGCCATACAGAAACCCAGCCTAAAACCCCAAACAGCAAGCAATGCAGATGTAGAAGCACGGGTAGCTTGGAAAAACTCCCTAGAAAGGCTGGAACCTAGGAAGAAACCTAGAGAGGAACCAGGCTCTGAGGGGTGGCCAGTCCTCTTCTGGCTGTGCCGGGTGGAGATTATATATTTTTTATTGTATTGTGATGTTCAGTTCCTCGTGGAATCAATTGCTGACACATTGCTGTGTGTTTATGTGTGTGTGTCTCCATGATGTGTGTGTGCATTTGTGCGACCATGCATTTTTGCATGCGTTTGTGTGCCTGTGTGTGTATATTTCATAGGTTCAATCATGTGTGTGTTTGTGTGTCTGCACGTGTGTGAGTGTCTCCCTGTATCTCTCAATGATCTATGCTCTGACCTGAGGACAGGATGAGGTGCCTGAGAGGTTCCCGCTAACAGGTTAAGCCTTCATAGGGCGATTGTGTCTACAGGCATGTTACTACCGTGTTACGATTGAGTTTGAACTGCGTTATGCCCCATATTACACCAATATCACACTCCATACCACGCTGTCATGGCAACAGGGTTGCGGTTGATTCGATCGCTGCTATATGGCACAGTCCAAACTTTAATGTTTGTTCAAGGGTTTGGCAAGTTGAATAGTCAAATACTTACTTGCAGCTTACCTGGTTATCGGATTTCATGGTTTTAGTAGTATTATGTCTGGAATGTATGAAAAACATACTGTAGAAGAAATGACAGGCAGGCTTCAGCTGTAGCCTGATCTAAAGACAGCTGTAGTACTCTGTTACTGCAAGGCTATACTGCAAAGCTACTAGTAGAACAATGAATGTAATATTTTTTTTTACATCTGTAAAAATCTCAGAAAGAGAAAACATTTTAAACTGACAATTTACATCAGTTATCCATTCTCATTTCATGCCAAACCCACCACCGGTGTGGGTGGCCAAAGAGCTCTATGTTCATGTCATTTGACCAAAGTACAGGTTCTAATCCAAGTGCCAATGCAGTTTAGCAAACTCCAATTTACATTTGTTGGATGACATGAAAATAGAGCTCTTTGGCCACACACACCAGTGGTGGGTTTGGCGTCAAAATGAGAGAATGCATGAACAGAAAAGGACCCCGTTCCTACTGTAAAATATGGTGGTGGATCTTTGATGGGGCCATTTTGCTTCCACTTGTCCTGGGGCCCTTGTTAAGGTTAACGGCATCATTAACTTTGGCCAGTACCAGGATATTTTTGCCAAAAACCTGGTTGCCTCTGCCAGGAGGCTGAAACTTGACTTCCAGCAAGACAATAACTCCAAACACACATCAAAATCCACAAAGATATGGTTAATTGGCTACAAATTCAATATTTTGCAATGGCCATCTCAGTCTCCGGACTTGAAACCCATTGAAAACCTGTGGTTTGAATTTTAAAAAGCTGTGAGTCCATAAGAGCAGATGAAGGATATCAAGGATCTGGAAGGATTCTGTATGGAAGAATAGTATAAGATCCCTTCCAATGTGTTCTCCAACTCATAAAACATTTTAGAAAAACCGCTCAGCGACGTTATCCTTGCAAGGTGATGTATTGAAAGTTATTGAAACCAGGGGTGCCAATCATTTTGACCCCTACCTTTTTGACAAAAAACAACATCTCTGAGCAATTGTATACATTTTTTTTGTTGCATACAATATACAGTACATTCGGAAAGTATTCAGATCCCTTGACTCTTTCCACATTTTGTTACATTTTGTTACATTTTGCCTTATTCTAGAATGGGTTAAATTGTTTCCCCCCCTCATCAATCTACAATCTACACAATACCCCATAATGACAAAGCAAAAACCGCAAAAAAACGTTTTTTAGAAAATGTAGCTAATTTATTAAAAAACTAAAACTGAAATATTACATAAGTTTTCAGACCCTTTACTCAGTACTTTGTTGAAGGACCTTTTGGCAGCAATTACAGCCTCAAGTCTTCTTGGGTATGATGATACAAGCTTAGCACACCTGTATTTGGGGAGTTTTTTAAATGTATTTTTATTTAACTAGGCAAGTCAGTTAAGAACAAATTCTTGTTTACAATGACGGCCTCTCCAGAAATGTTTGAGTCTAGCTCTGGCTGGGCCACTCAAAGCCATTCATTGTCTTGGCTGTGTGCTTAGGGTGGCTGTCCTGTTGGTTCCAAACGTCTTCCATTTAAGAATGATGGAGGCCACTGTGTTCTTGGGGACCTTCAATGCTGCAGAAATGTTTTGGTACCCTTCCCCAGATCTGTGCCTCGACACAATCCTTTTTCTGAGCTCTACGGACTATTCCTGTTTTTGCTTTATCATTATGGAGTATTGTGTGTAGATTGCTGAGAATTACAAATTTTTTAAATCAATTTTAGAAGAAGGCTGTTACAAAATGTGGAAAAAGTCAAGGGGTCTGAATGCTTTCCGAAGGCACTGTAGCTCAGTATTTGAATTATTTATTTTATACTTTCATTTTTGCTCATCGTTATCTAGAGTGTCCGAACCCACTGTACACTTAAAGGGAAAATCTGCGATTGCTACATCCATTTGTTGACTTTTAAATGAAAGTAAGCCGGTACTGTCCGTTACGGAGTACTGGCAAAGGATATAGTGGCGGTACGCCGTACCGGTTAAAGATTAGCCAATCACAATAATTAGATCAAATATTTAAACTAAACCTTAGACTCCTACACTGGAATGTATCGTTACGCATGACAGCCGCATAAAAAGTTAGCGAATGGATTTGAAAAAAGGTGGTATTACCGACGTTCAAAAATGAGGTGTGGGTTCTTCTCTATGAAGAGAACACGGTGACATTTTGCCAAGGCAGCGATAACCGGCCGAGACTGAGATGCCCACAGACAGCAATAGACACATCGATTTGAACTCAATCCAGGTTACAAGTGCCTCAATCGCCAAATGCCATTACACTTTCTAATGTTTTTCTAGCAGATGTCTTTTTCCATTCATCAATTGGCTGGTGCATTGTTGGATTCTGGAATTATTTTAGAGTGGATGAAGTGCACAGGTAGCCTACAAAGCCTTTGAAGTGATTTGTTCAACAAACAGATGAAAACTTTATGACTGGTTCTGCTTACCGGTACGCCATTTTAAAAGTGAAAAGACAACTCTTTACTAATTAGGCCCATAAACATTGTTGGGCATGTGCAAATAGGAAATCCAGATAGGAGGTCCTGTACCCCCCAAAAAATATTTAAGAAATTATTATTATTATTTGTTGTATTTTAACCCCTTTTTGATCTTGTCTCATCGCTGCAACTCCCCAAAGGGCTCGGGAGCTGAAGGTCAAGTCATGCGTCCTCCGAAACATGACTCATCAAACCGCACTTCTTAACACCCACCCGCTTAACCTGGAAACCAGCTACACCAATGTGTCGGAGGAAACAACATTCAACTGACAACTGAGGTCAGCCTGCAGGTGCCCCGCCCCCCAGAAGGAGTCGCTATAGCATGATGAGCCAAGTAAAGCCCCTCCGGCCAAACCCTCCCCTAACCCGGACGACGCTGGGCCAATTTTGCGCCGCCCTATGGGACTCCCGATCACAGCCGGTTGTGATATAGCCCAGGATTGAACCCGGGTCTGTAGTGATGCCTCTAGCACTGTGATGCAGTGCCGTAGACATCTCCACCAATCGGGAGGCCGAAATTAAATCTACTTTCACCCGTGAAACAAAGTAATTGTAAACAAACACTGTATAGCTTTAAAACATGGTTACATCTGTAATTTTGTAATCTCATGGATGGTCAGTCCTTGGATCCATAGCTCTGTCTATGCATTTTACAATGGTTACATTTCTCCAGCCCCATCCCTCAGCTCACCACGAAATTACTTCACAAGAGACGTTTGAACGTGAAATTATTTTTTCTTATCAATATGTGTTTTTTGGCAGAAATGTCAAAAAATGGCAATTTTCTCAAAAGTGAGTTTACAATTTTATCAACTTTCAAAGCAGAATTACTTTCCCATTGTTCCTCAACTATAGTGTATGATATACCATTTTGTAGCTCTGAGTCTCTACTTTTATCCAATGTAAAAAACACCATTTCAAATTTTGCTAGATAAGACCAATTCCAGGTGGTGAGTCACAAATGGGTAAATGAGGTTAGTTTCTCGTGGCAGACATACATATACAGGTACAGAAATGTATACAATAATACAGCAGTTAACATTAGAGGTGTGCACATTTAAACTAAGTATGTATCGTTAACATTAAGAAAAAATCCCTAACTGAAAAACGGTGGGGTCTGTAAAATCACAAAATTCAAGTCACAGTGTAGTTATCACAAAACTACCACTAACAGGTCCTGATCGTTATCATAAAGGAAAACATTTAAATTAAACAAATACCTTACGCAACAATGCTGTAATGTTAGGAGGCAGGGCTGGGCTCAATTATGAATTGTAGAATTGACTCCCATTGAACATATGAGTTGAAATTCCAATTGAATTAGCCAACATCCCACAGGATTTTGAATTTGAGTGTGAGTGACAGGAAGTATAATTTAATTCAGTGCAATTCAAAGAAATTCCACTCAGTCATATAGCGAGAGTTTTATTATTGAATCACACTTCCAGGTACCAAAGAATATATCACTTTTATCTGGAAACAATGCTTAGAATAGCGAATAATGTTTCCTCCAACCATTTTAATTTGTTTGGCTTCTTTTTGAAGGCCTCAGGGTCAACTTGAGGGTTAAACTAATGCAATAACGTACAGGTTTTGTTTTCCGTGATCATTCATTTGAAGTTTGTCCTGAAAATCTATTGTTTCAACAATATTTTATATGCATGTATAAAACAACATTTTTGATGTTTTATGGACAATATGTGTATTTGTATAGACTAAACTTAATATAGAATAGAAGACACATTTGAATGTCATTGTATTTCACTGAATTCAGTTCTATTTCCTTAAATTCAAATTTGAATTACAATTCTGTATCCTGTTTACTACTTCAATTCAAATTCAAGAATTGAATTGTAATTTGAGGCATTCTTAATTCAATTCTGAATTGAGCTTAACCCTGGTAGGAGGAGAAAAAAAGACCATTGTTTTATTAACAGGAACTGTAATGCATGAGGGAGAGAGAAGCAGAGCAGCAGTTCAAGCAGGGAGCTTGGGAGGGGCTGTGCGTTGTGCGTCTGTGAGTGACGAGGGGAGCAGAGAGGGGTATAGAGATAGCAACCAAGTTGACTTACGCTGGTTGACTAACTTATTGTTAGTTATTTATCATCTTATCTGATTACATACTACCTGTCTTGAATGCATCAAACCGAGATAAGCTAGTTAAGCAAGCTAGCTAGCTAGCTAGCTAAGGTTAGCTAGGCTAATTGAGACTACATAACTTTATCTGCGTGATTTCTCCCTTTCCTACAATTGGACAACAAGATACACGCGCCACTCTCGTGAGTGGCCCCTAGTACTGATCCGAGTACATCTTATATCCACCATACAGTTGAATGTAAATGCATTGGCCACAGCCAGAGCAATAACAGGTCTGTTATAGTATGTGCAGTTTAATCCCAGGCTCTTTAACAGCCACTGAGACACTAATGTAAACGTGAGCCGATAGCCTTCTCATTAAACCATAAGAGAAGCCATTATCCTCCATGTGTCTGTTCATGAGTTTAACACATCCGTGCACCCACACACACACACACACACAGTCATTCCGACGGTCACTCACATGGCCACACAGTCGGACATTCACGGCAGCTTAAACACACAACAGGGTACATGCCAGCGTGTGTGTGTGTGTGTGCGCGTGTGTGTGCGTGGTTAGTGACTGTCTATGTGGGCCACACAACAGATCTCATTGTCTTCTGATCCTCTGTTTGCTCTCATTGTAATGAATAGCCATTGTTTGTTGTGCGATGCTAACCAAAAACTCTCACTCTCTTGCTCACACAGAGACAACAGACACACACACACACACCACTTCGCCCCATGACAAACCAGGCATATGCTGCAAGAGGCAAGAAAAGGTGATCTGATACTGAGGATGGTTGTTATGACGATTATTAGGAGTAGATCAACTCATTTTGTGTGTTTTGTATAATACTCACTGATGATGATGATGATAAGGAGGATGTTGAAGGAAAATATTAAATGGGTTATGAGGAAGGTGTTAGACCTGTCCAGTATAAGACCCTGTGCTGTATTGCTGACCTAACCCAGTGAACCCATAAGACCGTGTTTGGTCCCAGCCCTGTCCTTGGCCTGCGGTCATCTCTCTGGTCATAAAAGCTCTCAGTCAACATGGGAAGTGGCGTTGTCAAGGAAACAGTGTTTACTCTGGGATATATGGCTCATGGCTGTGTGTCACAATGGTGTAAGAGGCGGCCCTAGATAAAGTTGCAGTGTGAGTATGTGTGTGTTAACTTAGGTGTGGGTGTAAGTCTGAGAATGTGTGTGTGCGAATGTATGCGAGTGCGTTTGTGCCAGTGAGTGTGTGTCAGGGTGAGCGAGGGTGATATTGACTTCTGATATTTAAAGCACACCAAACAGCCAGGGCTGCGTTATTGCGTTTCCTCCAATGCCTTCAACTCCGAAGGCCTATCTCAGCACACCATCGCCCTGACTCTGACTCTGTGCTACTACCACTCCTTTACTAAAGAACAGGCTGAGGGAAATATAGTGCTGCTGTGTCTCTTTATTTCTGTGAACTGTGCATACAGGCAGCTCTCAGGAAAGCTGAAACAAGGGTCCTCATTACATGCTAGTTTCGTTTTGCTAGCACATGCTAATAGTTTGGCTAACATCTCAAATATTTCAGTTCTCTGCTGGCACTCTGCATACTTTTCTTCAGACATGCACTTTAATCATTTGTATACTCCATTTTTATGCTTTGGAGGGTGGAAGTATGCAGCTAGAAGCTCGGTTTGTGATTGTAGCACGATGTTTAGCAGGACAAGGCTAATTATCGAGCTAGCATCCAGTTATTCCTCAGGAAGCCTTATCATAACTGTGAACCACACCCTTGGTTTTTGTTGACTGCGAGGCAGTGATAGTGGTTTAGTCACAATGGCAACTCCTATGCCTTCCTGCACAAATAGAACGTAGCCTCGAACGCTGTAGCTTTCCATGTTGTCAGGCTGTCCCCCTCTGAGTCAAAATAGTAGGCTACGCTACACAATGATTGTCACCTCACCTCCATAGCTTATGAACCTTGTTGATAGATTTTATAGATAAGGACCTTGTTTTGATTTAATTAGACATATTCTAACACTAAAACTTATTGGGTCCATAATTGCAAACATTACAAAAAGTTTAAACTTTAAATAACTGTCCAGTGAAAATCTCACTTTTAAAGGTTAATATTCTGTTATGTTTTTGACCCATCCTATCCTTTGTGGCCAAAGCATGAACAAAAACTTGTATCCAACTTGTATCCCAAACAGACTGTTTAAAATAGTTTTGCTATTTCCTCATAGAGGATGAGCTGGCCAATCAGCAGACTACTCGCATGAATATCTTTATTGACCGGTATATGCAAACACCATTTCTGTTGTTGGGGTATGCACATACCATTCCATCAGAGAAAATCTGCTTTTTAATATAGTTAATTGCCATTTTTTGGAAGGAAATATATTTCACTCATATTGTAAGTCATATTTCATAGAAATTTGGAAACACTGAACAGTTACTTTAAACTTTTTTCAAAATCCGCATCAGCCGATTATTATCGTCAATGTAGTTGTACGTAATAAAATGCTTTGTTGATTGCTAGGCATAAAAATATGAATATTGCTTGCATCATTTGAAACGAGGTCTAGTTATGGCCACAACTGGAATAGATTGTGAACGACTCTTGGCGGAATGCATTGCTTGACTGCCGTGAGGGTGATAAGTACAATGTTGTTCGCGAACAGCAGCCCCCAAAACGATTTGTTCTCGAATTCGTTCTAAACATGTATTTTTCTTCTCTATGCTCATGATCCCTGTGCGCATATGACAGACCGAGGAAGAGGCGAAGTGAGAGGATATAACCTGTTATGGCATGGCCATTGTCATTGAGGGCTTCCATCATACAAAGATGTGTCCTCTATCTCTATGGCCTGCCCTGTCATTGGTTAGAATTGTCCCATCTGATCTCGCCTCTTCCCGCCTGCCTTCCATCTTTGAGGACATGTATTTCCATTGTTAAAGCGGTCACTTGACTATCTTGTTAATATAACAGACAGTCTTTGATATCTCCCAGCCCTACTCTCCATCTCTATTTCTCTCTTACTCCATCCTTCCACCAGTCTATGTGACCTTGCACCAAGTTCTGAGACCTTGGAGCGCCAGGGACTGTTACCGTTAAGGATTCTGGGACAAAGCAGACCAGACAGTCATATTGAGGGCACAAAGATGGAGAAGTGTAAATGACTGTGTGTGTGTGTGTGTGCGCGCACGTGTGTTTTTCGATAGATGTGTCCTTGTGTGTTGATGGGAGACAGTTGAAGGAAATAGACAGTAGTAGAATTAAATGCAGGGAGTCGTGAAGTAAGTGACACGAGATGTCTTTTGAATAAATATATCAGTAGCGGTAAAGGAGCACTGTCCAGGCATGATAGTGACTTAATGAGGCTTACTTATCTCATTGTCTCTCAATAATGTTGTATATGGAACAGTCAAATGCTGTTTGGGTCAGTCAACGTCTTGTTATTTAACGTGTCAAATAACACTATTTGATGCATCAAATAAACTAATGGTCCAATCAGGACTTGAATATGACTGCATGTCACTTAATACTTTAACATTATTATTTTACGTAGTGATTACACTATCACTCGTATTTCATATGTAACAGTGATTCACTGGTACGTATGCTATGATGCTGGTAAAGTTTTGTCGTGCGCGCCTGTGCGGCAGACACACAATCTCTTGGTCTACAGATCAGAAAACAAACTATAGCTAGCTTATGGATGCAAATAATATTCTCCCCCCAAAACATAGAAAAAAACCATAACCCGTTTCAGTAGCTATCTAGTTAGTTAGCTAACTATCTAGCAAGGTGTCATCATCGGAATACCCCAAAATTTATAAAGCAGTTTTCTTATTTGGTTGATGGTCAGACCCAGTCCGGTCAACCCACTAGCAAGAGTATGAAGCTAGCTAGCTGCTATAGCTTGGGACAACAGCTAGCTGGCTAGCTTGTTTAGTTCATTATCTAGCTAGCTAGTTATTTTCATGAACTAAAGTTTGGTTTCAATAAGAGAACAAGTGGCTATCTGATAGTCACATGGATTCCTAAATCATTGCTAAGAATATTGACAATGACTGCAGTTTCTGGTCATTGTTTTCTGGCTGTTTGCATTGGTGCTAGCTAGGTACCAAGCTACCCCAGAAGTTGCTAATAACACCTTTTTTTAACCTTTATTTAACTAGGCAAGTCAGTTAAGAACAAATTCTTACTTCACAATGAAGGCCTACCCCGGCCAAACCCTCCCCTAACCCGGATATCTGTATCAAAGATATTTGTGAGTGACTTTATCCTACTGCAACCAAAATGGATGTTCCCCATGATGAAAGGGGGGCCATGACTGAAAAGGTTTAGGAAGCACTGATCTAGGTAATGATTAGCACAAATACAGATTGGCAACTCCATGCTTAAGCCTATTTATTAATTAAATTATGCTGGACTACAGGTGCTAATGTGTAGTGCTAAATAATAGCACAGCAGCCTGATGATATGGACCAATATGTTGTTAGGCTCATTTATGGAAAGGGTCATTATAGTTTAGATGGTGTCAGCATAATGTTTATTTTCATTCATTTTGGAGTTGTAAAGTCATCGGAACTGACTTTCTCACAGTCGTTCTACAAACAAATGACAAGCCAAGCGTGGAAAGGGTACAAAAACAGGTTATGGCATTTAAATTTAGTTAAATCAGACTTTCTGAACAGTTTGACCAACTTAGACCAGCGGTTTAAAGTAATACTGAATTTATTGATATTTCAGTTATGGTTGAAAAAGACTATTAAAAAAAAAGAAGAAAAAAAGAAAGATATATTGTATGGTTAAAAAACTGAAAAAAGTATTTTATTTTATGCTAATACTATTGCTCAAAAAATAGATTTGTTTAGCAAGTATTGGATACGTAAAGCTTAATAAAGAGCAGTGATTGGGCATTGGGAGGGATCTTAGACCAGATCCCTGATATCCTTAGTCTGCGCTTATGGACTGCCCTCTTCAATTCAAACCACAGGTTTGTAATGGTCTTCAAATTCAGCGCACACAACATTCTATAATATAACTGTGTTATTTGACGTGTGACATTAAAAGCTCATTTGATGCGTCCAATAGTGTTATTTTAATTTTGACACATAAAGACCTGAACGGCCTTCCATAGCTACCTGCAGAGCTGACTGACTACCACAGCCCACGGAAACCATGGAAATGACTGGAGAATATGACACACATTATAGTCAGTAATTCATTAATTTGATTAGTAATCAAATTGAAAAGAGTAAATTGCTAATATAATTTGTCATTGAAGTTTGGTTTCTAAGGTAAGGAATTTAGGGATTTATTTCTTTAGGTTTGTGTACCGGTGACTGTGGATGACTTGATTGAGCTACTTTGTGTTAATTTCCTATTTGAAAATGTATCCACCTCACTAAACAGTGTGCAATAAAAAAGCGTTAAAATTAGCTATGAGAAAGCAAAGCTTCAGAAATAAACACATCTTAATATCAACACGCTCTGAAGCTCAAACTACATCCACCTCCATAATAAAACAACAGACAGATCAAACTTGGCCAAACAGACTTTTTCGATGGAATTAAGATGAAACATTGTGCAGCAGTTTTGAAACGGATTCAAAGTCAGATTAGAAAATAATGTATATTTTCTTTGTTTGCTGTTTTGGGCTTTTCTCTTTCGAAGGTGTGTATTCCGTTTGGTGTCTTCTTGTCACGCCTTGATCTGTTTCACCGGTCTTTGTGCTTATCTCCACCCCCCTCCAGGTGTCACCCATCTTTCCCATTATCCCCTAGGTATTTATACCTGTGTTCTCTGTCTGTTGCCAGTTCGTTTTGTTCGTAGAACCTACCAGCGTTTTGTTTCCCTGCTCCTGTTCCTTGCTCCTGTTTTCTAGTTTACCGGTTCTGACCTCTGCCTGACCTGACCCTGAGCCCGCCTGCTGTTCCAGTGTCTTACACCCTCTCTGGATTATTGACCCCTGCCTGCCTTGACCTGTCGTTTGCCTGCCTCTGTTTAAAGAATACACTTTTGTTTCTTCAACACTGTCTGCACCTGGGTCATACCTTAAAACGTTATACTTCAAAGTGTGTTGTCTTTCGGTTCCAAAGTGTCTGTGTTGTTATCATTCAGTGTGTCTGGGTTCCAAAGGTCATAGTTGTCAACCGTACGGGCCCTTTTCATTTGAGCCTGCATGAAGTCATCCAAGGTGAAGCCTTGTCATGCAGTAGGGTGTTGTTTACTCAACCCCCTCATCTCTCCCTCTCTCTCGCTTTCTCTCGCTCTCTCTCTCTTCCCTTATCCCCCACACACGCGCTCTTTCTCTGAAACTATGATGCTCAGCTGTCTGTAAAAATACATCCATGTTGCCGTGTCATGGTGACCCATGGTGTCCTCCAGAGATGTGATACAGAATGTTGCAAAGTGGTTTTGTAGCGTTGCTGAATGTGCGTATCGTTGCTGAACGTGCACAACCTGTTCTAGGAAATTGAATTCTCTTGAGAGGGTAGCACTGCGCTGCTCGGATACTAAGAGGGGAAACGGCCCCTGTGACTCAAATCCCACTGGGCACAGATGTCAGTTCAACGTCTAGTTTTGATTTACTTTTGGTTGAGTTGTAAACCTTGGGGAATTCAACGTGAAATCACCGAAAGCTGTAATCATGCCATTGGATTTAGGTGAAAAGTTTGGAGAAAAAAATACAAAATTCCCTTATGTTAATGGATTTTTGCCATCAGTGTGCACTTTTTGCATATCCAATCAGTTTTACATGTTGATTCGACGTGATCACATAGATTTTTGTTGTTGAAATTACATGGAAACAACCAGTTTTAGCCCAGTGGGATGTATCAAATTCCCATGGCAAACACAATAGTTTCATTATAAACAAACACTTTTCACTAGGGCTGTCCCTGACTAAAATACATTTTAAAAGGTGTATTTTTCCATATATAGACACACCCTATGTGTTTTAATAAAATTAACTATATGCTTGTCGGATACTGTTTGATGAAACAAGATACAAATGACTCAAGAGGGAGCAAGAGATCAAGATAACCAGAAGAGAAAAACCTTAACCTGACCAGACCATCCTCCTCCCGTTCCTGCTGGCTTTCGCAGATTCTGCCATTACTCTCCTGAAGTTGCTGGTAATAGGCTACACGAGGAGTCTGCAATCTTTCTCATGTGGAATGCCAATTTATCTAACAATTTCTACCAGTCTGCGAGCCAGTTATGGTTTTCATTTGCACATTTTCGTGGAACAGTTTCATTTAATTTCGAATAATGGCTTCGTATCTCAAAATCGTTGTCATGTGGTTAATCAAAATTCTATACAAATCTAAATGAAAACGAGACAAACCTAAAAAGTTACTTCTATTGCCATTGCCATCTATGTAAAAATAGCCTACATAAATCCAACAGCCTGCAGGTAGAAAATATCATGCTAAAAATAAATATCCTACAAATCACATTGGCTGATTCCATGTCTGCAATGAACTTGAAACATTGTATCATAGTTCAACCAACTTTTGTGGGTCCAGCCCAAAGCTTGCTGTAGCAAACTTGCGACATTGTATAAAATATTCTGGGCCCTCAGAGTTTCCGCCCCAGTGAGCTCTGGATAGACACACACAGCTGTAGGCTATTTTGCACAATAGATAAGAGCTCATCAGGTATACCTATTTTATGACTTTCCACTGGATCAGAGCATGACATTTTTCTCTTTCACCCCCCCCACTTTGTTTTTATACTGCTTACACTCACAGTTTTTTACCTATGCATAGTTACTTTACAAGTTACCTTGACTAACCTGTACCCCCGCACATTGACTCGGTACTGGTACCCCCTGTATATAGCCTCGTAATTGTCTTGTTACTTTTTAATTTGATTTTTTAACTTTATTTTGTAAATATTTTCTTAACTCTATTTCTTGTTGGTTAAGGGCTTGTAAGTAAGCATTTCACGGTAAGGTCTACCTGTTGTATTCGGCGCATGTGACAAATAAAATGGATATGATTTGATATACGTTATCAGGTGCGCGTCCTTACTCAACATTGACAGTAGCGCTCCAAGCAAAAGACAAGGACTAAATTGACAAAACACTTAAATGGAAATGAAATAAACCAAAAATCGCTTCTCACAAGTGTAGCATAGGTTGTGCGCTCTGCAAACTACGTGTCCACTCTGACAATGAGAGCGGTAAAATACTGTAATAAAAGTAGAATTCATGAACAGAAATGACCATGACCAAACAAACATTGTGCATTAGAAATGATAGGAGTTAATGGTAAATATAGTCTACTACTGGTGATATATGTAATGGGGAATTGATAGACACTAACAATCAAGGCAAACAATTCCCGCAATGAAGTTATGGAACAATGAACGTGCGCAAATTAGCAGGAGAGAGCGCATTCTGGAGAGAGACGTGCATTGTGGATTAGTTCACTGAGATGGGTGCGAATCAGACAGATTCGTGTGCCATTAAAAATATATATATTTGCTACTGCTTGAAAAAAAAAATCTCAGTCGATCAACAGCCTATCAACCAAACAATCGACCAGTCGACTAATTGGGGTCAGCCCTATTTTTCACCAATGGTCACACCTACAAACAGTGGGAAAAGGGAATTGACAAGTAATCATAGCTACTGTTTGGCCAGTGATCTCAATCTGCGATTTTACTCTTTTTACGTTCTTATAACTAGAACTTCATTAATTGGTGGTAATTCACTGCGATGGTATGATAATTACTTTTGGCATGTCTAATGTCGTTTCATTGTAGAGGTTTCATTTCTTTTTGGACATGCTTGAGTAGGTTTTGTTTCTCAGGAAGTAAGAATTTTATTTGATCGGTTGTGAAATTTGGTAAATTGCGCAAGAGAGAAACTAACTCATCATCATCGTCTGCTTCCAGGAATAAGATAGTTGTCATGGAAGGGAAACTGATTATCTTGGCCTGGGCTTATCTCTTTCTCTCTGGCTTTGGGTTTATTTTTCTCACTTTTTAATTCCCCCTTTTCTCTCACTCTCTCTCTCTGGCTCACTTTTTAACTAACCCTTTTCTCTTCCTCTCGCAGGTTCTCCTCCCCCTCTCTCTCATGTTCTCCTCACCCCTCTCTCATTTTCTCCTCCCTCTCGCTCTCTCTCTCTCTGGTGGCAGTCAGTCAGCCAGGTCGACCTCGCCTTGGCTCCACCCCTCCCCTTCACCTGGCACTCGGCCCAGAATGTTGCTGCAATTCCGCCCACTCTCATTGGTCCCCGCACACACACCGCTTCTGAGAAAGGGAAATTACCACCCTCCCCTCCAGTTCCCGCTGCTTTCGCTCTCTTTCTCTCTTACTTTCTCTTTTAAATAGATTTGCCACGTCTGGTTGTGCAGTGCTCAACTGTAAGTGATATGGGGTTTGATTAGATTTTCCGACTGAAAGAGTGCTTTGTACATGCTGTTTGTGTGTGGTATGGCGTGGTGTGTGTGTGCGTGTGTGTGTGTGTGATGTTTGTGGGAGTGCGGAGGGTGAAAGTTTTATTTATTTTAGCAGACACCCTTGCATGGCTGACATTTCTACACATTATCTGTTCCCACAGCTGCATAGATGGGTTCTAGAGAGTGAAGAGAATGAGTAAGGGAAAGTAGCGTGCTCTTGGAAAATAACTATATCATGCTCTAGGAGTTTCCACTGAGGAATGAATGGAGGCATAAATCAACTCTAAATCGATTCTGTGGAAGTATATATCACCAAGTTAATGTCTCTCTTTCTCCCTGTCTCTCTCGTTCTCTACAGAGGAAGTGCCTTCCCTGACATCTGCTGCAGCTTCGATCCGCTTCTAGAGCAGAAGCTCCGCCCCCCCCCCCCCCCCCCCGCCTCGCTTGCTGCCACGATAACGCGAGCTCAAGGATACCAACCACACCCCTCGTCACGGCCCACACCTAAAAAATCCACGCCCAGACCTGCACCAGCTCCAGCCCCATCATCACCAGGCTTACTGCCCTAAGCCTTCACCTGCCCTCCCGTTCCACCCTACCCTACAAAGACTCTCTCCTTCTGGGCCCAGCCTCTCACTTTCAGACGCGTCAGTGTCTCTAATCTCCATTGATCTCCATTCAGTCACAGCCTACAGCACTGTTACAGTCAGGAAAGAAGGATCTGAAGAGTGAACTTTCCCTCTGGGTTACATGCTGGATTGTTGGTGAGATACAAGTTGAGACAAACAGTAGTAGAGTCATTCTCTGCACAGATCATTATCTGTTGAGTGTGTTCTCAATGCTTTAAGGAAGATAATAACACACACACACAACAATTTTACAACACATTTCACCTATCGTCTTGATACATCCACTTGGATCTTTCAGAAGAGGAAGGTGTAGGGGATATATCCAACCAAAGGGGACACACACCAACACACACATCACGCTTTAGCCCGATTCGGACGGATTACTATTATTTTCCTGGACTGTCTTTGTCGCCATGGCGCACATGAACATGGCGCACATGCGGGACACAAAATGGCTGACACTGGAGGTGTGCCGGGAGTTCCAGAGAGGCACGTGCTCACGCTCCGACCAGGAGTGTAAGTTCGCCCACCCGGCCAAGAGCTGCCAGGTGGAGAATGGACGAGTCATCGCCTGCTTCGACTCCCTCAAGGTAAGAAGAAAGGTGATACGACACAGGATGAAGCTATGGGCTACGGCCATATATGGTGCTGTGATTTGATTGTCTGGCATACAGAATGATCAAGGGGTCAGGGGTTAAGAGAAAGGAGAGGTCCTGGGGAGTTTATTGTTTTATTCAATCTGATTAGTTGTAAGGCATACATTAGAAACAGCTACCCTTCCTGGGGTCCACACAGAAAACAACACAATACAGAAACACACACAGAAAACAACACAATACAGAAACACACGCAAACCGACACAACAACATAGAGACATTAACTCACAGTTTTAAAAGTTAACTCATACCCACAGGAGTACGAAGCCTGGGAAAGGTTTTGACTGAATGAGCACATGAAAACACCATATTTATGGTGTGATTTCAAACAGCACTGTATAAACCGAAACATTCTCTCAACCGCCAACATATATTGTGTATTGTCATGAATACTGTCATGAACTGTATTGTCATGAATGCATAATCCTTCTAACCCCCCCCTCCCCCTTAAAAGAGTTAGATGCACTATTGTAAAGTGGTTGTTCCACTGGATATCATAAGGTGAATGCACCAATTTGTAAGTCGCTCTGGATAAGAGCGTCTGCTAAATGACTTAAATGTAAATGTAAATGTAATACGTTTTTTTTTTTTTTTTACCAGAGGGAGGGGTTCTCATTCAAATACTCGTTTCAATGTCTCACATTGGGATTGGCTCCAAGCAGATTACTACCATGAAGAACACATCACACAATGTCTGTCGGAGATAGGGTGACCACATTTAAAATACCAAAATGTGGGACAACAGGATGATTTTACGGCCAGTGTAGCCTACATGAATACATGTTGGCAGCATCGCATGGCAATCATTTCATCTCAATTAGTTTCATGGGAATATGCATTTAGATCTTCTTGAATTACTGTTTTGTGAGCGAATTAGAGCAGATGGTGTTAGCAGACTATATAGTCTTCCTGTAGGACTATTTTGTTTCAATCTAAGCTAATTCTGCCTAGTGGCGAGCGCTGTTGAGTTTTGGCCGCATGAGAATTTATTTTTGACCACAGTATTACGAAGGTGGTGTTTTTGAAGTAACGATAACGTTATACTATGCTATTATATTTGGCTCTGTTATGTCAAATACAAATGAATCATTATGTCATCTTCCAAGACGTTGATTCAGCTTTGATCTAACTTTACTAAAAGATGAGCACTATTGTGAGAAGTGGCAGAATGCACCACTGCTCAAACATTTGGTGATGCAGAAACGAGAGACAACGTGTGGTTGTTTTATGAAAACATGGGAATATTTGGCCAAGGATACATATCTGGTTGGTCTCAGGGAATGTAAAACAGTCAGAAACTGAGACTTAAAACGAGATTGAGTGAAGTAGCAGCGAATACGTTGAATAAGCAGCTAATGAGCATGGAGAGCCTCACAAGTTTGACGAAATTACCTTCTATCTTTTAGTCTAATACGCCTATTTACTTACTTGTTGCTTTTTGCCAGTAGCACATGTTTTGTAAGTAGTTACGCATAGCTGTCCTCTCCAAGTTTAGCTGGAATTTCGGCCCAAAATATTTGAGAAATGTGATTGGTTGACGATGGGCCTATGACATTGGCCTACGTATCGTCTTACGCTGCACAGAATACCAAATCTCAACAGCAATTTGAGATATGTTTTTCCCTGACATAGACTGACCAGGTGAATCCAGGTGAAAGCTATGACACCCTTATTGATATCACCTGTTAAATCCACTTCAATCAGTGTATATGAAGGGGAGGAGACAGGTTAAAGAAAGATTTGTAATGCTTGAAACAATTGAGACATGGATTGTCTCACTTACAGAAATACAATTGAGTCTGTTTTAGTCATTATCCGTCTGTGGCTGATGAATGGGGTGAATGGACAAAATATTAAAATGCCTTTGAACGGGGTATGGTAGTAAGTGCCAGGCGCACCGGTTTGTGTGTGTCAAAATCTGCTGGGTTTTTCACGCTCAACAGTTTCCTGTGTGTATCAAGCATTGGAGTCAACATGGGCCAGCATCACTGTAGAGCTCTTTCGACACCTTGTAGTCCATGCCCCGTTTCACGTTAGCCATAAGCATTATGTTGCGCAGGATGTCATGCATTTCAATGGGGATGTCAAAGTGGAAACGCAACGCCTCCTTGCAGTTGAAGGCTCCCGTTGCGATACGGACACCACATACTTTTACATTTTTCAAACTTTGCATCGTCTTCCATCCAGCCAGAGTCCGTCGAAGAACAGGAAGTTACAAAACCACAGAAGAAATTAAAATATATGGTTTTCGGTGATGGCTTTATGCGATAGCTTGCAACTTGTAAACAATTACCCATTCCCATAAGTGAAACTATTTTAAAAGTAATGTCAAATAATACACATTAACTGTGTAGCCAATTATATGATAGTTGCCTCCCGTTTAAGTTTATTAAGATGGTAATGCTGTTTATTTTTTATGATCATTCTTAGGTGGAGGTCACTAGTTACAATGGTACCTTCAACCTAGCCTAACCTTTAGCAAGCTAGCTTGACTTGCTATAAAGTTAGAGAAACTGGTTGAGAAAAAAATAAACAAAACATTTTATTATCACCTGAAACAATATATTTATCCTGTCTAGAATGAAAAGGGCATATTTTGCAATCTCCCAAAATAAATGCGGTCTCTGACAAGAGACAGGTTCTCCTCCAGCTTGCGTTACAAACACTACACTTTTCTATTCAGTAGCTGGGTTAAGACTGATATACGTCACAATGTAAAAGAGGAATCTGGCGCCACTCGCCCGTCCTCTGGTCATTCTCGCCTCTCTTCCTTGCTGAAGATCACTAGGCTCCTGAAGCTCTCCTCAGAACGACTTGATCCCTGTCTTCCTACTTAAGTGTTCTCAGGCGAACTGCTAAAGCTGCCAAATGTAGGACCCCAGCTTTTGTCCTTGTGTTGAAGTGCTGACCAAAATGAAAGTTTCAACTTAGAATATATTTTCAAGTCTCCTGTGGTAGCTAGCATCACATGACTAACTATCAAGACTTGGTTAGCTCTTGCTGCATGGCATAATCTAACTTGACTAGCTCACTGGAAAGCAAATGCACAGACGGTAGCATAAGCATTGCTAGCTAACTCAGAACAAGTTCCCTAACCCGGAACAAGTTCCTTACCTGCCCAGACGGTAGCATTGCCAGCTCCCTCATGTAGTACAACCTACGTTCACTCGTTTGTGTTGACTATAATGACTGGTTTAGCTCCTCTACATTACGGTCATGGGAGATTCTCTACCCTAAGATGAATACCCACATGGTTCCATTCGGCTAGCACTGCGCTAGCTATAACAACTTTAGCCCACGAGCTGGCTGCTAGCTAGCTTTACTAGCCCACTACGGCTATAGTGTTTATACAGTGTTCACTTCAGCTAGTCATTAGACACAAATAAGCTAACACACACCTGCCAAGGCTAATTCATGGCAGGCACTACTGTGTTAGCAGGCCATTTCCCACAAATTAGGGACATAGGAAGGGTAACAGGGGCTTGACTGTGGCACAACCTGACCTCCTGGGTCAACAAATTACAGCCACTGCTACTCCACCTGAGGCAGGCACTCAAACCCCCCCGTTCTTGTGCTGGCGGCTTGATGATGCTGAGAAGCTGGTTGTTACTGGCTCTTCCATCAATGGAGTAATTGCCAGCTTGCTGTCTCGTTTAGTACATCTAATGTTCACTCGTTTCATTGGCTTAACTGACCAGTTTTACCTCACCGTGTTATGGTCAAAATAAACTCTCAAGGCCGAAGAAGCAACGCCATTCATTTCTTCAGCTAACGCGGTGCTAGCACATGTATAAACCGGTTAGCAATACTTTTCTCCCGGCATTATTATGGGCCCCCGTACCCCATGGGAATCAAACATACTCAGTCAGCTCTCGAACGAGTGCTGGAAGTTTTGAAAGGTTTCACCAAGTACTGGCCCGTGCTAGCTTAAGCTACGCTACTAGCCCTCACGGCGAACTGTAGCTAGCTATCCACTATCTAGTGATTGCTAGGTTAGCTCTTGTATTTAGTTTACCTTGCATTAAGTTGCTTTCTGCCTACTAACTCAATCAGTCCCATAATGTGGTGATTCGGTCCACGAGACGGCCTAAAACAGTCTAGCTAACGCGGTAAGGCTGGCTGTACTAATGCTAGGCAAAGTGCTCATGCAGCCTACCTCAGCTAGCACACCGCTAGCTTAGCTCTCTTGCATAGTTCACATAACGTTCAGTCATTTTTGTGTTTACTTACAAGAGGCTCAAAAACCAGGTCAGCTATGTCGTCAAGGCTAGCCTTGCCACCACCTGCCCCGCAGACCTGGGTACCGGGGGAGACCAGGTTGCCACTCTACGAGCCAAGATTTGGCAGCAGGGAGAGGGCAGTTTGCTAGTGCCAATGCTAACTGAGTGACCAGCGACGTAGTATGCTGCAAACCCACAGTCTCAGGACAGAGGCAGACAGTAGGGGAAACGGTCCCTTGCTGTGGCTGCATCGAGGTCCTGCCTGGTGATTCCCCTGGCGGAAGGGTCTGTCCCCAGCAGCAGGGAGGGGCCGCCAACAGTTCACGACGTGTCCTGGCCTGTCCCCTCTCGGGTGGAGCACAGATACCCCATCACAATGGGGGAGAGGCACATCTGTGCTCCTATAACCCTACCCCCCTTGCAGCTTCATTCCTATGCGTCCGCTCACAAGGAAGATCGAGGGGGCTCACTCAACCCCTAAGTGTCCTCAGTGCCACAGCTCTTCCCGCAGGTCTTTCTCAAGCAGCCTAGAGAGGAAGACAAATTGTAATTCTCCACCGAGCACTGTCCCCAAATCCCAGTGACTCCACATCATTGGTGAGCGAGAATCATCTAACTTGTGGGTGACTCGCCGCAAGAGCAGGGAACTGGCGTGCATGCACAGTAGAGCCCTGGGTTTCGTCCACAGTTACAAAGGGGAGCATACTGCAGTTTGCTATGAAGCCACCCGTTTTCAACAGGATGCTTGCTTCAGTAGCAAGTGGGGACTTAGCTCGCATACTAGAGCAGGAAATCTCTTCTCTATTGGGCAAAGGGGCAATCAGAGCAATACCAGCGGCAGAGAGGCATCGCGGCTTCCACTCCCAATACTTCCTGGTTGCCTGACAGACCCTCTGCGCCTTTTCAGGTTCCAGCCAGTCAACATGTTCACTCTCTCTCCGGTCTCAATAGACAAACAGAGCAGGATGCCATCTATCTCTCCTCTTCCCATGCCCTACAGCATTTTGCTGTCTGCATCTGCACAGACTTCTCTGCATCTACACAGACTAGCTGTTAAGATTAGTCTGTGGAGCAGAGTACACCTACTTTCACTACATGTGACTCATGTCCCAGGCGTACTGTACAGGTAACTGCCAAAATAAAGGAGAAAGCAACATAAAGTTTCTTCATTTTACTGCAGCGGGCTAAATAAAGGTCTCACAGTGTTTCTTCGTAGTCTTAAACAAATCAACTTTGAAACAAAAGTATACATCTCACACATAATTATGGGTTTACATAAAAGAAGACACCTGTACCATGTCAGATATAGAGTGGAAATGTATTCAATTTCGAGTTTGCATCCCAATATTACACATTATTTACATCACAGAAGACTGAAATATAACTTAACTGTTTGACATAGAAACACCGGATTTGAATAACATTCCATACATGAGGCCACTAGGTCATTTGACTGCAGGAAAGGACTACTAGGGCGTTATGCTGTCTCAAGCACCGCTCCAGAATCTCCCATCATAAGTGGTCAATTGGGTTGAGATCTGGTGACTGAGAGAGAGACACACACACACACTGTAAACCCCCTATGTCCCTTTGAGACCCCTCTTTCAAAGTCATTGAGATCTCATCTTCTAGTCATGGTAGACAAAATAATGGGCAGTTGGGAATTTTTAAGCATGATGGGATGTCAATTGCTTAATTAACTCAGAAACCACACCTGTGTGGAAACACCTGCTTTAAATATACTTTTCGTCCATTATGCCTCATACACCCCACTCTAGTCACTCTATGCCACATACTCCCACTCTAGTCACTCTATGCCACATACACCCCACTCTAGTCACTCTATGCCACATACACCCCACTCTAGTCACTCTATGCCACATACTCTCCACTCTAGTCACTCTATGCCACATACTCCCCACTCTAGTCACTCTATGCCACATACTCCCCACTCTAGTCTCTCTAAGCCTCATACACCCCACTCTAGTCTCTCTATGCCTCATACACCCCACTCTAGTCACTCTACGCCTCATACACCCCACTCTAGTCACTCTATGCCTCATACTCCCACTCTATTCTCTCTGCCTCATACACCCCACTCTAGTCTCTCTATGCCTCATACACCCCACTCTCTCTATGCCTCATACACCCCACTCTAGTCTCTCTATGCCTCATACACCCCACTCTAGTCACTCTATGCCTCATACACCCCACTCTAGTCTCTCTATGCCTCATACACCCCACTCTAGTCACTCTATGCCTCATACACCCCACTCTAGTCACTCTATGCCTCATACACCCCACTCTAGTCACTCTATGCCTCATACTCCCACTCTATTCTCTCTATGCCTCATACACCCCACTCTAGTCTCTCTATGCCTCATACACCCCACTCTAGTCTCTCTATGCCTCATACACCCCACTCTAGTCTCTCTATGCCTCATACACCCCACTCTAGTCACTCTATGCCTCATACACCCCACTCTAGTCTCTCTATGCCTCATACACCCCACTCTAGTCACTCTATGCCTCATACACCCCACTCTAGTCACTCTATGCCTCATACTCCCCACTCTACTTTATGCCTAAGGCTCTGGTTAGCGGAAATCAGTCTCCTGCTTTATAAGGAGCCCTGGCAGCTTCCGTCACGCAGGGATCTTCTGACCCAAGCGAACTGAGAGATTTCCCACCCTTACCCAGAAACCATGATCCTCTTGGCCTGGCCCATGGGAGGATGAATCTGAATGGGACAGGCTTGCCACTATCCAGAGATACAGAGCCCTTTCTACATGCTGACTGTATAGAAACAACTGGTGTGACCTAAAACAGATCATTCCTTACCAATGCTCCGTATCTAAGGTTTTATGCTTCTTGCAGGACCTTTTGGACAGAGGGAAGGTTATAATCCACTGAGTCTAAACGCTGTCTAAGCCAGGGGAAGTGGGGTTCTACTAACATACAGTTAGTCGGAAATTTACATACACCTTAGCCAAATACATTTAAACTCAGTTTATCACAGTTCCTGACATTTAATCCTCGTAAAAATACCCTGTTTTAGGTCAGCTAGGATCACCACTTTATTTTAAGAATGTGAAATGTCAGAATAATAGTAGAGAGAATGATTTATTTCAGCTTTTATTTCTTTCATCACATTCCCAGTGGGTCAGAAATTGTTTAACTTGGGTCAAACATTTTGGGTAGCCTTCCACAAGCTTCCCACAACAAGTTGGGTAAATTTTGTCCCATTCCTCCTGACAGAGCTGGTGTAACTGAGTCAGGTTTGTAGGCCTCCTTGCTCGCACACGCCTTTTCAGTTCTGCCCACAAATCTTCTACAGGATTGAGGTCAGGGCTTTGTGATGGCCACTCCAATACCTTAACTTTGTTGTCCTTAAGCTGTTTTGTCACAACTTTGGAAGTATGCTTGGGGTCATTGTCCATTTGGAAGACCCATTTGCGACCAAGCTTTAACTTCTACTTCATCACCATCCCGGATCCGGGAGCACCCCCATCAGTAAAAAAGCTGACTAGCATAGCCTAGCATAGCGTCACAAGTAAATACTAGCATCTAAATATCATTAAATCACAAGTCCAAGACACCAGATGAAAGATACACATCTTGTGAATCCAGCCATCATTTCTGATTTTTAAAATATTTTACAGGGAATACACTATGTATTTCTATTAGCTAACCACGATAGCAAAAGACACAACTTTTTTTCCCCACCATTTTTTTCCTGCATAGGTAGCTATCACAATTTCGACCAAATAAAGATATAAATAGTCACTAACCAAGAAACAACTTCATCAGATGACAGTCTGATAACATATTTATTGTATAGCATATGTTTTGTTAGAAAAATGTGCATATTTCAGGTATAAATCATAGTTTTACATTGCAGCCACCATCACAACTCTCACCAAAGCAACTAGAATAACTACAGAGACCAACATGAATTACCTAAATACTCATCATAAAACATTTATGAAAAATACACAGCGTACAGCAAATGAAAGACAAAGATATGGCCTCAGATCTGCCTAGCAACTCCATTCCAATTCTCACTATTTGCTGACATCTAGGGGAAGGCGTATGCAGTGCATCTCGACCAATAGAAGACATGCAAATTAATAAACTGACCCTAGAACAGCCTGCCTTATTTCAGATTTCTCACTTCCTCACAGGAAGTTTGCTCCAACTTGAGTTCTGTTTTACTCACAGATATAATTCAAACGGTTTTAGAAACTAGAGAGTGTTTTCTATCCAATAGTAATAATAATATGCATATTGTACGAGCAAGAATTGAGTACGAGGCAGTTTAATTTGGGAACGAAAAATTTTACAAAGTGAAAACAGCACCCCCTATTGAGAAAAGGTTAACTTCCTGACTGATATCTTGAGATGTTGCTTCAATATAGCCACATCATTTTCCTGCCTCATGATCCCATCTATTTTGTGAAGTGCACCAGTCCCTCCTGCAGCAAAGCACCCCCACAACATGATGCTGCCCCCCGTGCTTCACGTTTGGGATTGTGTTCTTCGGCTTGCAAGCCTCCCCCTTTTTCCTCCAAACATAACGATGGTCGTTATGGCCCAACAGTTCTATTTTTGTTTCATCAGAACAGAGGACATTTCTCCAAAAAGTACTTTCTTTGTCCCCATCTGCAGTTGCAAACCGTAGTTTGGATAATTTAGCTATTTTGATTTGGAATTTTAAGACCCCTTAAGGTATCAACCAAAAATATTTTAAAAATGATTTGAATTTGGCATTATTGCTATTAGCTCATAGAAACACATTAAATAACTCATACACTACATGGAACAACACCTCCCCCAACAAACAAAAAAATCGAAAGGACGTTTGTTCTGAAGTGCCTGTCCTATATCTTAACATGTATTTAACCTCTTATTTTAGGCACTAAACTATCTCCATATATACTTCCATTCATTTTTTAAAACTGGTACCGGGGACCTTCACACGAGTCTTGTGAGGCTTGTGGGCGTTCACAGAGGTGTCATAATAGTTTGTAGGCCAAACCGTTCAGACGCTTCTTTTGTGAGAAGACCTATTTTCGTGATGTTTCATGGTCTTACAAACACCGCTCTAGCTCTGCCATCTTTCCTCGCAGAAGGACGATATCGGCGGATGTGGTGGATTGAGACGCAGAGCATGCAAAAATCAGATATCTTTAGCTTAAACAAACAGATTTTGATGGGATTGTTTATGTTAATTCGATTTCCGCTGGGCCTTGGAAATTGTAAGGGAAGGGTTCAGGCCTATTTAGCCGCTATCTCGGCCTGCTTTATAGGCTTCGACAATAACAGAGTATGGGGAAAAACATCCTCTGTTGTGTAATTTTATGAAGGGAGCGCGTCGCCTATGCCCAGTCTCCAAGGTTTTAGCCCCGTCTTGGGACTTGTCTATTGTGCTTGAGGCTTTTTCCCAGCAGCCTTTTGAGCCGCTGGAAAGCGTGGAGATGTAATATATCTCCTTCAAAACCGCTTTACTAATTGCCCTTACGACTACAAAGCGAGTGAGTGAGCAGCACACATTGTCAGTTCACCATTCGGGCCTACAGTTTGCCCTGGGGTTTATCCAAGGTAACCGCGTTACCTAACCCCGCCTTCAGACCTAAGGTAAGCAATAATTAGAATTGTCTTTCCTTGGAGCTTGTGGCTTTCCACCTGTCGCCCTTCCCTTTTACAGAGGTTTATGTCCAGTATGCGCTTTGGGCATTTACTTGGATAGAACGAGAGCATTACGGAAGAGCGACCAACTCTTTGTTTCTTGGATGCCTCCCTGCAAGGGTTGTCCCCTGTCTAATCAGCTGCTTTCTCATTGGATAGTGGAGGCTATTAAATTGGCTTCTAATAGCAAGGGTTTACAGCCCCCAGAGGGCCTGAGGGCTCATTCCGCCAGAGGTATGGCTACCTCTTGGGCTTTGTCTAAGGCACTTTTATGAGGTTTTACCGACTGGATGTCACTGCACCTTCGTTGGCAGATACTGTCCTCAGTGTCGGAGCCTCTGAGGAGTGATACTGTTGGGACTACCCTGGCTTCGGAGAGCATGTCTGCGATACAGGAGTTGATCATATCCCATTGTGAGACATTGCAATTAGTATTTGAAAGAGAACTCAAGGTTACTTTCATAACCCCAGTTCTCTGATAATATGAGTGAGATGTTTCACCGCATTTCCCTGCTCGCAAGAGCTTAAAGAAGAGGTGCATGCTTTAAAAAGACCAAAGGTCAGGCGAGTGGTGCATTATAAAGAGGGAAGGGCCCTCGTCATTCGTCACTCGTCTTGTCCGTGTCCGACAGACGTTGTGTCACTCACTCATATTATCAGAGAACCGGTGTTACGAAAGTAACTTTGAATTTGCCACTCTGCTACTGTCATAACAACATGATACCATCTGGCCCCTGCATGTGCTCTCTCTGGCCACTCCTACTTCAAGTCATGTGATTGGAATATGTGACTGGGTGTGTGAGGCAGAGGGGAGAAAGAGGGGAACATGCATCACTTCAGATTCAGGAAGCCAGATTTACACACAGACATAACTTGATGTTATAGCTATTGTCTGTTAATGGGGGAAGTGGGGTAGAGTTGGAAAGTGAGTCAATTGCAAATCAGTTCCAGTCAGTTTAGGAAACTTTCTGACATCCAATTTACAGCTTAAAAACCGTCATCAACCACAAACGGCTGTTTTCAACGTATGAATATAACTGTGTGACAGGGAAAGGTCTCCACAAAAACCATCACACTTAATAATAATGCTAATGTAGGCTTCATTAAATAAGTCTCAACAACATTTTTGTCTATTTATTTATTTTATTTAACCTTTATTTCACTAGGCAAGTCAATTAAGAACAAATTCTTAATTACAATGACGGCCTACCAAAAGGCAAAAGACCTCCTGCGGGGATGGGGGCTGGGATTTAAAAAAAAATATATATATATATAAAATATAGGACAAAACACACATCACGACAAGAGAGACACCACAACACTACATAAAAAAAGACCTAAGACAACAACATAGCATGGTAGTAACACATGACAACACAGCATGGTAGCAACACAACATGACAACAACATGGTAGCAACACAACATGGCAGCAGCACAACATAGTAGCAGCACAAAACATGGTACAAACATTATTGGGCACAGACAACAACACAAAGGGCAAGAAGGTAGAGACAACAATACACCACGTGATGCACCCACAACTGTCCGTAAGTGTCCATGATTGAGTCCTTGAATGAAGAGATGGAGATAAAACTGTCCAGTTTGAGTGTTTTTTGCAGCTCGTTCCAGTCGCTAGCTGTAGCAATCTGAAAAGAGGAGTAACCCTGGGATGTGTGTGGTTTGTGGACCTTTAACAGAATGTGACTGGCAGACCGGGTGTTGTATGTGGAGGTTGAGGGCTGCAGTAGGTCTCTCAGATAGGAGGGGAGTGAGGCCTAAGAGGGTTTTATAAATAAGCATCAACTAGTGGGTCTTGTGACGGGTACACAGAGATGACCAGTTTACAGAGGATTATAGAGTACAGTGATGTGTCCTATAAGGAGCATTAGTGGCAAATCTGATGGCCGCATGGTAAAGAACATCTAGCCGCTCGACAGCACCCTTACCTGCCGATCTATAACTTACGTCTCCGTAATCTAGCGTGGGTAGGATGGTCATCTTAATCAGGGTTAGTTTGGCAGCTGGGGTGAAAGAGGAGCGATTGCGATAGAGGAAACCAAGTCTAGATTTAACCTTAGCCTGTAGCTTTGTACTCCCAAGTACTTGTATGAGGTGACTACCTCAAGCTCTAAACTCTCAGAGGTAGTAATCACACCGGTGGGGAGAGGGGCATTCTTCTTACCAAACCACATGACCTTTGTTTTGTAGGTGTTCAGAACAAGGTTAAGGGCAGAGAAAGCTTGTTAAACACTAAGAAAGCTTTGTTGTAGAGCGTTAAACACAAAAACCGGGGAGAGGTCAGCTGAGTATAAGACTGTATCATCTGCATAGAAATGGATGAGATAGCTTCCTACTGCCTGAGCTATGTTGTTGATATAAATTGAGAAAAGCGTAGGATCGGGCCTTGGGGTACTCCCTTGGTGACAGACAGTGGCTGAGACAACAGATGTTCTGACTTTATACACTGCACTCTTTGAGAGAGTGCCAAGAATGCCAAGAATGTGCAAAGCTGTCATCAAGACAAAGAATGGCTATATGAAGAATCTCAAATATAACATATATTTTGATTTGTTTAACACTTTTTTTGGTTACTACATGATTCCATGTGTGTTATTTCATAGTTTTGATGTCTTCACTAGTATTCTACAATGTAGAAAATAGTACAAATAAAAGAAAAACCCTTGAATGAGTAGTTTTTGAAAACTTTTGACCAGTACTGTGTATGCAGACAGTGTATTCCCAATCAATGTGATGAGGCTACCATTCAAACAGCTAAGACTAGCTAGCTAACTAAATGTTGTAGTTGATAATACTTGTTGGATGAATACACAACATATGTATAATGAATGTTAGCTAGCTAGTTACCTAGCTAATAAACTTTGCCTAAAACGTGTTTCCCAAGAAGTAAAGTATCTACACTTGCTACAGACATTGGTGCAGCCACCAGCAAGCTAACTAGCTAACCAAAATGTGGCTAACTACCACATCAAGATAATTCAGCTATTTATGATCAAATGTTACCATATATAGCTAGCTAGACACTTTCTGACAATTGTACTTTGAACACAAGGATAGCTAGCTAGCAAACTTTAGCTAGCCCAAGTGTGGCTTAGCTACTGTAGCTCGCCAAGAACATCCATGACCATGACTATGATCTCTCTTGGTGAAATTTTCTCATTCACAAATACTCTTACCACTTTGAGCTGTCCATAAATAAAGATCCCTGTAAACAGTAGTGTCGTCACAAGTGATTTATTATAGTCATCTAGAAGGAGAACAGCGACTTGTCTTGTCATTCTGCAGCATAAATCCGACCGATCACCGAAGTCACCACCGACTGAAAAATGAAAACTACTTTGAAATCCCGGCACCAGATTATTTTCTGACTGGAATATCTGGATCAAATGCAAACTGTAAAATCGAGTTCTGATTGTGTTCTCAATATTACAATATCGAGCATGTGAGCTTTGTGCACTAAAATCACATGAATTTGAACCTTTTCAAATTAGGACTTTTTCACATTTCCCTCAAATGACATAATTTCCAAGTATTCCAAAGGAGCTGACCGGTAGACATGCCTCTTTTAGTGTTATATCAAGGATAGACAATCTATTATTGCAGTATCAGCTCAGCTGAGAACCCCTTTCCCTCTCTGTTTCCATCTGTCTCTCCCTCTCCCTCTTTCTCTCTGTCTGCTGTGGAAGTGGTTAGGGTGTGTGGGGGGGCGTCAGAGCTTCTCCTCTCTAGTTCAGGCATAGAGAGCAGAGCTGAAGGTAGGGGAGGGTATAGCGTCATGGTCAGTCATCTCAACACTTCCTGTGCTCCAGCCTAGGGGCAGCAAGGGGGGTGGGGGTGGGGGACGCTGTAATTTTCCATCTATTTTTAAGTGCTGACAGAAAGGCTAACACCTCTCTTTCTATCTCGCTCAGTGCTCCACTTGCTCTCTTTCTCTCTCTCTCTCTTTCAATGTTATTTTCTCTATCTCTGGAGATCTGTAGAGATGGGATGACCGACCTCTCCTCTTAGGTCTGATTCAAGGTTTCTGGCCTCTGTCCAAGATGACACACACACACACGCGCACACACACACATCCCTCCCTTCCCTTAGGAGCTCCAAGACCTGGTCAGAAAGAATATTATGGGCGTGTGTGATACAGAAGCATAAGACTGTAGGGCGTAAAACCACACACCTTGTTTTTGTGACACCAGTGATTGCACCATTGGCCTTGGTCTTTGGCCATGCCAACTCAGGCCAGAGTAGGGCTGGGGTGTATGAGCTGATTCTGAGGGCCTGTTTACAGCCAGATATGGACAGAGGAACATTGTCCGGGTGCCGCTGCTCTGAGCTAGGCTGATCTGTGTGTAATAGTTTCCTCAGAGCAGCAGAGAGGGCTGGTTGGGTCAGAGCCTGGCTGTGCTGGACCCGTCAACACTGTTCTACACACACACGCGCATGAGAACGCATACACACACAAACACACGCGCGTGCACATACAGACACGCACACCACACAGAAACGCAAACACACACTGGCCAGAGAGATCAAGAGTACAGTGTTCTTTCCTTCTAACAGACTGAGCTGCCAGAGGGCTCTGTTTCAGCCAGTGACCCAATAGAACCCACCTCATTGATCACTGATCCAACTCTGTCCTCGGTGACCAGACAGAGCGATAGAACGACAGAACTGTTATCTGTGGCGGGATGAGTAACTGAGGGAAGGAGGGAGGAAGGGAGAGGGGGAGAGATGTCAACATGGCAAGGGGATAGGATATTTCATCAGAGAGGAGAGGAAGAGAGAAATGGTGCTCCATGTCACAGCGTAGAAAGGTCAGCCATTGGAAAGTTGTCTGGCAGGCAGGCAGGGAGGGAGAGAGAGAGAGATGTTTTTTGGGGGTAAACTTGAAGATAGTGAGCAGTTTTAACAGCTTGGGCTTGCTTGGGTTTTTCTCACATACAGCCTTGTGTGTGAATGGGAGGCCATTGATCTGTTTTAACCGTTTGGCCACTGTTTCCACTTGTAATGAGAAACCGAGACGAGGAGAGGCCTCAGAAAGCTCAGCGTAGAAAACGACAATGCAGATTGAGATAGAGACAGGAAATAGGTAGTAATGGGTGATGAGTACATGCTGTCCACAAACACACACCTTCATACACACAGACTAACACAGATATAGATCGCACCCATACTCACACACTCACTAACCACTTGTCCTACATTCACTCTTTCACGGTGAGCCTGTTCAACATGAAATAGGACAAATATGGCCTAAAGAGCTACCTAATCTCATTTAGCCTATACAGTACATTACGTATGTTCTATGAAAGACGCACGCACGCACGCACCGCCACACACACAAACACTCACACACACACACACATATACACTCTCCTCCTCATGAGAGGAATGACCTTATTCTTCTTCCATAATTAGCTTGAGTCTCACATGATCACGGCATAGCAGAGCAGGTCACACCCAAACTCTGTCATTTCCCTAACACCCACACAGCTAGCTTCCCACCGCTAACCCTCTCTGTCCTCTTTTCCCAGGCACAGCCCAACACTGTATTTTGTATTTGTATTTATTAAGGATCCACATTCCTGGGGTCCAGCAACATTAAGGCAGTTATATACAATTACAAATACTACATGAAATTACATTTCTTAACACTTTTCACAACACATTGTGTGTGCTCTCAGGCCACTACTCTACTATCACATATCTACAATACAAAATCCATGTGTACGTGTGTCACATTCTGCGTCCCAAATGGCACCCTGTCCTACCCATACAGCTCTGGTCCAAATAAGTTCACTATGTAGGGAATAGGGTGCCATTTGGGACTCAGACGCAGTAATCCTTCGTGCTCTCCATGCTAGGAGAATTAGAATAGTGCCCATTTCTGTCCTTTAAATAGCCGAAATTGTGTAATTGCGATTCTTCATGGGAAGATGGTATAATCAGATCTGGTGGCATAGCCACATACTCCAGGCATAACAGAATAGACATTGGAATGCCAATTAAATAGGGTTAAGGAACATTCACTGTTGAGTTGAACACATACACTAACGTTTAGAAGTTTGGGGTCACTTAGAAATGTACTTGTTTTTGAAAAAAAAATAAAAAAATAAATTGTCCATTAAAATAACATCAACTTGATCAGAAATTTTTTTTTAAATTACAATTTATTTCACCTTTATTTAACCAGGTAGGCAAGTTGAGAACAAGTTCTCATTTACAATTGCGACCTGGCCAAGATAAAGCAAAGCAGTTCGACACATACAACAATACAGAGTTACACATGGAGCAAAACAAACATACAGTCAATAATACAGTAGAAAAATAAGTCTATATACAATGTGAGCAAATGAGGTGAGATAAGGGAGGAAATACAGTGTAGACATTGTTAATGTTGTAAATGACTATTGTAGCTGGAAGCTGCAGATTTTTTATGGAATATATACATAGGCGTACAGAGGCCCATCATCAGCAACCATCACTCCTGTGTTCCAATGGCACATTGTGTTAGCTAATCCAAGTTTATCATTTTAAAAGGCTAATTGATCATTAGAAAACTCTTTTGCAATTATGTTAGCACAGCTGAAAACTGTTGTCTGATTAAAGAAGCAATAAAACTGTCCTTTAGACTAGTTGAGTATCTGGAGCATCAGCATTTGTGGGTTTGATTACAGGCTCAAAATGGCCAGAAACAAAGACCGTTCTTCTGAAACTCGTCAGTCTATTCTTGTTCTGAGAAATGAAGGCTATTCTATGCGAGAAATTGCCAAGAAACTGAAGATCTTGTACAACGCTGTGTGCTACACCCTTCACAGAACAGCGCAAACTGGCGCTAACCAGAATAGAAAGAGCAGTGGGAGGCCCCGGTGCACAACTGAGCAAGAGAACAAGTATATTAGAGTGTCGAGTTTGAGAAATAGATGCCTCACAAGACCTCAACTGGCAGCTTCATTAAATAGTACCCGCAAAACACCAGTCTCAACGTCAACCGTGAAGAGACGACTCCGGGATGCTGGCCTTCTAGGCAGAGTTGCAAAGAAAAAGCCATATCTCAGACTGGCCAATAAAAAGAAAAGATTATGGGCAAAAGAACACAGACACTGGACAGAGGAACTCTGCCAAGAAGGCCAGCATCCCGGAGTCGCCTCTTCAATGTTGACGTTGAGACCGGTGTTTTGCGGGTACATGCTACACTTCTCCAGGCACCGCGACACCACTGCACAGGGATGATGGAAAGACAACAGTAACACAGCATTATGTTAAAGGATAAGCAGTCGATAAACTCGGACATAATAAGCCAGTACTTCCCAATCATAAGAATACAAAAACACAACCATTAAGTGTTTCCCAATCGACATGTATAACTATTACTTCCCATTGCAAAAAAAAACATTTCACGTTTAGCACACAAAGTAACTAGTGACCTAAAGTTTAAAGTGGAACTGACAGTGTTTTAACTACTTCGCAGATATGAAACAAACAGACAATCATAATATCAGTAAAACATATCTACAAAACTAACTTTATAAAAGGTTTTAAAAATAGGTTATATTTGACTCAATGTTCAATGAAGTTCACTATGGCATTGGGGAGCAGTTCAATGCATGATTGATATAATTCACCATTACATTTCTTGGTACTCCCAAAAATATTGCTATCAGGTTGTAAATCACAGCTGGCCTGGTACATTGTTTGCTGCCTCCATTCGGGATGCACTGTTTCAGTTTCAATGACGTAATATACTGGACAAAATCGGACGAATGTAACTAAGGTTGGGAATGTCAATACAATCAAACTAGCAATTATCACAAGTCAGTCATAACGTGGCTAATAGGCTAGTGTATCTATTTACAGTATGTAGCAAGCTAAAAACACGGAGCCCTAAGATTAGCTAGATAGCTAGCTAGCTGCTAGGAGGATGTCATGGAGGAGTGGGTGAGAGATAGACTTTTTCCGCCCGTGTATTGTTTTTCAGTGGCTAAACACAGCTAGGCATGCAGGTGTCATTTGGTTAGCAAGAACGACTGTTATCCAGTTAGCATATCTCTTGCATTCGCAAATTCACTCTGGCTATCTACTCCGTTTTCAGAGTGTGCCAGAGCGCAGAACAACTGATAAATGTATGAATGCGCAACACTCGCTGAATATGACCGGTGTCAGTAAACTTAGGCAAAAAGTTATAGTTAGTCAAGAACACTCTAGATAACATGTAAACAGCCTAACTAGCCCTGCTACGGCGAGTAAATTGGTCAGAGTGAGGTGTTCTCTCATTTGTATCTTGAAGTAGCAAGCTAGCCAACTTTAGCCAGTTAGCTTGGGTGCTTGGTTGGGGCAAGCATGCATTGGCAGGCAAGCTGCAGAAGGACGACGGAGGCTACAATTCCCCATCGTTTATCAGTGCAATTTTGACAGCCAACTAGCTGAAAAGGTTTGAGAGGGTTCATCTAATGTTCCTTAGTTAGATTTTAGCTCATCTCGCTCTGGCTAGCATTAGTTGTTCATCTTGTTGTTGTTGATGTGCATAACTGGGGGAGAGAGAGCCTACCTTTTCATGGTTGTTTGATCAATAGAACTGTAAAGTTCCTAAATATAAGAGGACGCCCATGGTGTTTACATATTTGCAGAAATCCATTCAGGTGTACAGTGCATTCGGAAAGCCTCCAGACCCCTTGACTTTTCCCAAAATGTGTTACATTACGGCCTTATTCTAAAATGTATTAAACAAATAAAAATCTCATCAATTCACCCAACTTATTGTGGGAGGCTACCTGAAACGTTTGACCTAAGTTGAACAATTTAAAGGCAATGCTACCAAATACTAATTGACTCTATGTAAACTTCTGACCCACTGGGAATGTGATGGAAAAAATAAAAGCTGAAATATATATTTTAAAATTGTACCTTTATTTAAACTAGGCAAGTCAGTTAAGAACAAATTCTTATTTTCAATGACGGCCTAGGAACAGTGGGTTAACTGTCTTGTTCAGGGGCAGAACGACAGATTTTCATTCAATCTTGCATCCTTTCGGTTACTAGTCCAACACTCTAACCACTAGGCTACCTGCCGCCCAAATAAATCATTATCTCTTCTGTATTTCTGACATTTCACATTCTTAAAATAAAGTGTTGATCCTATCTGACCTAAAACAGGGAATTTTTGATAGGATTAAATGTCAGGAATTGTGAAGAACTGAGTTTAAATGTATTTGGCTAAGGTGTATGTAAACTTCTGACCCACTGGGTCATAAAAGCTGAAATAAATCATTCTCTCTACTGTTATTCTGACATTTCACATTCTTAAAATAAAGTGGTGATCCTAACTGACCTAAGACAGGGAATTTTTGCTATAATAACAATTGTATAAATCCTTAGCCCTTCTCTGAAGGCGTAGAAGGCCCATTGTTCCCCACTGTGTATGGGTTAGTAATAATTTGTTGTGGCTCTATTTTCCCTCAGCATACATTCCCTTTTCTGAATGTCTAAAGAATCCATATGTTGTTCTGAAATATGAACACAGAAATACTGGACATTTTGATCTCTTATAATGGTGGTGACTTGACAAAATTACAATCATGGTCTTAAATTGGACTGGCATTTTTCTGGTCTCGGTCTTGACCCGGTCTCCGGTCTTGGTCTTCATTTAGACTCGATTTGCTCCGGTCTTGGTCTTGAATCGGTCTCGCTTTAGGTGGTCTCGAACACAACACTAGTCACTGTGGTGTAAATATTTACCTCTCCACTGACAGGCTGGACAAGTGTGTTTAACTGGGTTGGGACCAATGATATGTATTAACTTGAATCCACCGTGCAGCCATTTTGGTATTTCTCCTCTATTGTAAAACATCTTTTAGAAGCTATAAAAATGCATTTATTAATGTCTACATTCGTTTTTGACAAGTATATTATATTACAGACACTGTAATGCACATTTCTTAATTATATTAAGTGAACTGAACATGAAAATAAAACATTTAATAAATACTGCAGAAAGCCAGGCAGACAGACCAGATAGATGGACAAACAGACTTGCAGGCAGACAGACAGAAATACAGACAGGCAGACAGACGAGACCTTGTCTGCTCTCTGACACACCTCTATTTATTGCATCTGAGAGTCCATGTGTGTGTGTGTGTGTGTGTGTGTGTGTGTGTGTGTGTGTGTGTGTGTGTGTGTGTGTTTGTGTGTGTGTGTTTTTGTGTGTGTGTGTGTGTGTGTGTGTGTTTGCATGTGTGTGTGTGTGTGTTTGCATGTGTGTGTGTGTGTGTGTGTGTGCACATATTTTAGTGTGTTTGATTTACTGCTTCTGTTCATGTGTGTTTCTTTGTCTGTGTGCCCTGATCTGAGCCAAGCTTACATTCCTGCTTAACTGAGGGTAACTCTCTCTCTCTCTCTCTCTCTCTCTCTCTCTCTCTCTCTCTCTCTCTCTCTCTCTCTCTCTCTCTCTCTCTCTCTCTCTCTCTCTCTCTCTCTCTCTCTCTCTTTCTCTCTCTCTGTCTCTCTTTCACTCTTTCACTCTCTATGTGCCTCTCCTTTTTCTCTCGCTATGTGCCTCTCCTTTTTCTCTCTTACTCTCTCTTTTTCTCTCGCTATGTGCCTCTCCTTCTTTTTCTCTCTTACTCTCTCTTTCTCACTTTCTTTCTCTCTCGCTCCTGTCAGTTGTTCCATGTTGTGTTTACATTCAGGGGTTGCATGGAACAATCAGGCCACACACACACACACACACACACACATGCAAAAACACACACACACACACACACACACACAGAGGTTCACCAGTTAGACATGTGGAGTCAATATTAACATGGTTATTATTCAACAGTGTTTTGTCTGAAATTACAAGACTCTGTCACTGCCAAGCTTCCCCTCCTCCCCATCCCATTTGTCCCTTCCTTTAATACTGCCCATGTGCAGGTGATAGAGAGGGAGTAAAGGACAGAGAAGTGTGTGCATGGGGTTTGGGGGTCAGGGGGGTAACATGTATTTGACACATACGTCAAACATTGTATGCATGTGTTTGGGCACAGTACACACGTCACCGTAGGCTACAATCTGGTCTGACTTTTCCACTGTTCATATCTCTATGCTGACATCAGCCTGGTGGTGGTGTTGTTATTGTTCCTTACTGTATAATCTGCCACTCTTGTATCCACATATCTATACCGAAATCAGACGACAGCTCTATTGTCTGTATATCTTTGCTGAGGTCAGCCTGTGGCAACATTTTTGGGAGAACGAGCGTATTTATATGTGTATTTATGTGTGTATGTGAACATGGGCAATAGGGCTAGATGGTAAACTGCAATTTACTATATACCGGTATTGATGCATGGACTGGTTTGGAGTTCAACTTTACATAACGGTATGTCAATGTTTGATGTGTTAAATGTAATATAAATGTAATAATTGAGTGATGAAACTCAAATTGATGGCAATCCTCCGTTGTTACCGCCAGTATGAGACTGCTAACAGTTGAGAACTGCTAATTTGCTAGCAAGAGCTTTTGGGCAAAGATGGATTCAATTAAGATGAACGACTCAAGATGTTTACCGTTGTAAAAAATATTCAAGGTTCCAGTTTGTTTAAGTGGACGTTCCCTCTCTGGCATGAGCATGCTTTCCTGCGTGAGCTCATGGTTCCTCCCTAATATCGGCGTGCTCAAGCGAGAGAGGGAACAGCTGGCTCTGGTCCACTTCGCTCAGCCGCAAAGTGGTAGGCCACACAAGCTCACAGAGCGGGACCGCCGAGTGCTGAAGCGCGCAGCGCGTAAACATCGTCTGTCCTCAGTTGCACCACTCACTCCCGAGTTTCTAACTGCCTCTGGAAGCAACGTCAGCACAAGAACCGTTTGTCGGGAGCTTCATGAAATTAGTTTACATAGCCGAGCAGCCGCATACAAGCCTAAGATCACCATGCGCAATACCAAGCACTAGAATGGTGTAAAGTTCACCGCCATTGTCCTCTGGAGCAGTGGAAACACGTTCTCTGGAGTGATGAATCACGCTTCACCATCAGGCAGTCTGACGGACAAATCTGGGTTTGGCGGACGCCACGAGAACATTCCCTGCCGAATGCATAGTGCCAACTGTGTAGTTTGGTGGAGGAGGAATAATGGTCTGGGGCTGTTTTCATGGTTCAGGCTAGGCCCCTTACTACCAGTGAAGGGAAGTCTTAATGCTGAAGCATACAATTACATTCTAGATGATTCTGTGCTTCTAATTTTGTGGCAACAGTTTGGGGAAGGCCCTTTCCTGTTTCAGCATGACAATGCCCCCTTGCACAAAGCGAGGTCCATACAGAAATGGTTTGAGATTGGTGTGGAAGAACTTGACTTGCCTGCACAGAGTCCTGACCTCAACCCCATCGAACACCTTTGGGATGCATTGGAACGCAGACTGTGAGCCAGGCCTAATCGCCCAATATCAGTGCCCGACCTCACTAATGCTCTTGTGGCTGAATGGAAGCAAGTCCCACGCAGCAATGCTCCAACATCTAGTGGAAAGTCTTCCCAGAAGAGTGGAGGCTGTTATAGCAACAAAGGGGTGACCAACTCCATATTAATGCACATGATTTTGGAATGAGATGTTCGAGCAGGTGTCCACATACTTTTGCGTCATGTAGTGTGTGTGTGATTTGAGTGAGATAGAGATTGGGACCACCATCCTGCACATCATCAAAGGGTGTACCGAAACACCAGTATTACCACAGTATTACCTTGGAGACTGGAGTTAAAACATTGGAAATTGAAGATTCCCCATAATAGCCTATCCTGGCTAATACCAGTGTTTCCCCTATATTCATTTAGCAGTCCCACACCATTTTTTATTTCTGCAAACGCTCTTTTCAGGTCAAAGTGACAAGTTACAACAAGTTACATATCGTCCTCAGATTCTCGTCAGATTGTCAGAGAAACCTCCAAGATAACTAGCTAGGTAGCTTGTAATCCTTGAAGTGTAGCCAACCCATAGAGAGAGATCGTGGACTCTAGGGCCCAATAGACCATTTTAGCATTGGCAGCGCCATTGAGGACTTTCACCATTTTGAAGTAATCAACTGGGTGGGACTTCCTATGGGTTAAGGAAGGATCACCTAATTCCATCCAGGTCATCAGAAGGGATCAGCCAATAAATTATACTTGTGAGCAAACATTCCATAACTGCAGGCATTTAATTGCCAGCCTTGGTTTTATACCTGTTCAAACAACACACTCCAGGTGGCAGTATGCACCCTTTCAGTTCCTTTACCAACTCATAGAAGTAGTAGATTAAGAATCTTGACAACTTCAAAATGGTGATGGCCCATGCTCTCACAGACGTCATAATGGGATAGATACAATGTTGCATCATCTAACTCTCTCTTTGAGCCAACACTATTAATAGATATATGAAAAAATCTAAAATTGCTAAGATACAGTAACGTTACACTAACTGAATTCATTTTGGGGTTAATACAGAATTGGCCAGTGATGTCATTGAGATCAAGAGATAAAATGAGTTTCAAAGGAAGATAACATAATTACATTTTCATGAATTTTGGAGTAGAATGTCCTTTAAAAAAGGTCCCCAGAAGAGACCTTCTCACAGTTGTTCAACAACAACAAAAATCTCCGGGGGGGGGGGGCATGCCCCTGGACCCCCCCCCCCCAAAGAAGACTGCTGAAATAAATCCTAGGGGAAACACTGCTAATACAGTGATTGAGATGGAGACAGTGTACTAGGCTTCAGTACCTAGGATAATGGATGAGAGGAATCAAGTCAACTGTATTTGTCTTTTGCACAGGCTGCGAATGGTGTGCACAGTAAAATGAAATGCTTAGAATAATGAGTCACTGCAGTCTGCAGTACACTGACAACTAGCTTAATCTGTAATGATACACTATACACATCTGCTTTACACAATCAGATACGCACACACCTGCTCATGTTTAAATATAGCAACACGTAACAGTGTTTCACTATTTCCCCCCACTGCCTAACCCGAGACTTCTGGTGAATGGAACATTTTGGTGGAGAAAATAATATCCATTTAACTAACTGCTCCTGTCTCTCTCCCCTCCTCCCACCTCTCCCTTCTAGTAATTTAACTGTGCTTCATATCTAGAACAATCTGACCCTGGCATCTCTCTCTCTCTCTCTCTCTCTCTCTCTCTCTCTCTCTCTCTCTCTCTCTCGCTCTCGCTCTCGCTCTCGCTCTCTCTCTCTCTCTCTCTCTCTCTCTCTCTCTCTCTCTCTCTCTCGCTCTCTCGCTCTCTCTCTCTCTCTCTCTCTCTCTCTCTCTCTCTCTCTCTCTCTCTCTCTCTCTCTCTCTCTCTCTCTCTCTCTCTCTCTCTCTCGCTCGCTCTCTCTCTCTCTCTCTCTCTCTCTCTCTCTCTCTCTCTCTCTCTCTCTCTCTCTCTCTCTCTCTCTCTCTCTCTCTCTCTCTCTCTCTCTCTCTCTCTCTCTCTCTCTCTCTCGCTCTCGCTCTCGCTCTCGCTCTCGCTCTCGCTCTCGCTCTCGCTCTCGCTCTCGCTCTCGCTCTCGCTCTCGCTCTCGCTCTCTCTCTCTCTCTCTCTCTCTCTCTCTCTCTCTCTCTCTCTCACACACACACACACACTATTGTCTTCTTGTTGGTCTGTGGTTAGATCAGAGGGTGTGTGTGATTGTGAGGTTGTGATGGGAACAAGAGCATGTCTTTATTCTCAGTGTCAGCCGTCCCTGTCCCTTCTCTAAACAGATTCCCTTTATATCCCCACCCATACAATGATTAGCTCACACACACACACACACACACACACACACACACACACACACACACACACACACACACACACACACACATAGCTAAATGCTCCCCTCCCACACTCACTCACACAAACATATTGCCTGTGCTTTGCTGGGCTACACCACCTGTGACCGTTCCTGCAATGAGCAGTTCATCTAGCAGTACATAGCCAGTTACCCACTCACACACATATACAGCCAACAAGCTATTTAGTCAGTTAGCAGGCCCATTATAGTCAACCATTAGACAGGTGAGAGAAGGGCTTCGGGGCAGAGCTATTCACTTAGCTTATCTCGATCAACAACTATGCACGCCATCGCTACCTCTCCGCCAGAGAGGTGAAGGATGAATCGTGCTGCCACTGTCTGGACTGGTAAACCACTCTGGCATCTATCTCTCTCTCTTTCTCTCTCTACACCTTTCTCTTCATTTGTTCTCTTTCACCCTCCCACATGCACGTACGAACACACACGCACACACACAATCACAAGTCAAATACAATTGTATTTTTTCACATGCTTCATAAAGAACAGGTGTAGACTAACATTGAAATGCTTACTTACGAGTCATTTTCCAACAATGCAGAATTAAAGATAAAACACAAATAGAAATAGTGACACGAGGAATAAAATAAATACACAGTGAATAACAATAACGAGTACAAATAACATGGCTATATACAGGGAGTAGAAAATAACATGGTTATATACAGGGAGTAGAAAATAGCATGGTTATATACAGGGAGTAGAAAATAACATGACTATATACAGGGAGTAGAACATAACACGGCTATATACAGGGAGTAGAACATAACATGGTTATATACAGGGAGTAGAACATAACATGGTTATATACAGGGAGTAGAAAATAACATGGTTATATACAGGGAGTAGAAAATAACATGGTTATATACAGGGAGTAGAAAATAACATGGTTATATACAGGGAGTAGAAAATAACATGGTTATATACAGGGAGTAGAACATAACATGGTTATATACAGGGAGTAGAACATAACATGGTTATATACAGGGAGTAGAACATAACATGGTTATATACAGGGAGTAGAAAATAACATGGTTATATACAGGGAGTAGAAAATAACATGGTTATATACAGGGAGTAGAAAATAACATGGTTATATACAGGGAGTAGAAAATAACATGGTTATATACAGGGAGTAGAAAATAACATGGTTATATACAGGGAGTAGAAAATAACATGGTTATATACAGGGAGTAGAAAATAACATGGTTATATACAGGGAGTAGAACATAACATGGTTATATACAGGGAGTAGAACATAACATGGTTATATACAGGGAGTAGAACATAACATGGTTATATACAGGGAGTAGAAAATAACATGGTTATATACAGGGAGTAGAAAATAACATGGTTATATACAGGGAGTAGAAAATAACATGGTTATATACAGGGAGTAGAAAATAACATGGTTATATACAGGGAGTAGAAAATAACATGGCTACATACAGGGAGTAGAAAATAACATGGTTATATACAGGGAGTAGAAAATAACATGGTTATATACAGGGAGTAGAACATAACATGGTTATATACAGGGAGTAGAAAATAACATGGTTATATACAGGGAGTAGAAAATAACATGGTTATATACAGGGAGTAGAAAATAACATGGTTATATACAGGGAGTAGAAAATAACATGGTTATATACAGGGAGTAGAACATAACATGGTTATATACAGGGAGTAGAAAATAACATGGTTATATACAGGGAGTAGAAAATAACATGGTTATATACAGGGAGTAGAAAATAACATGGTTATATACAGGGAGCAGAAAATAACATGGTTATATACAGGGAGTAGGAAATAACATGGTTATATACAGGGAGTAGGAAATAACATGGCTATATACAGGGAGTAGAAAATAACATGGTTATATACAGGGAGCAGAAAATAACATGGTTATATACAGGGAGTAGGAAATAACATGGTTATATACAGGGAGTAGAAAATAACATGGTTATATACAGGGAGTAGAAAATAACATGGTTATATACAGGGAGTAGAAAATAACATGGTTATATACAGGGAGTAGAAAATAACATGGCTATATACATATACAGAGAGTAGAAAATAACATGGTTATATACAGGGAGCAGAAAATAACATGGTTATATACAGGGAGTAGAAAATAACATGGTTATATACAGGGAGTAGAAAATAACATGGTTATATACAGGGAGTAGAAAATAACATGGTTATATACAGGGAGTAGAAAATAACATGGCTATATACATATACAGAGAGTAGAAAATAACATGGTTATATACAGGGAGCAGAAAATAACATGGTTATATACAGGGAGTAGAAAATAACATGGTTATATACAGGGAGCAGAAAATAACATGGTTATATACAGGGAGTAGAAAATAACATGGTTATATACAGGAAGTAGAAATTAACATGGTTATATACAGGGAGTAGAAAATAACATGGCTATATAGAGGAAGTAGAAAATAACATGGTTATATACAGGGAGCAGAAAATAACATGGTTATATACAGGGAGTAGAAAATAACATGGCTACATACAGGGAGTAGAAATTAACATGGTTATATAGAGGAAGTAGAAAATAACATGGTTATATACAGGGAGTAGAAAATAACATGGCTATATACAGGAAGTAGAAAATAACATGGCTATATACAGGGAGTACCAGTACCGAGTGGATTTGCAGGGGTACCAGGTAATAACATGGCTATATACAGGGAGTACCAGTACCGAGTGGATTTGCAGGGGTACCAGGTAATAACATAGCTATATACAGGGAGTACCAGTACCGAGTGGATTTGCAGGGGTACCAGGTAATAACATGGCTATATACAGGGAGTACCAGTACAGAGTCAATGTGCAGGGGTACGAGATACTTGAGGTAGCTGTGTATATATAGGAAGGGGTAAAGTGACTTGGCAACAGGATAGATAATAGACTGTGGTGAGTGTGAAAGTGTGTGTGGGTGTATGTTTGTGTGTGTGTGTGTGTGTTGGTCTGTCAGTGTAAGTATGTGTGAGTGTGTGGGTAGAGTAGTAGCAGAGAGAACAATCTATCGCCTGGGTGGTTGAAGTCTATGACATTATTTAGGGCCTTCCTCTGACACCGCCTGGTTTGAGGTCCTGGATGGCAGGGAGCTCGGTCCCAGTGATGTGCTTGATGATGGTGTTGGAGTCGTGTGCGGCCATGTAGTCGTGGGTGAACAGAGAGTACAGGAGGTGACTACGAACGCACCCCTGACGGGCCTTTGTGTTGATGTTCAACATGGCGGATGTGTTGTTTCTTACCCTTACCAGCTGGGGGCGGTCCGTCAGGAAGTCCAGGATCCAGTTGCGGATGGGGGTGTTCAGTGCCAGGGTCCTAAGCTTGGTGATGAGTTTGGAGGGGACTATAATGTTGAATGCTGAGCTGTAGTCAAGGAATAGCATTCTTACAAAGGTATTCCTCTTGTCCAGGTGGTTGAGGACAGTGTGGAGTGCAATAGATGTGTAATATGTGGATCTGTTGGGACGGTATGCGAATTGGAGTGGGTCCAGAGTGTCTGGGATGATGGTGTTGATGTGAGCCATGACCAGCCTTTCAAATCATTTCATGGCTATAGATGTGAGTGCTACGGGGCGATAGTCATTTAGGCAGGTTACCTTGGCCGGTAATAACAAATTATTATGAGATAATCTGATGTTGATACAGGATTAGGACTATGCAATTCACAGGATTACAGTTAAGAGATCAGATTACTGTAATTGTATATAATAATATAACACAGGATTAACGGGACAACTCTGCCAAATTATTATCCCATAGTGGGGCAGAAACGCGCAATTTCTTATCAGTGGTCTTATCACGTCTTAGTGTTTTGTAGGCAGAGAGAGAGAGAGTGGGATGAGATATATTGAGAAACAGAAATGTATACTGTACACAAAAATGGGGAGACCTCTCAACTTTTCAGCTTTTGACGTTTCAAGGGTTGGTTGCTAAGATGCCATTTCCATGCTTGCAATTTGAACAAAGTTTGTAGAAAGCTAAGAGAAAGAGAGGGACTGGAGAGGGGAGAATATCCAGATAGTATAGGCTACAAGGACCTTAACTGACTGCGGCTGTGGAAAAATGCAATTTTTGAGTTACCTGCCAATCTAAATTATTAGTCAATCAACACAACCAGGGGGTGACATTTGTGCTACTGTATACTTGATATTTGACCATGGGCATTCCTGAGAGCCACCACCCTCTTCAAGTGAGAACATGTCAGTGACATGGTGGGTGTGTGTGTGTGTGTGTCTGGTTGTGTGTACATGCGACACAGACATACAAGGCCACCAAGTTATTAGGAAAAATGTTCCCTCCATTTTTCTGCGTATAACCCAAAGGAGAACGACTGCCACCTCTCATTGAAGCCACGGTAGTTCAAGGCCCGACAGCGGTACTGCAGGCATTGCTTGCAGAAAACAGGATCCCCGTTATAGTGAGTGGGAAAATGTCGATCTTTGTGGTCAATCTTCATTTAAAAAAATATGTTTGGGAAGACAATCATGGTATAATTGATTATAATACACTGGATGTATGTCCTTGAACTGATTATTTGAAAATCGCACACAGAAAAGATATAGGCGTAATTGAGTTGTTAATGACAGCCTGCAGTACCCCGGTTGGCCTTCAATTTGAGTTACTCAATGAGAGGGGGCGTGGACTCTACAAGGTGTCGAAAGTGTTCCACAGGGATACAGGCCCATGTTGACTCCAATGCTTCCCACAGTTCTGTCAAGTTGGCTGGATGTCCATTGGGTGGTGGACAAGATATTCACAGGAATCTGTTGAGTGTGTAAAACCCAGCAGCGTTGCAGTTCTTGACACAAACCAGTGCGCCGGGGCACCTACTACCATACCCCGTTCAAAGGCACTTAAGTCTTTTGTCTTGCCCGTTCACCCCTCTGAATGGCACACATACACAATCCATGTCTCAAGGCTTTAAAATCCTTCTTTAACCTGTCTCCTCCTCTACATCTATACTGATTTGAAGTGGATTTAATAAGTGACATCAATAAGGGATCATGGCTTTCACCTGGAGTCACCTGGTCAGTCTATGTCATGGAAAGAGCAGGTGTTCTTAATGTTTTGGTATAGCCCCAACTTAAAAACAGATTTCTAAAGCCAGCTCTCTTTGTCAGTCTACGTTACGTAAACCCCTCTGTGTGGCTGTGAGATGCTGTGTGGTCTGGTTTGTGTCTGTCTCTCTCTCCCACATAGTTTAGGGTCATAGTTAATATGTCACTGGGGGCTGTCATAGCTCTAATCATAGATTAACGCTCTCCGGACCCTTCATGCCACCATAAGCCCCTTGGACAGAGCCGGTCCCTGCCCACTAAGCCCAGTGTGAGTGTGTGTGTGTGTGTCACACCATTGAGCCCTGAGTCATTACCAGTGTCACCTGTGTCCCCTAAGAGAGCCATTACACCGCCCAGATGAACGTGTGGTGCAGGCCATGCAGTGAGCAGCAAAAGCCTCCTCATAATGTGCTGTGTGTGTGTGTGTGTGTGTGTGTGTGTGTGTGTGTGTGTGTGTGTGTGTGTGTGTGTGTGTGTGTGTGTGTGTGTGTGTGTGTGTGTGTGTGTGTGTGTGTGTGTGTGTGTGTGTGTGTGTGTGTAGGGGGATTGCTATGTCAGTGTGTGTACATTGTATGTACAGTACATACTGGGGTTACTGGATCAGTATGTGCCCGAGTGTGTCTTGTGTATAAGGATGGGGTAGATGAGAAAAACGTGTTTTCCAATGTGTATTAGCGTGTGTATGTGTTGTCTGTATTCCCCAGTGCATTACATTGTTTTAGAGTCGTAGTCACAGTTATTGCCTTTTGTTAGTTTCCCAGTCGCTCTCTGTTTTTGTAGCCTGCTGTGTTGTGATCAGTGACGAGAAGCCTCATCTCTATTCTCTGTCCCAGTGACTTCTGGACAGCCGTATTGAGAGATGAAAAGCCCCCTATCCTCAGACACACACTGTGAATGGAGCTTTGTTCCCCAACAGTCAAACAGAGCGAAAGGATGGGGCCTGGTGGCTGGCCTCTCTACTCCTCCCTGTGTGATTGTATACAGAACATAAACACAGGCCATATGAGGAGTCCTGTGTTTGGATTCTGCAGGTGCGTGTGTGTGGGGTGGGAGGGGGGGGAATGTAGTGTGTGTCTGGTGTGTGTGTGTTTTGGAGGGCGTGAGGATTAGATGACTCAGTGATAGTGTGCCAAGGTGTCTGAAAGCTCCTTGCTGTTCTGTCCTCTGTCCAGACACACACACACTCAGAGCTCCTCGCCGCTCTATCCTCTTGCCTTCACAGGAAGTGGTGCGGCACCTCCCAGCATTCTTTGCAGGCTGATTCATCGTTTGCTTAAATCCCACACAGTGACAAAGTATGGTGTGGCTGCACTTGTTGCTCTAGCCAACCATCTTGCTCCGTTCAGCACCAAATAAGAGCAGTGTCCCTGATCCAGAGGAGAGAAGGAGGGAGAGATGAACGGAGGAGAAAATATATGATTAAAGTTTCATCTTTAAGTTGAATCAACCTGTTTCAGCTTATTCAGCTAGCAAGGTTATAGTGTCCCCTCACCTATTCTCTGTCTCTCACAAACATCTGTTAGGTATGGAATGACACAGCAAAAGGAGTGAAAATACCCTACTTTACTTGCAAATAGATCAAACCCTTGTATTTCTCTTAACGTATGATATTTTATTATGAGCTTTGCTTGGAGCTGAATAGTCACCTTCAAGCCACCTGGGGCCTCATGTATGTGAAAAATATGCCACAAAACATGCGTGCGCCAGTTTTCACACAACAATTGGCATTTCGAGAAAGTGCTTATCCTCCCGCAAACCTTAGACCTAGTGGTTGAAGTATTGCATTGCAAGAAGGCAAAAGTAGCTTTGTGCAAATGTGGAATATATGTATGATAACACTCTTGTTCATAACAAAACAAACATGTGGCTAAATATAATAACACGATGCAATCATTTTCCATTAGTGAGAAAAGCGAATATCGATTTTTTTAAATCTTTGCATTCTTCACCTTTTCTGACTGTGATGGTTTCATACTCGCGAAATAGCCTGTAGGCCTACAACAAGGTTAGGATAGGGTACCATTTGTCCCATCTCTCATTTAATTGGGCCCACTTCACGGTAGTAAATAGATAAGCTATTTATTTTGCTGAATTGCGATCCAAACGAAGCGCAGTATAACGGTAGAACAGACGGTTCACCGTTTCCATTGACATTTGTAGCCTACGTCTGAATACTGTCACGTCAAATTTAGTAGACAATATTTCATTTATACAGATAGAAAACTCTGTCTTTCAAAGATAATTTGTAAAAATCCAAATAACTTTGCAGATCTTCATTGTGAATGGTTTAAACACTGTTCCCCATGCTTGTTCCAATGAACCATAAACAATTCATGAACATGCACCTGTGGAACTGTCGTTAAGACACTAACATTTCACAGATTAAGATTAAGGTCACAGTTATGAAAATTTAGGACAATAAAGAGGTCTTTCTACTGACTCTGAAAAACACCAAAAGAAAGATGGCCAGGGTCCCTGATGATCTGCGTGAACGTGCCTTAGGCATGCTGCAAGGAGGCATGAGGACTGCAGATGTGGCCAGGGCAATAAATTGCAATGTCCGTACTGTGAGACGCCTAAGACAGCGCTACAGGGAGACAGGGTGGACAGCTGATCGTCTTCGCAGTGGCAGACCACGTGTAACAACACCTGCACAGGATCGGTACATCCGAACATCATACTTGCGGGACAGGTAAAGGATGGCAACAACAACTGCCCGAGTTACACTAGGAACGCACAATCCCTCCATCAGTGCTCAGACTGTCCGCAATAGGCTGATAGAGGCTGGACTGAGGGCTTGTAGGCCTGTTGTAAGGCAGGTCCTCACCAGACATCACCGGCAACAACGTCGCCTATGGGCACAAACCCACGCTGGACCAGACAGGACTGGCAAAAAGTGCTCTTCACTGACGAGTCATGGTTTTGTCTCACCAGGGGTGATGGTCGGATTCGCGTTTATCGTCGAAGGAATGAGCGTTACACCGAGGCCTGTACTCTGGAGCGGGATCGATGTGGAAGTGTTCGTCATGGTCTGAGGCGGTGTGTCACAGCATCATCGGACTGAGCTTGTTGTCATTGCAGGCAACCTCAATGCTGTGCGTTACAGGGAAGACATCCTCCTCTCTCATGTGGTACCCTTCCTGCAGGCTCATCCTGACATGACCCTCCAGCATGACAATGCTACTAGCCATACTGCTCGTTCTGTGCGTGATTTCCTGCAAGACAGGAATGTCAGTGTTCTGCCCTGGCCAGCGAAGAGCACGGATCTCAATCCCATTGAGCACGTCTGGGACCTGTTGGATCGGAGGGTGAGGGCTAGGGCCTTTCCCCCTAGAAATATCCGGGAACTTGCAGGTGCCTTGGTGGAAGAGTGGAGTAACATCTCACAGCAAGAACTGGGAAATCTGGTGCAGTCCATGAGGAGGAAATGCACTGCAGTCCTTAATGCAGCTGGTGGCCACTCCAGGTACTGACTGTTACTTTTGATGTTGATCCCCCCCTTTGTTCAGGGACACATTATTCCATTTCTGTCAGTCACATGTCTGTGGAACTTGTTCAGTTTATGTCTGAGTTGTTGAATCTTGTTATGTTCATTCAAATATTTACACATGTTAAGTTTGCTGAAATTTTGTATTTTATTTTTTATTTCACCTTCATTTAACCAGGTAGGCCAGTTGAAAACAAGTTCTTATTTACAACTGCAACCTGGCCAAGATAAAGCAAAGCAGTGCGACAAAAACAGCAACACAGAGTTACATGTAAACAAACGTGCAGTCAATAACACAATAGATAAAGCTATGTACAGTGTGTGCAAATGTAGAAGATTAGGGAGGTAAGGCAATAAATAGGCCATAGTGGTGAAATAATTACAATTCAGCATTAACACTGGAGTGATAGATGTGCAGATCATGATGTGCAAGTAGAGATACTGGGGTGCAAAAGAGCAAGAAGATAAATAACAATATGGGGATGAGGTAGTTGGGTGTGCTATTTACAGATGGGCTGTGTACAGCTGCAGCGATCGGTAAGCTGCTCTGACAGCTGATGCTTAAAGTTAGTGAGGGAGATATAAGTCTCCAACTTCAGTGATTTTTGCAAACTGGAAGGAAAGGCGGCCAAAGAAGTGTTGGCTTTGGGGATGACCAGTGAAGTATACCTGCTGGACCACGTGCTACGGGTGGGTGTTGCTATGGTGACCAGTGAGCTGAGATAAGGCGGGGCTTTACCTAGCAAAGACTAATAGATGACCTGGAGCCAGTGGGTTTGGCGACGAATATGTAGCGAGGGCCAGCCAACGAGAGCATACAGGTCACAGTGGTGGGTAGTATATGGGGCTTTGGTGACAAAACGGATGGCACTGTGATAGACTACATCCAGTTTGCTGAGTAGAGTGTTGGAGGCTATTTTGTAAATGGCATCGCCGAAGTCAAGGATCGGTAAAATAAACGCAGTTGACAGTGGGAGGATTTTTCTTTTTTTGCTGAGTTTACATAGCATATAATAACCATTGCAGAATAAATTCCTCACCTTTTCTGGCCATATAGAGTTCCCAAAGTAGCCATACAACAACCGTGCACATGTCTCATTTAATTGCGCCTGTTAGTCAAGTCTTTGCTCTATGCATCCGAAAGGGAGCGCGGTTTATAATACACAGTTGAATTTAACAGGTGAACAGACAGTTGATGTTTTGCATGGAAGTGCGTAGACTACCACTGCCTACTGCAATTTTGTCCGAGTAGACAATTAGGCTGCCACTAAGTAGGCCTACTGTAGTTTTCATTTTTATCTGAGTAGAATTCGTGGGCAGTGCCGCGTATTTAAGTTCGGAAAAAGTAAATGCAAAACATTATGGAATTAAAACGATCTGATTACAGGTCCACAAAAATGTGGAATTGTTTTTGTCTTTCGAAATTGGTCAGATAGGCTACAGCAAATGTCACCGCAACAGGAAACATTCTGCCAACACCTCCAAAGACATTTGATCAAGTTCGCCATTTGCTAGTTCCTTTAGATAGCCTATTTCCTTGGCCTAATTCCAATAACTCCAAGTATACAGCAAATAACGGCAGTATTGTCATCATAAAAGGGTGATGGAAGTTGTTCAGGCGGAGTTATTATTGCTCATTCAAACGCGCACAACTTCACGATGGGTCAGATTTATAACGGAAACATGGTGTACGCCAAGTTTATGAATCTAAATATTTTGCTGAAATGGCACACGAAGATCTTTATTATAAAATGTACGCAATGGTTATAAATGAGGCCCCTGGCACTTTAGAACAGTGGAATAAGGCTTGTTTTCCAGCAGCAGAGGAAAGAGAGACCTCAGATTTGTCAGGCTATATTTAAAAGACTATTCCTATGAAACAGTATAACCCAACTGCTTCTCATAATGTGGTTCTTCTTATAATGAAAGTACACTAATGATAACTTACATTAGACAGACATATAAGGAACTGTTGCATATGGATGTACAGGATATTTGAATAACGAAGACAATTTCATTGTTGTAGCGTGCCTTGCTTTTCCCCTCCTTACGAAATAATAGTGATTATATGCTTTTATAAGTCTGTGACGTTCCATTACAGAGTTTCCTTTATGTATCTGTGAGGGATCGGGGAGCAAGCAGGGACTCCGCTGTTGTTAGTGCTGGAATGTGGCTGTTGTTTGGACTGGAACACTGGGCTGGTCTGTTGCCGTGTACATGGTGGGTGCTCCTCAAGGCCCCTGATGTAATAACAGCACAGAAGCAAGAAAACATCATATGAGACAGAACATCTGTCTGACTGTCTCTCTTTCCCTGTCTCTCTATTTATCTCTCATTCTCTCTCTTTGCCCATCTCTATCTTTTTTATCTCTATCCATCTGCATGTATCTCTCATTCTGTTGCTGTGTGTCTCTTGCCCCCTCTACCTTATCACTCTCACACTCTCTCTCTCTCCCCCTCATTCCTCTCTATCTCTGACCGTCACTAAGGACTTGTCATGCAGCAGGTTCTAGTATTTCACTGACGCAGGGTTACGCTACCGTACGTGACTCACTTTGTCTGTCCCCTTCCCAGCTTACAGAGGCTGACATTTCCTCTGCTGGGGCATATTTCACTATTCAAAATGGCAGCCTTCTTTAGCCACTGCTCTTATTTCTGCATAAGGGATGACTCAGCAGAGCTGCCGTGGCAGTAATGTCAGGCCCTAATGGTTTCCTCTGCGGGGGTCAACGGTCCTCCCTCGCCGAATGCCACTAGAGTAAATCCAACGTGGAACGGATGGGGTCAGGTGGGGGGGGCGCAACGTGATCCCTCACTGCTCGTTAACTAGCCCCCCCCACACCACATGCCAGTCTCTGGCTGACTGCTATTAGAGCTGCAGCTCTGTTTCAGAGCTCCCTCTCGCTGCTCACCATTATGTGTCAGAATGTTTATGAATGCCAGTTCAGCTCATGAGATTTGAGCTCATGCTAGTAGCTTTGAATATGCTCAGTTCTGCTCAGTTTTAGATCTTCTTTTCGGGAACAGTTCTCCTTAGAGCTAGAACCTCTTTTCAGAACACTTCTTTGTAGTTCTAATCAAATGTCTATTTGTCACGTGCGCCGAATACAACAGGTGTGGACCTTACAGTGAAATGCTTACTTACAAGCCCTTAACCAACAATGCAGTTTTAAGAAAAATAAGTGTTAAGTAAAAAATAGATAAGTAAAACATTTAAATAACTAATATTTAAAGAGCAGCAGTAAAATAACAGTTGCGAGGCTATATACAGGGGGTACCGGTACAGCGTCAATGTGCGGGGACACAGGTTCGTCGAGGTAATTGAGGTAATATGTACATGTAGGTAGAGTTAAAGTGACTATGCATAGATAATAACCAGAGAGTAGCAGCAGTGTAAAAGAGGGGTTGGGGGACAATGCAAATAGTCTGGGTAGCTATTTGATTAGCTGTTCAGGAGTCTTATGGCTTGGGGGTAGAAGCTGTTAAGAAGCCTTTTGAACCTAGACTTGGTTCTCCGGTACCGCTTGCCGACAACAGTCCATGACAAGGGTGGCTGGAGTCTTTGACAATTTTTAGGGCCTTCCTCTGACACCACCTGGTACAGAGGTCCTGGATGGCAGGAAGCTTGGCCCCAGTGATGTACTGGGCCATACGCACTACCCTCTGTAGTACCTTGAGGTCGGAGGGCGAGCAGTTGCCATACCAGGCAGTGATACAACCAGTCAGGATGCTCTCGATGGTGCAGCTGTATAACTTTTTGGAGGATCTGAGGACCCATGCCAAATCTTTTCAGTCTTCTGAGGGGGAATAGGCTTTGCCTGTCTTGGTGTGTTTGGACCATGTTAGTTTGTTGTTGTTGTGGACGCTAAAGGAACTTGAAGTTCTCAACATGCTCCACTACAGCCCCGTCGAGGAGAAAGGGGGCGTGCTCTGTCCTTCTTTTTCTGTAGTCCACAATCATCTCCTTTGTCTTGCTCACGTTGAAGGAGAGGTTGTTATCCTGACATCACACAGCCAGGTGTCTGACCTCCTCCCTATTGGCTCTCATCATTGTCGTTGATCAGGCCTACCGCTGTTGTGTCGTTCGGCAAACTTAATGATGGTGTTGGAGTCGTGCCTGGCCATGCAGTCATGGGTGAACAGGGAGTACAGGAGGGGACTAAGCACGCACACTTGAGGGGCCCCCGTGTTGAGAATCAGCGTGGCAGATGTGTTGATCACTAGAGGTCGACCGATTAATCGGCATGGCCGATTTAATTAGGGCCGACTTCAAGTTTTCATAACAATCGGTAATCTGCATTTTTGGACGCCGGGTATGGTCGGTTACATTGCACTCCACGAGGAGACTGCGTGGCAGGCTGACCACCTGTTATGCGAGTGCAGCAAGGAGCCAAGGTAAGGTGCTAGCTAGCATTAAACGTATCTTATAAAAAACAATCAATTTTAACATAATCACTAGTTAACTACACATGGTTGATGATATTACTAGTTTAACTAGCTTGTCCTGCGTTGCAAATAATCAATGGGGTGCCTGTTAATTTATCATCGAATCACAGCCTACTTCGCCAAACGGGTGATGATTTAACAAGCGCATTCGCGAAAAAAGCACTGTCGTTGCACCAATGTACCTAAACATAAACATCAATGCCTTTCTTAAAATCAATACACAAGTATATTTTTTTAAACCTGCATATTTAGTTAAAAGAAATTCATGTCAGCAGGCAATATTAACTAGGGAAATTGTGTCACTTCTCTTGCGTTCTGTGCAAGCAGAGTCAGGGTATATGCAGCAGTTTGGGCCGCCTGGCTCTTTGCGAACTGTGTGAAGACCATTTCTTCCTAACAAAGACCGTAATTCATTTGCCAGAATTTTACATAATTATGACATAACATTGAAGGTTGTGCAATGTAACAGCAATATTTAGACATATGGATGCCACCCATTTGATAAAATACGGAACGGTTCCGTATTTCACTGAAAGAATAAATGTTTTGTTTTCGAAATGATAGTTTCCGGATTTGACACTATTAATGGCCTAAGGCTCGTATTTCTGTGTGTTATTATGTTATAATTAAGTCTATGATTTGATATTTGATAGAGCAGTCTGACTGAGCGGTGGTAGGCAGCAGCACGCTCGTGAGCATTCATTCAAACAGCACTTCCTGCGTTTGCCAGCAGCTCTTCGCAATGCTTGAAGCACAGCGCTGTTTATGACTTCAAGTCTATCAACTCCCGAGATTAGGCTGCCAATAATATAGTGACTATAAGAACATCTAATAGTCAAAGGTATATGAAATACAAATTGTATAGAAAGAAATAGTCCTATAATTCCTATAATAACTACAACCTAAAACTTCTTAACTGGGAATATTGAAGACTCATGTTAAAAGGAACCACCATCTTTCATATGTTCTCATGTTCTGAACAAAGAACTTAAACGTTAGCTTTTTTACATGGCACATATTGCACTTTTACTTTCTTCTCCAACACTTTGTTTTTGCATTATTTAAACCAAATTGAACATGTTTCATTATTTATTTGAGGCTAAATTGATTTTATTGATGTATTATATTAAGTTAAAATAAGTGTTTATTCAGTATTGTTGTAATTGTCATTATTACAAATATATATATAAAAATCGGCCGATTTAATCGGTATCAGCCTTTTTTGGTCCTCCAATAATCGGTATCGGTATCGGTGTTGAAAAATCATAATCGGTAAAGCTCTAGTTGTCACCTACCCTTACCACCTGGGGGCGGCCCGTCAGGAAGTCAAGGATCCAGTTGCAGAGGGAGGTGTTTAGTCCCAGGGTCCTTAGCTTAGTGATGAGCTTTGAGGTCACTATAGTGTTGAACGGTGAGCTGTAGACAATGAATAGCATTCTCACATAGGTATTCCTTTTGTCCAGGTGGGAAAGGGCAGTGTGGAGTGCAATAGAGATTGCGTCATCTGTGGATCTGTTGGGGTGGTCTGCAAATTGGAGTGGGTCTAGGGTTTCTGGGATAATGGTGTTGATGTGAGCCATGACCAGCCTTTCAAAGCACTTCATGGCTACAGACGTGACTGCTACGGGTCGGTAATAATTTAGGCAGGTTACCTTAGTGTTCTTGGGCACAGGGACTACGGTGGTCTGCTTGAAACATGTTGTTATTACAGACTCAGTCAGGGAGAGGTTGAACATGTCAGTGAAGACACTTGCCAGTTGGTCAGCGCATGCTCAGTGTACACCTCCTGGTGTGAATATTGACCTGTTTGAAGGTCTTACATCGGTGTAGTACGATTCAATCTTAGTCCTGTATTGACGCTTTGCCTGTTTGATGGTTTGTCTGAGGGCATAGCGGGATTTCTTATAAGCGTCCGGGTTAAAATCCCGCTCCTTGAAATCAGCAGCTCTGATTGGGTATGTGCGTACGGTCACTGTGGGGACAACGTCATCGATGCACTTATTGATGAAGCCAGTGACTGTGGTGTACTCCTTAATGCCATCGGAAGAATCACAGAACATATTCCAGACTGTACTTGCAAAACAGTCCTGTAGTGTAGCATCTGCGTCACCTGACCACTTCCGTATTGAGTGAGTCACTGGTACTTCCTGCTTTAGTTTTTGCTTGTGAGCAGGAATCAGGAGGATATAATTATGGTCAGATTTGCAAAATGGAGGGCGAGGGAGAGCTTTGTACGCGTCTCTGTGTGTGGAGTAAAGGTGGTCTAGAGTTTTTCCCCTCTGGTTGTATATTTAACATGCTGGTGGAAATGAGGTAAAACGGATTTTAGTTTCCCTGCATGAAAGCACCGCCTCTGGATGAGCAAATCTCTTTTCAGAAAAGTCATCTGTAGATTTAGAACATCTTTTCAGAACAGTTCTGTATGGATCTAGAACCTCTTTCAAAATTTCTCTCCAAGTTTCTGACTCACAGCTTTTGTACATTAGCCAGTTAGTCCATCAGTCCAGTGTAAGAACTGTATCGATATTTCAATTTGGCCTCTCCTTTTTGACCTCTCTGAACATGTTTACAATCATAACTCCTGTTAACTTGGTGATGTGTTACCATCACATAGAGTAACCCTTCTGCCTGCATGCAGCATTTAACTTGAATGACAGAGGAGTTGACTCTTTCAGCTAGTGTTGGGCGGTATCCAGATTTGCATACCATCATACCGTCTCTGTACCATACCTGGGTATACGTATTAGTGAATGTGCACACAAGGGGCGCTATTTGTATAAATACAATTTAGACAACAGGGATGATATGGTGATGATGTCTATAAAAATGCTTCACTGATGAAAAGTGACAACTATGACCATTTAGTTTGATACTGGTGTTTTATAGTGCCTTAATTCATGTTTACTTGACATAAAGATGTGTGTAATGTAATGTTGAACATTACTGTTATTCGGCAAATACAAGTTAATGGTTTAAATGCAGATTCTGCTTGTATAACTTGGTTCTGTGGGGTTAACATGGAGTCAAGTGAATACTGTTTTTTTTGTGCTTTAAAAATGTGTTTTTAAAGCAGGAGGGGATTGAATGTCTATGCTGTAACGAAGAAGCTTGATCTTGAAATCGTGCCTCTTAGTTAGCAAATTAGCAAACCAAATGCATAGCTTTAGCCCTGAGCTAGATATAATTTATTTGACACATCTTAGATTTCTTATAGTTATACTTAACTTATAGTTAGGTATAAGCAGTGGCGTAGCAGCCCCACCCATAATGATGTATATATATTTTTTAAATACCATTTGAAAATCATATTTCAAATACCCAGATATATGGTATAAACGGTATATCGCCCAAGCCTACTTTCAACCATTTAACCTACATTTCACATGCCAGTCGTTAAGCCTTCACCATTATCTATAGCAATTTAGGTTAAGTACATGTAGTGATAGGGTTTAATAACAGTGTTTAAACCAGCCAGTCAGTCACACAGCAGTGCTGAGGCGGGGATCATGAGTTCAAATTTGACCCAGTTGTTGACATTTCTGAGTCACAAGTCTAAACAAGTCAGATGTCTGCGTAGGCTAGACGTCCCTCTGTTTGTGATAGACGCTGTCCGAGAGGCATAACACACACACACACACACACACACACACACACACACACACACACACACACACACACACACACACACACACACACACACACACACACACACACACACACACACACTGTCCCGAGGCGTTTACGTCTCCTGTTGTAGTTGTGACTGACGTGGTGTCAACTACAACACTCTTATGCACAACACTTTTTCCTGCCTGTATCTGAGTAACGACACTTCTGAGGGTGCATCTCAATTGTCCAACGTGGTTTCCTCTCCTTATCTCCTTTCCTTCCTCTCCACTGATCTGAAAACCCACAGGATGAAAGCAATATGGAGAATGCCCGCTAGGAATTTGCTTCCATTGACCTGTCCCAAGTATTTCATGTCATTGCGAATAGAGGAAAGGAGACAGAGGCATATATGTTAGACTATTGAGAAGCACCCAGGCAGCAGCTCTATTTGTGAGTGAGTGTGTCCACTGGGCACTGATGTAAATTCAACGTCTATTCCACGTTGGTTCAATGTCATTTCATAAAAATGATGTGGAAACAACGTTGATTCAACCTGTGTGTCCCCAGTGGAAGGACCCTGCTGCCTCGGCCCGGTCGGCTCAGCTGTGCCCATGGAATGTCAGTAAATAAATATCTGTCGTAAAGAACAGGGCTATGTGTGTGTGCCACCTGTTACATGAACATGACTCCAGTGTGTGTGTGTCACCTGTTACATGAACATGACTCCAGTGTGTGTGTGTCACCTGTTACATGAACATGACTCCAGTGTGTGTGTGTCACCTGTTATATGAACATGACTCCAGTGTGTGTGTGCCACCTGTTACATGAACATGACTCCAGTGTGTGTGTGTCACCTGTTATATGAACATGACTCCAGTGTGTGTGTGCCACCTGTTACATGAACATGACTCCAGTGTGTGTGTGTCACCTGTTACATGAACATGACTCCAGTGTGTGTGTGCCACCTGTTACATGAACATGACTCCAGTGTGTGTGTGCCACCTGTTACATGAACATGACTCCAGTGTGTGTGCGCCACCTGTTACATGAACATGACTCCAGTGTGTGTGTGTACGCCTGTTACATGAACATGACTCCAGTGTGTGTGCGCCACCTGTTACATGAACATGACTCCAGTGTGTGTGTGTACGCCTGTTACATGAACATGACTCCAGTGTGTGTGTCACCTGTTACATGAACATGACTCCAGTGTGTGTGTCACCTGTTATATGAACATGACTCCAGTGTGTGTGTCACCTGTTACATGAACATGACTCCAGTGTGTGTGTCACCTGTTATATGAACATGACTCCAGTGTGTGTACGCCTGTTACATGAACATGACTCCAGTGTGTGTGTCACCTGTTATATGAACATGACTCCAGTGTGTGTGCCACCTGTTACATGAACATGACTCCAGTGTGTGTGTACGCCTGTGTGGTGGCACTTGAACTATTCTGACCCCAGTCCACCAGGGTTTTTGCGACTCCGACCCCTCCTCCTTGGCAGTGTGTATTCCTAGCAGACAGCACAAAACGATCTCTCCTAGTTCATTATCTCTTGGCACTGACACTTTGAAGTTTGACCTCATATTGCCCTGTGATACAATATCTATGTATCATATGAGTGAAATGTATTTATATCTCCTGTCTGACATGTAGCCTAGCTGGATGTCTGGATAGGAGTCCATCCAGCCAGCAGCATACCACCCTGCACCAGCAGCATACCACCCTGCATCCCACTGCTGGCTTGCTTCTGTAGCTAAGCAGGGTTGGTCTTGGTCAGTCTCTGGATGGGAGACCAGGTTGTGCTGGAGGACCAGTAGGAGGCACTCTTTCCTCAGGTCTAAAAAAATATCCCAATGCCCCAGGGTAGTGATTGGGGACATTGCCCTGTGTAGGGTGCCGTCTTTCGGATGGGACGTTAAACGGGTGTCCTGACTCTCTGAGGTCATTAAAGATCCCATGGCACTTATCGTAAGAGTAGGGGTGTTGACCCCGGTGTCCTGGCTAAATTCCCAGGCTGTCCTTCATACCATCACAGTCACCTAATCATCCCCAGCTTACAATTGGCTCATTCATCCCCCTCCTCACCCCTGTAACTAATCCCCAGGTTGTTGCTGTAAATGAGAACGTGTTCTCAGTCAACTTACCTTGTAAAATATATTTTTTTAAAGCGTCACAGAGACCCTCTTCTGACCTGAACAAACACACGTATGCAGACACACACACACATGCTTAAAGGCACACACTCACACACGCACTGACACACGCACAAAGAAACACACACAGACATTTTTGTCCCACAGGATAGAGCAGAAATCAAGAGCCCTTAACAATTAGTTAGTGCCAGGCATAGCCCAGACCTAGGGTGAAACAGGGTTAGGGGCATGCAGCTATAAACAGCTCCCAGCAAATCACACACACACACTGACACACACTGACACAGTCACACAGAAACACGCACACAGTCGTCAACTGAAAGTGGCACTCCAGTCTCCTTTTCACCTCTTTTAACACCTGATTTACTTAACAAAAGGCACATCTCAATAGGTGGTCCAGGTAAGTCATGACATAGCAAACGTGTGGGGGGGGGGGGGGTCCTTTCCTCTTTTGTTCTCTTTCTCCTCTATTGTTCCTCAAGCAAGGGACGAGGCTGATGACATCACTGATTCCCAACATACCAACTCTTTGAATATATTTTTTATTTATTTAACCTTTATTTAACCAGGTAGGCCAGTTGAGAACAAGTTCTCATTTACAACTGCGACCTGGCCAAGATAAAGCAAAGCAGTGCGACAAAAACAACAACAACACAGAGTTACACATGGGATAAACAGACGTACAGTCAATAACACAATAGAAAAATCTATATACAGTGTGTGCAAATGGAGTTGGTAGTAGCGAAATAATTACAATTTAGCAAATTAACACTGGAGTGATAGATGTCCAGATAATGATGTGCAAGTAGAAATTCTGGTGTGCAAAAGAGCAAAAACAAGTAAATAAAAACAATATGGGGATGAGGTAGGTAGTTGGATGGGCTATTTACAGATTGGCTCTGTACAGCTCCAGCGATCGGTAAGCTGCTCAGATAGCTGACGCTTAAAGTTAGTGAGGGAAATATACGTCTCCAACTTCAGCGATTTTTGCAATTCGTTCCAGTCATTGGTCATCAGAGAACTGGAAGGAAAGGCGGCCAAAATAGGTGTTGGCTTTGGGGATGACCAGTGAAATATACCTGCTGGAGCGCGTGCTACGGGTGGGTGTTGTTATCGTGATCAGTGAGCTGAGATAAGGCAGAGCTTTACCTAGCAAAGACTTATAGATGACCTGGAGCCAGTGGGTTTGGCGACGAATATGTCGCCAGGGCCAGCCGACGAGAGCATCACAGGTCGCAGTGGTGGGTGGTATATGGGGCTTTGGTGACAAAACGGATGGCACTGTGATAGACTGCATCCAGTTTGCTGAGTAGAGTGTTGGGGGCTATTTTGTAAAAAACATTGTCGAGGATCGGTAGGATAGTCAGTTTTACGAGGGTATGTTTGGCAGCGTGAGTGAAGGAGGCTTTGTTGCGAAATAGGAAGGCGATTCTAGATTTAATTTTGGATTGGAAATGCTTAATATGAGTCTGGAAGGAGAGTTTACAGTCTAGCCAGACACCTAGGTATTTGTAGTTGTCCACATATTCTAAGTCAGAACCGTCCAGAGTAGTGATGCTAGTCGGGCGGGCAGGTGCGAGCAGCGATGGTTTGAAGGGCATGCATTTAGTTTTACTAGCATTTAAGAGCAGTTGGAGGCCACGGAAAGAGTGTTGTATGGCATTAAAGCTCGTTTGGAAGTTTGTTAACACAGTGTCCAAAGAAGGGCCAGAAGTACACAGAATGGTGTCGTCTGCATAGAGGTGGATCAAGGAATCACCCGCAGCAAGAGCGACATCGTTGATATATACAGAGAAAAGAGTTGGCCCGAGAATTGAACCCTGTGGTTCCCCCATAGAGACTACCAGAGGTCCGGGACAACAGGCCCTCCGATTTGATACACTGAATTCTATCTGAGAAGTAGTTGGTGAACCAGGCGAGGCAGTCTCCTTGAAGTTTGTTGTCTCTAAAAAAACACAATTTTGCTCCAAACATTTTTTGTGTGTACTTTACTGAATTCATACTTGGGATATCGCTTTTCAACAGTAAAAGATCAAGAATCACTAGAGGACGTCTTTAAAGCAGTGCTGTCTGAATCTGAATCAACTTACTTTACTTTGACACACTGCTTCTCTCTCTTGCTGTCCAAACTCCCCCCCCCCCCCCCCCCCCCCCCCCACTCCCCTATCGCACCTCCCTCTCCCTCTCTCAGGGCCGTTGTTCCAGGGAGAACTGTAAGTACCTGCACCCTCCTGGCCACCTAAAGACCCAGCTAGAGATCAATGGCAGGAACAACCTAATCCAACAGAAGAACATGGCCATGCTGGCCCAGCAGATGCAACTCGCAAACGCCATGATGCCCGGTACACAGCTACAGCCTATGGTGAGACAAATACAGTAGGGATGTGAAGTCACACATACACAATGGTGAGAGAACACACACATGCACAAATGTGCGCACAAATGCACACACACACACATACACGTGAGTGGAAAAGAATATAACTGAACTGTGACTGAATCCCAGGACCTGAAACCCCTCTTCATTTTATTCAACCTTTGCCAATCCAGGTTAGTCTCTATGACCTGGTCCAAGACAGCAACAGGTTCAGTTTACATCAAGTAATTACATGACAACACTTACAGTCGGCTGCGTCTCAAATGATACTCTATTCCCTATATAGTGTACTACTTCTGACCATGCAGAGCCCTAAAGCAGTGCACTATATAGGGAATTCAGTATCAGTTTAGATAAGCTACATAACATTGAATACAGCACATTTAACATACCAGGAAATATAACCTCTCACCTTTGACCCTTGTCTCTATCTGCCCGCCCCCTCCTCCCGTTTGCAGCCTATGTTCTCTATGGCACCAGGCCTGGCCACCAATGCCAGCGCGGCGGCAGCAGCCTTCAACCCGTACCTGGGCCCGGTATCGCCTGGCCTGATGCAGGCAGAGATCATGCCCAGCCCGCAGGTCCTCATGGCAGGCCACCCCAACCATGGCCAGGTCCCCAATGCTGCAGCCGCAGCTGCACAGAAACTCATGAGGACAGACAGACTGGAGGTAAGAGATTCAGATTGACGGACACCCCCTCCACCCCGCTCCAGCAGCCTGTGCTGATTCTAGGCCACAACATGCTGCGTTAACAAAAAGCCAGTGCTGCCCTCTGCTGCCCTTCAAATGCCACGTCCAACACACAGTGACTTTGCTCAATGCTTATGTCTGTATGGCTGTAACCACGTTTCCATCTACAGTTTTTATGTGTGTAAAGTCATACCGTAATTTAAAAAAAAAAAGTCACGCCAGTTGTGATGGAAACAGGAAGTTTTGGTCCAATTTTATAAATGCTGATAATGAAATTAATGAAAATGAATGAATTATGCGTTCATATGAATTATGAAAATGAATTATGCGATAAATGGCGGTGGATATTTTCTTGATGCAGATTTTAGAATATTCACATGAAACTCTGTCGCCAATTGGATGGAAACCAAGCTAGTGTGTATCAATGTACATCCATGTATTCATCCCTCCCCCACACCCCTCTCCCCCTCGCCAGGTGTGTCGTGAGTACCAGCGGGGCAACTGCTCCCGGGGGGAGAACGACTGCCGCTTCTCCCACCCCTCCGACAGCACCATGATTGACACCAACGACAACACGGTCACCGTGTGTATGGACTACATCAAGGGCCGCTGCTCCAGGGAGAAGTGCAAGTACTTCCACCCTCCGGCCCACCTGCAGGCCAAGATCAAGGCTGCACAGCATCAGGTGAACCAGGCCACTGCCGCCGCAGCCATGGTGAGTAGTCCGCCATCTTGGATCATCTAGGAAACAGTCGCATTGTAGGAATGAGGAAATACACACAGTAGGATGAAGCTGCCCGTAGCCACAGATCTAAGGTCAGTTATGCGTTTTGACGTTGCAATGGATATGGTTAGGATTTGGGGAAGGGTAAGCAGAGAAACTGATCTTAGATATGTGCCTACAGGTAACATCTCTATTATATTATATGGCTCAGTCTTTTTCTCTGCCTGATGGCGTTAGCTGATAAAGAAAACCCACCGACGTTTAGCTGATCTGACTGATCGTATCTGTATCTACATCCTCTGTCTCAATGTGTGCTTCCCCTGCGTAGGTTCCTCTTGGCATTCAATGCATTTAATGTGCTTCTCTGACTGCAGTCTAAGTCTAATATAACAATGGTCGTTCCTCTCTAGCTGAACATCCACAGCTGAACTAGCGTTGTAACCCTTGTCTATTGTTCCTTGTATTTGCCATGCTTTGTATGAAGAGCAAAAAACAAACATTGTGGTGTTTAGTCATTGTAATGAGACAATGACTATGATGTGCACAGTGAAAGATTAAGAGTGTATTGCTTTTTGATCGTTTAATAGTCCCACTTGTCCCACTTTAAACATTCTATAGCTCATATTGCTTAATAAAGGCTTCATAAACCCTTTATAAGGCCTGCATAGATGCTTCATAATCATTTATAAGCAAATGTCACACTATATAAAGGTGATATAACAGGTCCTTACATCTGGTGCTATACCAGATGTGGTATAAACCCTATACTACACTTCATAAAGTATGATATTTGCTCATAAATGATTTATGAAGCATTTATGTAGACCTTATAAAGGGTTTATGAATGCTTCATAAGTTGTAGTTATTTTAAAGTGTGATCATATCACTCAATGCCCAGTTTTGAAGTAATGACAGTGTACATTCCATTTTATTCTTGTTTACATCTTTTCACAGTATTTGATATAGCTAGACCATTATTGAACTCATGACCATGTACTGTACTGTAGCTCTCAGCCGTAGTACTGTAGTATCTACACACTGTGCATGCCCTAGTCATGTTATCCCCTTGTATACTGCGTTCCAATGATTTGTTTTTTTATTTGTTTTTTTTTCTCACCTACCCGAACTGCACTGCTGCCCCCATGATGCACCTCTGCTTGCTGGTTTATGTTAATGCGCTTGAACCCCATTGGCCCATTGCCATCATGTGCTCGCTGCCTGCTAATTAAGACTCAGTCGGCTGTCAAATCACTGAAGCGACCCCTCGACGCAACCTTTGACCTGGTACTATGACCTTTCACCTTTTAGCTTGGCATGTGGCTTTGTCGTAGTGCAATGTCTTAACCCAGATATAGCTACTTTAATTATTGTTTGTTATCGTAATGTGTTTTCTTTCCTCCTGTTGCTATATGTGTCATTATTGCCTGTGATAAACTGATTGTGGCTTCCTTCCCGGCTTTGACTGAATTGACCATCTCCACCATGTTTGCGATTAAAAACCTGCTTCCCAAACAAACATCAATTCGACATGGGAATCTGTATAAAGGACCCACAATCAATTAATCACGTATAGCTTATGTTAACAGTAGGAGAGGGTTGAGGACATTTTAGCTTTTAACAGTAAATGTAAATGGTGGCATGGCTCGAGCTTATGCACAATGTGTTGTGAATCAGTAGTATGTATGTACAGTATATATGCATGTATTTGTTCCTAGTGCATGTCTGATTGAGTGGGATATGATTAAAGTCATATTGTAGGGATCCATTCCCACCCGAGTTAATAAGATTGCTCATAATTCAGTTGATCATGGCGCTAGCAGTGCAGCCCCCTCTCTCTCTATGCTTCCTATCTCTTCCTCTTCTTAGCTGCCTTATTGTTTAATTAATAGAGCAATGCTTGCTTTAGTTGCATTAAGTCAGCGCAAGGTGTATTTATACGGTATATCCTCCATATTAAGCTTAGTAACTGATTGTATCATGGATATGAATGCTTTATAGAGTCACTATGTAGCCCCAGTTAGTGCCATGCTCTTGCTTGTGTAGTAATTATGTAGACTGCTGCTTGCTTGCTGGTGTTACACACGGTTACACTTTGTTGTTGTGATGTTCTTTTATCCTCTAACTTAACACCAATTCTCTTTTTTGTTTTCTTTCCTGTTTTTACCTCCAACACACCCTCTCTCTCACGCCTCCCTCACGCACCTCTTTCTCTCTCATTCTCTCTCGTTGTTTGTTTCTCCTCTCTCTCTCTCTCTCTCGCTCTCTCTCTTCCCCCTCCCCCCCCATCCCTCTTTCCCTCCCTCCATTGGGGCTGGGCAGGGGATCCCCCATAGTGTCATGCCACCCATGCCCAAGCGGGCAGCCATGGAGAAGCCTAATGGGGCTTCTGCCATGTTCAACACCGGCATGCTCCAGTACCAACACGCCTTGGCCAACATGCAGTTTCAGCAGCAGGCTGCCTTCCTCCCCTCAGGTATGGCTCCCAGGGCGCCCACGTCGCTTTCACATGGTCTCTTTCATACGTAGAACTAGAACGAGTAGACCTGCCCGGACACTGAAGGTAGTTAGAGCTCAGCAAGAGAGTTAGAGTACGTAGAAGGTGAACAGTGCAAACGTTGCGATAACAGTGTTAAAGGCTCCACGCCGCCATCTGAAAGTGGTGCAGGTGTTCAGGTTCTCTCACTGGTAATGTGCTTTGGTTTGGGCTGGGGGGGCTGTGCATGTGGTCAGATGGAGACTGCATCGGGACGTTTTTCCTTTCTGTCCCCTTGCATCTGTTTGGCAACATAATGTATGTCCTGCTTCCATATTCAACTGCTACACTTTTTCGATTCTGTCTTGAGCGTGTGTGTATGCTTTCGTGTCACTATTATGATTATTATTATGACTTTAACTATTTATATTCATCGATTGATGATTGCTATTACTATTATTATCACTGTTTATTGCACATGAATATCCATGTTTTTATCTGATCTGTATTGACTCTCTACCTGATTCTCCTTATTGGCTAGTTTGGTCAGCACCAGGGTTGGGGTCAATTTCATTTCAATTCCAGTCAATTTAGAAACACGGAAATTCCAATTCCAATCCTCTTCAATGGTTTTCAATGAGATATGTGTTAAATTGGAATTGGAATTAGGTTTACATTCTGAATTAACTGGAATTTAAATGGAATTTACCCCAACCCTGGTCAGCACACCTGTATTTCCACTGATGACTACTTACTGTGTTACTGAATGCTGTCCAGTTAATTAATTAACCTGATCTCTTCCTTCATTCTAACGAACCTTGTGACGGGCTGTTTTGATTTCTCTCCCCCTTTTCCAATCCACTTCCTGTTGCACACTTCCTGTTGCACTGCATGATGTGCATTTGGGCAGGCTCAATATTCTGCATGACCCCCACCGCCGGTGTTGGTAGGTTCCAGCTTTCCTTCTCCACCAATTAGCTTTCAGCCTTGCCAGTGACTCGCACATCAATCTATCTAACCATCACATCTGAGTGAACCCATATAGTTTTATAGCACGATTCCCACTTTTTTGTGCTGTCTAGTCAACTGCTAGGGTCGTTGTCACACGAGTGACCATAGGAGTTAGCAAGATAGGAGCACTCAATAACCATAGGAGTTGGCAAGACAGCACAAACAGATCTGGGATCAGGTGAATAATTTTAATTTCCCTCCATTTAATAATCCTCAGTATGGTCAGATCCACATGTAGTTGGATCTGCCTTTGCTTTGACAGAGTCACAGGGTTGGTTGTGGCATATAATATATACTCATTTGCACATTTCCTTTGTCATTTAAAAAAAAATAATGCTGTGTTTCCTCATAACTATAAATCGTAATACTGGCGATTATACACTGAGTGTGAAAAACATTAGGAACACCTTCCTAATATTAAGTTGCACCCCCTTTTGCCAACAGTCTCAATTCGTTGACACACAGACTACAAGGTGTCGAAAGCATTCCACAGGGATGCTGGCCCATGTTGACTCCGATGCTTCTCACAGTTGTGTCAAGTTGGCTGCATGTCCTTTGGGTGGTGGTGGACCATTCTTGATACACACGGGAAACTGTTGAGCGTGAAAAACCCAGCAGCGTTGCAGTTCTTGACACACTCAAATTAGTGCACTTGGCACCTTCTACAATACCCCGTTCAAAAGCATATTTTGTCTTGCCCATTCACCCTCTGAATGGCACACATACACAATCGATGTCTCAATTGTCTCAAGACTTAAAAATCCTCCTTAAACTGTCTCCTCCTCTTCATCTACACTGATTGAAGTGGATTTAACAGGTGACATCAATAAGGGATCATACTGTAGCTTTCACCTGGATTTGCCTGGTCAGTCTGTCATGGCAAGAGCAGGTGTTCCTAATGTTTTGTGCACTCAGTGTATGTTTTAATGTAAGTTTTATTCTGTTTCAGGTGTACTACCAAACATGTTACTGTAAATATTCCTTAGACTCTATACCGCTTTAGTCTGGTATAACCTCAATATGCCATCCACAGATGTACCAATCTGAAATCCCTATCCCTTTAACACCCATGGCTAGATTCCAATCATATAACTTACTCCCTTCTCCTCTCCCTCGTGTCTTTCCATTCTCAGATCAGAAAGGACTGGAAGTGTTTAAGCAATATGGTTACTGCCAACCCAACCTTCTTCTAGGCTAGGTCTTGTCTGCATCATATTGCTTACACGTATCCAATCCTCTCAGATCTTTGAGTATGCATCAGCGAGGGCAGAGAAAAAGGAAGTGAGTTATTGAATTAGAATCGGGCCCTTGCCCCTCTCCCCCCTCACCTGTCCCCTCACGTTTTCCTGGTGCCCAATTTGTCACACTACTCCTCTATGGGTTTTTGCTTATCTGATTTTCCCTTTTGACAAAAGTACCCATGATGCACGGTGGTACGCAAGGGTCTGCAGCCACCACATCTGGCACAAGCGGTCCCTTCGCAACCTCCTCAGCCAATCAGGTTTGCTCCTCTACCTCTCTCTCTCTCTCTCTCTCTCTCTCTCTCTCTCTCTCTCTCTCTCTCTCTCTCTCTCTCTCTCTCTCTCTCTCTCTCTCTCTCTCTCTCTTTCTCTCCTCTCCCTCTTGTACAGTGCATTCGGAAAGTATTCAAACCCTTTCCCTTTTTTCATTACATTACAGCCTTATTCTAAAATGGATGAATATATTTTTTCTCCCTCATCAATCTACACACAATACCACATAATGACAAAGCGAAAACTGTTTTTCTATTTTTTTGCAAATGTATTAAAATTAAAAAACAGATACCTTATTTACACTTATTTACACTTACACACAGATCCTTTGCTATGAGACTCAAAATTGAGCTCAGGTGCATCCTGTTTCTAATTGATCATCCTTGAGATGTTTCTACAACTTGATTGGAGTCCACCTGTGGTAAAATCAATTGATTGGACATGATTTAGAAAGGCACACACCTGTCTTTATAAGGTGTAACAATTGACAGTGCATGTCAGAGCAAAAACCAAGCCATGAGGTCGAAGGAATTGTCCGTAGAGCTCCGAGATAGGATTGTCTTGTGGCACAGATCTGGAGAAGGATACCAAAAAATTTCTGCAGCGTTGAAAGTCCCCAAGGACACAGTGGCCTCCATCATTCTTAAATGGAAGAAGTTTGGAACCACCAAGACTCTTCCTAAACTAAGAAATCGGGGGGAAAGGGCCTTAGTCAGGGAGGTGACCAAGAACCCAATGATCACTCTCACAGAGCTCCAGATTTCTCTGTGGAGATGGGAGAACCTTCCAGAAGGACAACCATCTCTGCAGCACTCCACCAATCAGGCCTTTATGGTAGAGTGGCCAGACGGAGGCCACTCCTCAGTAAAAGGCACATGACAGCCCACTTGGAGTTTGCCAGAAGGCACCTAAAGGACTCTCAGACCATGACAAACACGATTCTCTGGTCTGATGAAACAAGCGTCACGTCTGGAGGAAACCTGGCACCATCCCTACGGTGAAGCATGGTGGTGGGATTGGAAGTCTAGTCAGGAACGAGGGAAAGATGAATGGAGTAAAGTACAGAGACATCCTTGATGAAAACCTACTCCAGAGCGCTCAGGACCTCAGACTTGGGTGAAGATTCACCTTCCAACAGGACAATGACCCTAAGTACACAGCCAAGACAACGCAGGAGTGGCTTTGGGACAAGTCTCTGAATGTCCTTGAGTGGCCCAGCCAGAGCCCGGACCTGAACCCTATCGAACATTTCTGGAGAGACCTGAAAATAGCTGTGCAGCGACGCTCCCCATCCAACCTGATAGAGCTTGAGAGGATCTGCAGAGAAGAATGGGATAAACTCACCAAATACAGGTGTGCCAAGCTTGTAGCGTCATACCCGTCAAGACTCGAGGCTGTAATCGCTGCAAAAGGTGCTTCAACAAAGAATTCAGTAAAGGGTCTGAAATGTCTAAAAAACTGTTTTAGCTTTGTCATTATGGGGTTTTGTTTGTAGATTGATGAGGATTTTTGTTTAATTTCATACATTTTAGAATAAGGCTGTAATGTAACAAAATGTGGAAAAAGTCAAGGGGTCTGAATACTTTCCGAAGGCACTGTGTATACAGTATATATATATATATATATATATGCCTTTCACGCACAGCGCACATGGAGGTTCTGTAGGTGCTTCCCTGTCTGCTAGGGATGGGATGGGAGACAGTCTCCCTCTTGTTGGCCTACACTGGTTGTTGAGTATAACCGTTTAATGAAAGGTTATTAGAACAGTACGTCTATGTATCATGTTAATGGTCAACTTTGAATGTAGTTATTAAACAAGTTATATGTGTCATTAACTAGTCATTCTGGGGAGACATTTACAGTATGTCGTTCATCTTTGACGTCATTTTAACCTTGATCTTTGTCCTTTCTCATTTTGAGGACTCTTCCTTATCAAAGTTGACTACCAACGAATACATGCAATTGGTATGTATGAGTTAGTTTTGCTTATTTTTTGTCAAGCGTTTTGCACAGTAGGTGCGTCAGTTGCTATCTGTGCCATTTGGTGCTCGGCTTATGTTTTTCTGCTGCTGCCTACATGCAGTCAAAGATATTAGTGTCTGAGGACTCTGAGGACACATTTCTTTCTTCTTCTGCTGCTTAGGCCCTTGAGGAGTATACAGCGGGGTCAGAAATGACTGACACCCTTGATAAAGATGTCAAAGAGCTCTATTTACATGTCATCTGACCAAAGCACCAGTTCCAATCCAAGTGCCAATGTTGTTTAGCAAACTCTAGGCATTTACATTTGTCATGAAAATTGAGCTGAATGGCCACGCACACCACTGGTGGGTTTGGTGTCGAAATTAGAATGCATAAGCAGAAAAGGACCCCATACATACTGTAAAATATAGTGGTAGATCTTTGATGTTATGGGGCCATTTTGCTTCCTTTGGTCCCGGGGGCCCTTGTTAAGGTCAACGGCATCATGAACTTTCCCCAGTACCAGGATATTTTTGCCAAAAACCTGGTTGCCTCTGCCAGGAGGCTGAAACTTGGCCGCTAGTTGATCTTCTAGCGAGACAATAATCCCAAGCAGACATCAAAAATCACAAAATACACATTTTGCATTGAAAACCTGTGGTTTGAATTGAAGAGGGCAGTCCATAAACGCAGACAAAGGATATCAAGGATCTGGAAAGATTCTGTATTGAGGAAGGGTCTAAGATCCCTCCCAATGTGTTCTTCAACATTTTAGAAAAAGGCTCAGTGCCGTTATCCTCTCAAGGGGAGGTGTTGAAAGGTATTGAAAACAGGGGTGTCAATAATAGTGACCCCTACCTATTTTTGTATTTTTTGTATTACTTGTTAAACAAAATCTCCTTCTCTGAGCAATTGTATTAGTATAAAATAATGTAATTTCCCCCAAAAATATTGGCATACAATATAGCTCAGTATTTCAATGATTTATTTTATACAGTAATTTTTGCTCATCTTTATCAAGGGTGTCAATAATTTCAGACCATACTGTATGTGGTCAAATAGGACAAGGGAAAGAATACATGTACATAGTGAAATATTAACATATTTTACGTATAATGTAATGGGAGTGCAACAACCCTTAAAGTTAAAGACATTAGTTGAAACTTTATTATCCCAAGGGAAAAAATGTATGCTTAACTAACTGCACTTCAGGGAACAGAACCGAAACACCCCCCCAAAAACTTTTTCGGGGAGACAGAATCAGAACCGGGAAGGAAAGTGATCTCTACTGTTCCAGTTCAGAACCGTTATTTTAAAAGCATGGGAACCGGTTAATATTATTATGTTACGTTCCAGGAATTATTTTCAGTCCCTCAAAAAAATACTACAAGGCAGCTATGCAAAGCCCTCCCTCTGTCACTCAGAAACTTATTCCAGTGTCTGCCTGACAGCTGAAAATATTTGCCGGTGTGAGCATGTAGGCAACCTGCCCCTCCCCCTCCGAAGCTTAGGCTACTGTAACCTACTGACCTTACAAGCGTGATTCAGAAATTAGGGAGAGATTTTTAATACTATAGCTTTTACAATTCACATTGGATTTATTAACCATTGTTTTTAATTATGGTGCCACTCTGCACACACAAGCTTGTTAGCTAGATAGCTAGCTAGCTCTGGTCCAATGTTAACTCTCGGAAGTTCAATAGACATTCAAAGATTTTCCATAGAAGCCGTTCTTCCGTAGGTATAGTTCTGTGGGCCTAATTGAGATAATGCATGTCATAACAATATGCCCAGAACTTCAAGCCAAGCCTCCTCCTTCAACCTGTCTCGCTCTCCCCCCACCCGCAAAATTGAAGTCGCTTCTCGCGCCTTTCACTTGTCTGTCCACCGCGGATTTAAACAACTATAGCTTGCCTGCTCCATACTGCTCTATCCTCACTGATTTGTGAAGTAATTTAATGTCGAGCTAATGTAAAAAACTATTTCAGAGGTTTAAGAAGGAACAAAAAGGAACGATATAAACCAATACTTTTTTGGGGGTCCGAACCGGTTCAGGACTTTATTTTACAGGTTGGAACAGTGGAACGGAAAGAAAAACAATACAAAACGATTGGAAAATAATTTTGGTTCCAACCCCAGGGGTTGAACCGGTCAACCCTGGTTCTGTAGGACTTAAGTTTGCACGAGGAGACACCTCACTAGCGACTGACATTTTATTTTCTTCCTCCACCCTCCCATTGCCAAACATTCCAATAATGATGCTGGTTAGCAGGTTTCAGTGATCCTATAAAATGCTTTGTTTTATCTTTGCAACATTGTAACCACATTTTGTCTTATCTTCATCTCCTTTTCGGTAATGAACTCGGAAATGTGGTTAAAACTGTTGATGTGGGGCTAGTGGGTGTCCGATGATCTGCGTACGAGGTTTGCTGTGTTTGATTTCTCTGCTCTGTCTCCATCCCCAGATTCCAATCATTTCTGCCGATCATCTGAGTAGTCACAAGTATCTGACTCAAATGTAGTTCGAGTCAAGAACAGTGAGTTTCTATTCCTCTCTGTTTCGTTACAGTACGTTGAACTGTGCAGCTTGTGTGTTTGTTTTATTTTTATACATTTAAAGGGGCAATCTGCAATCATACATTTTTGGACATTGAAATGAATATATACCCATTGATTCTTGAAGAATATTACTTATAGATGCCTCATGAGCTTAGTTTAACTCTTGTATCCCATCAGAATCCAAATTATAAACTTGTTTTCATCCAATATTTGTAAACAATGTAAATGCAAACATTGAATTTATTTTGATTTGTTTGGGTAAAAACATTATACAGCAAGATGTACACTGTATTTCCAGACGATAGCACTTGAAAGTATACATTTAAAAGTTGTTTCCAAAGTGGTCCTTGATGGTAATAACATAAACAATTTTGATATCATGGATTGTCAGTCCTTACATCCAGAGCTCTGTCTATGAATTTGAGATTGGTTATATTTCTCCAGACCCATCTTTCAGCTTTTTACCAAAAGCGGTGGCGGGGTGGCCGCAAGGTTATTGATTAAACTGCAGATGGCCGATTTTAAGCAACCTTTCAGCGAACAAAAATAAGATCCAGATCTTGGAAGACGAGCTACATATGAAAATAACTTTTCTATCTTAAATTTTTTTTTAAATTCCTTGTCTCTTGTTTTGCAGATCAAATGACTGTGTGCTGGCACTGTACAAGCCTAAATAATTCAGCCTTTTTGTATATAATGTTCAGAATGTCAAGCAATGGACAGGAGGAGAATCGGTCATCATCTCTCAGTCGCTCCGCAATGCTGTTCTTGTCACACATGCCAACATCGGTGTGCCCAGTCGATGCCCTGACACACATACATGCACACACACACACACAGACACACACACCTCCTTGTCCTCCAAGTCAACACCCAGCTGAGAAGAGGAGTGTCTGTCTATCCATGCTGACAGACAGACACTGAGTACATTCACAATACACCTGTGTGTTCAAAAACATTTATTTTTTTACATTTTTTGCACACACACGAGGCTGAGAGCGAGATGTTGTGGCGTCTAACGTACAGAATACTGTGTTGGTACCTCGGTAGACCAAGACAGCATTTTTTTTATTTGTTTTGTTTTTAAATTAATACATGCAAATGTGCACCTTGAATTTGAATTGAAATCAGAAAGGCACAACACATTTTAGCATGTACAGTTTTCTGTTTTTAAAAAGGCTTCGAGTGAAGCTAGATGATAAAATGAGGGTCAGGGACATATGAATGTTCTGGGTAAGAAACACACCTGTGTACCTTTTGAAGCACAACCATGCTAGCTTTAACCACCTAATGTGTGCCATAGAGGCCATACATCCCAAACCAGAGTGTTATTTCAGCAGTGTTATTCTGTTTACCTAAGATATGTGTTTTTATGGCTCGAGTTTTGTTTTTTACATCATTTCTCCATTGTGTATTTTCTTTATATATATATTGTGCCATTTGATTTTTTTGGTTGATATTAGGAATGGGTTCCTCTCCAGCCTTTGATCTCTCTTGCAATGAAAAAAAAAAAAAAAAGAGGTGCCTTTTATCAATTTGTTTTTGTTTTTGCCTTTCTGTTTTTGCTTTATCGTTGTATTTATCAGATGGGGTGATCTATGACTCAGAGCTCATAGTGACTGGGAGAGTTGTAAGTCAGTAGACTCTAATGCCTGTTGAAGTGATAGGGGGCGTACTAGCTCTCCATGAGGTCTCATTTCCTTGTCCCCAACCGCCTCCACTCAAAAACGATCTTTTGGTATTATATCAAAATGTTGTTTTTGAGTTGATTTTTTCGTTATAGGTGGAGGGACTCTAAAAGTGTGTCTAGAAAGAAGCACTGTCAAACCATGTGTTGTTAAAAAAAAGATACGTTTGATTAGGTCATAAGAAGATATGCACTTGGTTGAGTGTTTTTGTGCTCCCCCAGACCTATTACCTCTCAATAGACACATTTTCCTTCAATTGAGGTAATACAACAAATAACTAATTTGATGTGAATTTATCAAACAGAAGGGAAAAGTATCTCACTTTTTTTGATCAGATTTGATCTGATTCAGGATACCAAAGCACAGTTCTGCTCATGCACGAAGGGTTACCGGAGTATATGGCCAAATTCAAGAAAGGTTCAACACAGAATTGGGGGAGCAGAGATTTCATTTCAAAACCCTTGTTTTCACATGCCATTATGTTCTGTGATTTCGTTTTTGTTGTTTTGACTGAGGTGTAAGATCTCTTTACTGATTGTAATGTACTTCTATTGAAGCCTTAGATTACAGGACTGGGTTCCATCCCAATCAAATGTACTTTCAATCACCATACAGGCAACGAACACCAATTATATATTATAGTCCGTACACATACATACACCTTATAATGTTTTGGTTTAGTTTTTTTCTCAAGTAACAATTTACTCTTAAATTTCATTGAACTCATGTGTTATGTATTACTTAAGGATTTTAATCTATTTGAATATTTAGTTTGTAGATTTCTGCCTTATTATATTCTACTTGACAACATTATTATATAGCCGTTGTAAATGTAGAGATTTGGATTTTCAAACCATACTAATGATTAATAATAATATGTGGAGTCAGAATAAGTATTCCCATCATTCTTGTAGCTGGACGTCTGAAGAAGTTGATCAAAAATGTTGATCAAAGACCTTTTGATATTGATACAATGAACGGCATCAGTTGGTGTGTTGCCGAGGCATCAACTCTGGCTGAAAACGAATGTTTTAACTAGCTACAAGTCGAGATCTTGTTTGAAAACACATTATCGGGTCAAATCTTTCAGAACACCTACTCATTCAAGGGTTTTTCTTTTTTATTCTTTTCTACGTTGTGCTCAGCATATGTGGGAACTCCTTCAAGACTGTTGGAAAAGCATTCCAGGTGAAGCTGGTTGAGAGAATGCCAAGAGTCTGCAAAGCTGTCATCAAGGCAAAGGGTGGCTATTTGAAGAATCTCAAATATAAAATATATTTTGATTTGTTGAACACTTTTTTGGTTACTACATGATTCCATATGTGTTATTTCATAGTTTGATGTCTTCACTACTATTCTACAATGTAGAAAATAGTAAAAACAAAGAAAAACCCTTGAATGAGTAGGTGTTCTAAAACTTTTGACCGGTCGTGTATATTGTGTCGAAATTTAGATTGTCCATGTTTAGAGAAGGAACAAAAAGTAATTTTCTACTGTATCCATTAATTAAAAAAAATATATATATATTGTTTTAATATTTCTTAAGATTGCCCTGAATGTCAGCGCAAAATGAACAGTGAGATTGATGGGTCTCTGGAGTTTGGTGAATAGTGAGAGTAGAGGTGAGGTAGTGGACTTTGCTGAATCGGGAAGGTCGGTAATGCTGCAGATGAACGAACTCTAACCTAAGGGACGAAGGTTGACTTTTTGCACTTCTGTACATAGTCAATGAACAGAGAAAAAAAAAAACATTTATCATATTGAGATATTATTTTGAATAAAAAATTCTATAATGATAAGTACTTTTTTAGGTTAATTTAAAAAAAAAATGAAACGGATAGACCAGCTAAACAAATTTGCTTGCAAAAAGAAAGAAAATGGTGCCAGTTTCTAGGCCAATGCATTCAGAAAAAGCTATGCGTTTTTAAGCTTTTGTCAGTGGCTAGTAGTTTGCCAGGAAATCCTCAAGGGGCGTAATCCCCACATTCACTCCCACTCACTCCCCTTGTAGTATATGATATACAATAAATATTATATATTGTCCATATTTCAAATCATGCCTAGCCCTACAGTACAATAACTACAAAAAAATATATTACAAACCATTTCAAATTTTAGTTTCATTGCATGTAAAAAGAACACAAATGTAAACAATCTATATAAGTAGATATGGAAAGTTTTATATTTTCAATTTACAAAAATACATTTGGGGAGACAGGGGAAATAAGACTTTTGACAAGTAATCGAACACTTGCACTTGTGATATACATTTTTTTTACCAAGAAACTACATGAGCTCTCAAGAATAAAATGTAACGTTAACACAAAACCACCCCAGAAATATTCTCGAATCCCCGTAAGATCACTCAAGTCAACATGGACTCACAGGGCACAGCTAATTATACCAGACAACTGTGCACTCGGCAGGTGAAGGCTCCCCACCGTACCGTACAAAATGTATAGGTAAACACTCTTTCAAATGAATGTAATTGTCTTCAGTCGAGGTCATCCTATTTCTGACTCGAGGTCGCTGTATAAGTGCTATGGAACCAAAGCGTCACTTTCTCCAAACCAACCAGAGCTGCGTGGGCAGATTTCACTGTCTCTCAGCTTAAACCAAGGTCTTTCTTCCCTGCTGGGGACACACATGCTTGACTGTTTAGTATGTGTGAACACTTAATTTTTTTTGCTTATAGTTGCTACAGAATAATGTACTACTCTTGTCTTCAGATTTGTTTTATGCAAAAAAAATTGTTGCCATAATTGACTCTTGCTGTTCTGAATTATATATATAAAAAAAAATTGAATAAAAAAAAAAACTGATTTGCTCACGCAACTCATCTGTGGTCTTCCTGTTTGCATGTTAACTTTGTCTATAACACATTACTGTAACGGTCCATTGCAGCTGTTTTTATCTCTATATAAAATCATTTCTGGGTAACCGTTAAGTGCCTTGCTACGATTGTTTACCATTAAAACGGTCAAAAAGAGCATTTTCTCAAGCAATAATTTAACTAGGACTGTCTGAGTGGTCTGAGTGGGGAGGGGAAAACTGAAATCGAGCTGGTATTGTCAGAGAGGTTTAGAAGTCTCTTATTGGTCAATTGACTAATTTACTGCCTAGTAGGCCAAATTCACCAGGTAGGCCAAAACTCCATACCACCAAAACAAGCCGAAATTTCAGGCTGTCTTTTGAAGCATCTCTTACTCTAAAAGGGCATTATCATAATTTTCATTATTATTATTCCAACCTCATAGTGTGGAAATATATATAAAACACAGGAAATCACGTATTTGACTACACTGGGCCTTTAAAGAGATGACAAGACACCTTTCCGAGGAGATTAGTTTTCTGTTCCTTTGCTTCCTAGAGTATAGCCCTCGTTCATGGTCATGTTTGTGGAAAGTAAATTACAGTCATGAATTTGATAGAGAAAATATGCTTATAATAAACATATGCCACAACTTATAACAAACAAAATATAAACGCAACATGTAAAATGTTGGTCCCTTATTTCATTAGCTGAAATAAAAGATTCCAGAAATGTTCCATATGCACAAAAAGCATATTTCTCTCAAATTTTGTACACACATTTCTTTATATTCCTGTTAGTGAGCATGTCTCATTTGCCAAGGAAATCCATCCACCTGACAGGTGTGGCATATCAAGAAGCTGATTAAACAGCATGACAATAAATGGCAATCTAAAATTAGCAGTTTTGTCACGCAACATAATGTCTCAAGTTTTGATTGAGCATGCAATTGGCATGCTGACTGCAAGAATGTCCACCAGAGCTGATGCCAGAGAATTCAATGTTCATTTCTCTACCATAAACCGCCTCCAACGTCATTTTTGAGAATTTGGCAGTACTTCCAACTGGCATTACAACCACAGACAGCATGTAACCACACCAGCCACCTATGGGATCGTCGAGACCAGTCACCCAGACAGCTGATGAAACTGAGGAGTATTTATGTCTATAATAAAGCCCTTTTCTGGGGGAAAACTCATTCTGATTGGCTGGTTACTGTCTCCCCAGTGGATAGGCCTATGCCCTCCCAAGCCCACCTATGGCTGCGCCCCTGCACAGTCATGTGAAATCCATAGATTAGAGCCTAATGAATTTATTTAAATTGACTCATTTCCTTACATGAACTGTAACGCAGTGAAATCGTCAAAATCATTTTAGTTCGGTATAATTACTACAAATTCCCTCTTTATTCTGTACTTTCAGAAACCACACAAACAGCACTGAACATTATTGGACCAACGTAACTGGAGCTGGACCTCTTGGCGAAGATTGAGGCCAGCTTTAGTATGCCAGCAACATACTGTATGAACGTACACTCCTCTAAAGTTTTACTAGAGGAAAAAACAGCAATAACAGACATAGGCCCTATATTTGTCTATTTTATTGAAGTAGTAGTAGTGTTTGAACAACAAAAACAAAAACGAGTTTTATTAGAAGGAAAAAAACTGACTGTCATTATAAATATGCATAACCCATATTTCAATATTAATGTAGTGACCAAACAACAAAAACGCCCCCCCCCACACACCCCTAAAGGCATAGTATTATGGCAGCTGCCAAGGCTGTCAGTCAGTAATTGCTGCAGATGTGCTCAATAGTGCTTGAGCATATGATACTCCCCAAAGCATGGTGCAACACACAGAACACATGTACTTTGTCAACCTTCCTTCTCCTGGTGCTGGACAGGCAGACTACAGTGTCTCTGTGTGCAACTGCCTTGAACAGCAGCTGGAGGGACTTTGGAGGCAAAATGTTGTGCCGTGAGGCGTAAGGGATTGTCTGTAGCAGGACGGCCCCCAGTGGACGTACGCCGGGTGGTGTGGTGCTCTTCCAGCAGCACTTTCATGAAGTTCTCTGGGTACTTTTGGTAGGTAATCACCTCACCTATGGGGGAGAGGGTGTGGGCAGGATGAGGAAGTGGAGAAGATGATGAGAGAGTGGGGAGGTGGGTGAGATATTGTCAATATAATTGCATAATGGAACTGTAGTCATTTGTATGTCCAATTACAAAAAAAAATACTTGTTCAGTAATCATCTCACCTGGCGGTGAACTATGTGGCCATGGAGGACAGCAGTGTCGATCAGGTGGGAAAATATCTTCTTATGCCACTGGGTGGTTTTCAGAGTGCATTCCACGGAGCTGTTTATCATGTCTGCCTTATCCACAGCCCCCATTTGGAAGTCATAGTCAAGCGCACCTCAATTTGCTTTATATATTGCTATTAAAAAAAAATATATTCAAATATCCTACGTATCTTAATTTCCATCATTTAAAATGAATATGCAAAATAATGTTGGCAGTTTGTGAAAATGATTGTTACCTATAACCAGGATTGCCATTGCGTTACATTTTTCTCGTGCATTTATTATTTTAGCAAACAATTATTGTGATTCATCCTATATTGTCCCTAACATCCTTAGCTCCTTGCAACAGATGTGGGATACATACACACTCACTCTTACACACTCAACCCCTCTCCCCCACGCTCAACCATAAGCTCAGATGCTCAAAGGTTGTTACATCCCAGAGCCCAACTCGAGAAAGGACCTGATTTATGAATGCATATACAGTTACAGCTGTTTGAGAAAGCATGCAAGATTGAGCAAAAATGGGCAAAAACAGGGAGATTTGATTAACCATTGTCAAGTCCTAGGTGATGGAGATCAGATCCACCCCGTTCCCCTGAAACACATACACACACTGGTCCTCCATTGTGACCATTTCCCCAAGCATCTCTGTGCAGTCAGACTTTTGATTATTTTGTGCCACCAGGGCCACAATAATATGCCCCCTTTCTGATTGTCCGAGTGTGACCCCTTCCCCATGGGTTACTGCAGCCAGTGTTGCCAACACTGCCACTGCCTGGGTGGCGGTACCCCACCGGAATCCTCACCGGCTAGGTACAAGGTTGTCAAGGTTCTCATTAGCAGCTTTGAGAATTTTCTTGTATATTATGCTCTCCCATCAGGGGGCTCTGGATTTGTAGGACCAACCCTGCCAGGCAGGCCCAGAATCTTGAGGGGGAGGTGCTGCTCTAGTAGGTCTCTGAACGCATTATGGCTGCATACAGGCCACTTACAGCGGGCCCATAACAGATAGGGACTTCTCTTTAGTGTATGGGTCGTTCAGGTGGGTGTCTAGCGTACAGTGGGGCAAAAAAGTATTTAGTCAGCCACCAATTGTGCAAGTTCTCCCACTTAAAAAGATGAGAGAGGCCTGTAATTTTCATCATAGGTACACTTCAACTATGACAGACAAAATGAGAAAAAGAATCCAGAAAATCACATTGTAGGATTTTTTATGAATTTATTTGCAAATTATGGTGGAAAATAAGTATTTGGTCACCTACAAACAAGCAAGATTTCTGGCTCTCACAGACCTGTAACTTCTTCTTTAAGAGGCTCCTCTGTCCTCCACTCTTTCGTATCGTCTGAGATCCCCAAAGATTGTAAAGCTGTCGTGGTCATCCCCCTCTTCTAAAGGGGGAGACACTCTAGACCCAAACTGCTACAGACCTATATCTATCCTACCCTGCCTTTCCAAGGTCTTTGAAAGCCAAGTTAACAAACAGATCACCGACCATATCGAATCCCACCACACCTTCTCCGCTATGCAATCTGGTTTCCGAGCTGGTCATGGGTGCACATCAGCCACGCTCAAGGTCCTAAACGATATCATAACCTCCATCGATAAGAGACAATACTGTGCAGCTGTATTCATAGACCTGGCCAAGGCTTTTGACTCTGTCAATCACCACATTCTTATCGGCAGACTCAACAGCCTTGGTTTCTCAAATGACTGCCTCGCCTGGTTCACCAACTACTTTTCAGACAGAGTTCAGTCTGTCAAATCGGAGGGCCTGTTGTCTGGACCTCTGGCAGTCTCTATGGTGGTGCCACAGGGTTGAATTCTCGGGCCGACTCTTTTCTCTGTATACATCAATGATGTCGCTCTTGCTGCTGGTGATTCTCTGATCCACCTCTACGCAGACGATACCATTCTGTATACTTCTGGCCCTTCTTTGGACACTGTGTTAACTAACCTCCAAACGAACTTCAATGCCATACAACTCTCCTTCCGTGGCCTCCAACTGCTCTTAAATGCAAGTACAACTAAATGCATGTTCTTCAACCGATCGCTACCAGCACCTGCCCGCCTGTCCAGCATCACTACTCTGGACGGTTCTGACTTAGAATATGTGGACATCTACAAATACCTAGGTGTCTGTGAACTCTACTTCCAGACTCACATTAAGCATCTCCAATCCAAAATTAAATCTCGAATCGGCTTCCTATTTCGAAAACAAAGCATCCTTCACTCATGCTGCCAAACATACCCTCGTAAAACTGACTATCCTACCGATCCTTGACTTCGGCGATGTAATTTACAAAATAGCCTCCAACACTCTACTCAGCAAATTGGATGCAGTCTATCACAGTGAAATCTGTTCTGTCACCAAAGCCCCATATACTACCCACCACTGCGACCCAAATGCTCTCGTTGGCTGGTCCTCGCTTCATATTTGTCGCCAAACCCACTGGCTCCAGGTCATCTATAAGTCTTTGCTAGGTAAAGCCCCGCCTTATCTCAGCTCGCTGGTCACCATAGCAGCACACACCCGTAGCACGCGCTCCAGCAGGTATGTTTCACTGGTCAATTCCTCCTTTGGCCGCCTTTTCTTCCAGTTCTCTGCTGCCAATGACTGGAACGAATTGCAAAAATCACTGAAGCTGGAGACTCATATCTCCCTCACTAACGTTAAGCCCCAGCTGTCAGAGCAGCTCACAGATCACTGCACCTGTACATAGCCCATCTGTAAATAGCCCATCCAACTACCTCATCCCCATACTGTTGTTTTTTTCTCCTTTGCACCCCAGTATCTCAACTTGCACATTAATCTTCTGCACATTTATCACTCCAGTGTTTACTTGCTAAATTGTAATTATTTCAGCACTATGGCCTATTTACCTCCCTTATCTTACCTAATTTGCACACACTGTATATAGAATTTTCGATTGTGTTATTGACTGTATGTTTGTTTATTCCATGTGTAACTCTGTGTTGTTGTTTGTGTCACACTGCTTTGCTTTATCTTGGCCAGGTCGCAGTTGTAAATGAGAACTTGTTCTCTACTAGCCTACCTGGTTAAATAAAGGTGAATTTTTTTAACTAAAATATTGGTCAGTCAATGTGCACCAATCTCTTTACCTACTTCCTCAGGTATATCATCTCTCTCCCTCTTGCTCTCCCTCTGTACTGCACCTGCTATCTCGAACTCTGAATTCTCAGCTATGAAAAGCCAACTGACATTTGCTCCTGAGGTGCTGACCTGTTGCACCCTCTACCACCACTGTGATTATTTGACCTTGCTGGTCATCTATGAACGTTTGAACATCTTGAAAAACGATTTGGCCATAATGGCCAAGTACTCTAATAAACTCTACCCAGCAGAGGACTGGCCACCCTTCAGTGCCCGGTCCCTAGGTTTCTGCCTTTCTAGGAACTTTTTCCTAGCCACCGTGCTTCTACATCTGCATTTCTTGCTGTTTGGGGTTTTAGGATGGGTTTCTATATAAGCACGTTGTGACATCTGCTGATGTAAAAATACATTTAATTTGATTTCACTTGATTCCACTAACTGATGTACATAAATATATTATCCATACACAAAACATTCCATCCAAAACTCTTTGAGCTTCAATGCATGCTTCTTCTGTTACATGGACTCTTGTGACTCCACCTCATCTAATGCATCCATGGGCGGCAGGTAGCCTAGCAGTTAAGAGTGTTGGGCCAGTAACCGAAATGTTGCTGGTTCAAATCCCTGAGCCTACTAGGTGAAAAATCTGTTGATGCCCTCCAGTTGCACTGGATAAGATGCCTGCTAAATGTAAGGATATTCCTCATGACTTTGAACACATCCCCCAGGTAACATTGATCCAAAACCCTCACTCTGACTATAAACGAATCTAGGGTTTCCATCACAACTCTTTTGTTTCCTTTCTTTTTTAGCCTATAGCCCACTCCTTCTCACTCTGTACTCTCATCATTAGCTTCTGCTTTGGGGCGTGGCTTACGGAGCTAGTATTATGAAAGTCTCGAGTTATATGATTACACCGGTGCACCGGTCGAATGCATCGTCTTAAGGCTCGCGAGTAATTGAACGGCCCACAACGTGGTTTATGTGTAAAATGCGTCCAGTAATAAAAATATAAAAAAAACGTTGCGCCGGTAATATGGGTTATATATTTTTAACTGCTAGAAACAAGCAATTTTCTCTGTAGTAATGGTGAAAACATAACGGTCACGAATCTGCGCTCCATTTATTCTCTATGGCACTCAGAGGCTGTGGGTACAGGGAAGCCTATAATCAAAACAATTATACCGCGTTCACGTCCTGTCGGAAACTGAAATTTCCGTCTTGCAAACCTAGTCAGACACCCGAGTTTCCCACTTGGGAGGTACATGTACCAGATGTTTTATTTAACCTTTATATAACTAGGCAAGTCAGTTAAGAACAAATTCTTACTTACAGTACATTGACGGCCTACCCCGGCCAAACACGAAATCAACCAATGGAAAGCTCTAAGCAAATAAAGTTATTTGTTTAGAGCTTTCCATTGGTTGATTTCGTTAATTTGAATGAACACTGGGCATCATAACCGTTGCTTATATTTCATACTAAATATCTGCATGCGACATTTCTGAAAAGCCTGCGCACTTACAAAAATATTAACGCTTCGAACACACCGACTGCGTCCTTGCGTTTCGATACACCAGAAGTACATTCATTTCCAATTGAACGCTGCATTTGCCTTGCAGCATTGCGTTGCAGAGGCAGTTGCAGTGCGTTCTGTGTGGTGCATACGTTCGATTTATCGAACGTATGCATCAAATTGTATGAGTGGACTTGACAGAAAGTAGCAAAATATGAATGTAGAATTTTTTTTTGCACACATTCAGTAAAAATTTGGGATTACATAAAAACAGTTTGATTGCATAATTTCTTTACATTTTTTATTTATTTATTTGCCAAGTATATTATTTATTCGATGACATCCTCAAATTAATTGTGAAAGCCTATAATATAATTTCCCTCAAATGCAGTTTTGGAGCGAAATGCAATAATAAATAGTCAAGATAGGCAGAGTAGGCTCTTTCAACAATGAGACCAACGTTGAGGAAGGTGGTCTTGATCGCGCTGTTGGGCCGGGACCAGCCCCGCCGAAAGCTAGCTAACGCTAACTAGCCACATCTAGCACAAGCTCACTACTAAACTGACCTGGCAATCCTACTACCGTGGACACTTGTCTCCAAGCAGCATTTTTTGTGTTTATGTCCCTGTAGCTGTCAGCAGTTGTGTCAAAAAGACACGGTTTTGAGGATACTGCGAAAATGATTCTCTCCTCCCTGTGTCCAACCGCATGCGACCATTTGCAAAAGGTACCTGCATCAGTATAGTTGCCTAGCTGCGCAAAATGTTATGCAGCAGTGATGCAACGACGCAGTCGGTGTGTTCGAAGCGTTACGCGTTCATAAACTTGGTGCATGCCAAACATACGCATACGTTATAGACTTTACTTACACCAATGTCTGTGTGAAGAATGAGCATTCAAACTCAGCCTGGAAAACGTCCTCCATTCACCTTTTATGGTGACAATAATGCCCTTTATTTGTATAATTTGCAACTATTGGAATTAGATCATGGCAGTTTGTAAAAGAAAGAGCAATGGCAATTTATCACATTTCAGTAGAGGTGTAGGCAGAATGCTTTATTTCAAGATTTGAACACAATATCCCAGAAACCCCAACTCTCGTTGGCAGTCGCCGCTGGCATGACGTCAACAGATTTTGTGGCTGTGTTATCTAGTGAAAACGCAGTGTAGACGATTTTGACTTTGTGACTGTGGTAACTAGTGACAACCCGGTAGAGTTGGGGCATTTGAGATCGAGGATGCTGATGCAATAACAGTTAAGGACAAGATTGAAGATAATGCGACTAAATTTTTCTCCACACAGATATTATATATGGAATAATCGGGATATATTGTATAAAAATACTTCTTTGTTTTTAGAATATTGGTTCCGAAATAATATCCTATTGGTGAGCCAACTGGTAAATGCAGAGGGTCTTTTACTCAGTTATAAGGAATTCTTATCTCTTTACAAGGTCCCTGTAACACCTAAAGATTTTGCAATTGTTTTAGACGCCATTCCCTCAGGCGTTGCTCTGTTATTCAGGAACGTGTCAAGACCTGACCCTCATAGCCTACCTTCTATTGACCCTGTTGACTCTTCAGTAGGAAAAATGTGTTTCTCTATTGGCCCATTCAACAACAGAGCGATACGATCCTTGTTTCAGCAGGATGTTGTATCTATACCTTATGTCATGCCTTATTGGAATGGATTTATTGATAATATCTGTTGGAAAAAAGTTTGGATGTTGCCACACACATACCTACTGGTTAACAAAATTAAGGAGGTTTCCTTTAAAATTATTCATAAATATTACCCTGCCAACCACTATATGAAGAAGTTTAAGGAAAACATAAATTCAAATTGCTCCTTTTGTAATGACCACCCAGAAACAGTGTTGCATCTTTTTTGGCATTGTATTCATGTAAGAAAACTGTGGCAAGACATCAGTAGATTTATAATTGAACACATTTATGAAGATTTTACACTATTGTGGAGAGATGTACTGCTTGGATTCTTTACATACGATAAAAATAAGCTGAAATATTTTTATGTAATTAATTTCATTATTCTTTTGGCCAAATTTCATATACACAAATGTAAATTTACTAACAAAAAAACACATTTTCTTACCCTACAAAAATAAATTGAACTGTATTTTAAGACAGTTAAATACTCTACTAACAAAAAAGCTGTTAGAATTGTAAGTGTATGTATGTCCCTTAAGGTCCTTGTGTAATTGTAATGTGATATTTGTACCCCCTAGCTCGATTGTCCATGATATATAATCTATATATACTTGTGTTCCCTTATGTACTTTCTATATTGATTTGTTGTTAATAAAAAAAATAATAATAATAATAAAAAGATAATGCGACTCCATTTTTAGCAATAGGTACTAAACATGTTATACATGTTGTAATATTCACGCTGTCAGTCAGAAAGGGAGCTAGCTAACAACATGGTTGATAATAGTTACCGGGAATTTCCATGCCTGGTTCAAGACAGCAATATAACCAGGGGTGAAAGTAAGGCTGTATGGTTCGGTATGGTGTCCTGGCAAAATAAAAACTGTGGGTACGCCTTACCGGTAAAACATGAGCCAATCACAGTAATTGTCAAAATGCCAAGACAATTGTAGGCTACTACATCACTTTTTTTTTCATTAACGTATGTCAGAGGCATGAAAAATGTGCAAATGGAATTGATAAAGGGTGGTATAGCCTACGCTCTAAAAATGCTGTGGTTCCACGAGAACACTGAAATGCTGCCAAGGCAGAGATGAGTGGTGACACCGAGATGTGCTCGGACAATATTGGACACATACATTCTGGCCTCAATTTTTAGTACACATGGGTGGTCCCAAACCAGGAAGAAATTACATCTACTTTCACCCCTGAATATGATGATAGCTTTAGTACATTAGTTATCACACTTGCATTAAAAAAGCAGTGTAAAATAATGCATTTTGACTATCATAGCTCTGCATTCATGGAAAATAATCTTGGCATTGAAATACATTCAAACCTTTGCCCTTTTGATCTCAAGCCTTTGGCCTTTTGACACCTAGATAAACTAGCTAGTGTTAGGATTTATGTTTATGCACTATAGCCTGCTAGCATATTGTTTGAAGATTAATATTGTTTTGTTACACACACAAACAATACAGATGTGTGTGTGTGTGTAGGTGTGTAAGGACTGACCAACACAGGCCATAAAAGCTGTGGTCAATCTGGAGAGGGGAGGGGTGCATCTCTCTAGGCCAACCAGGGAGGTTAGAGTACTGATCAATACCATATTAGGAACTGTTTGAGTGTAGAATCGACGGGAAGACACAAGACGGATCTAATCTACCCAACAACCAGATGTGGACAGAGGAGAGCACTAAGGGACTTGGACAAGTTCGAGTGCCAGCAAAGGTGGAGCAAAAGTTTAAACCGCGCTCAGCCTCTACTATGATAGGCCAACGGACGAGTTGGAACTAAAGCTGTCATAGTATAAGAACTGCTATATGAGTACATTCCACAGTTCCCTGTTCTACCCTGCGCGGAGATACAGTGAACCCGTATATACGAAAATTGCATTTACCATTTATCGCTTGAGTTTAATTAAAATACTTAAAATATATTTGGTGACTCTGAATCACATTTTGTCCTGATACCAGATTTGAACTGACGCAAATCTCTTTCACTAGCTAATAATATTACTGGGATGGCTCCTTGATACTCGAGAGCTGTGGCTATGAAGAATTTGTGTATGGATTGTAGAAGTGTTATACTCGACTCTTCTGCATGAAAATCTTTATTGGTTATACATAAAATACCATGTAGTGAACAATACAATCCTAATAAGTGTTGTGTACATGTTTTTATTCAGTACGATTCCAGTTTTGAAGTGCTGGACAGGAAGACCTTGAAAGGGCTGCCCGACTGCAAGAAGAAGCTGGCCGAGATGAAGGTTAGTAAAAATCTTTCACCTGTGGTACTGTTCACCCATTTCACAACATCATATCACAGAACATTTAGCTGAATTGTGTAATTTCATGTTGGTTTTTTTCTTATCATTACAGGCTAAATTGCAAGAGCTGTCCTTTGAAGAAAGGGGAGAGGTGCTGGAGCTGGCTGCTTTTTGTCTACCTGCCTGGAGTGATTTTTGACATCATGGAGTACCGGAGAGCTATCTCAGGGTCTCCTGACAACCTCGCTGGTGCACCTGCATGAATTGCAGGGAGACTCCTGCACCTTACAACACACAACTGCTGCCATTTCACCACTGTAATATTCACATTTTTTATTAGCAAGTACTTTTACATAACAGGTTAACACTTTCCACAACTACACTGTACTTTATTCTTCATTTAGATCCCAATTAGGAAAAATACTCAATTTGGTGATATTTTTGTAAGTCGATTTTTGTGTGAATTTTTCCTTGGTCTGGGTGATATCAGTTGAGTACTTTATCAGAATGTTTTCCTTACACCAAAGCATGTGAGCGGAGTTGAGCGGTTTGAAATCCCACTCATCGCTCATGGAGCAGTTTCGCACTGCTCCAGCCCTCCATTTCCTTTCCAACCACTCCGCTAAAGACCGCTCTGCACTCACAGGAAAATAAAAAAACTCACCATACAAATCTTTTTCACAACCGAGAGGACAACTAACACTTACATCTTGTTGCCCTATGCATTCTCTAATACTGGACGATGGTTACAACGGTTGTAGTCAAGTGCTGCCAGTAGGGTTCCAGCCTCATTGACTGGAGAAGGAAAAGCAAACCACGTATATGAGTATTTGATTCTGGAAGGACTCCAGCTCAGACGTAGACCTAGATCAGGATTGGCCTACTCCAGTCCTCTGGGCCTGATTGGTATCACACTTTCCCCCAGCCCTATAACTATCACCGCTGATTAAACTAATCACATTCTACACTGAAGACCATGATTAGTTGATTATTGGAGTCATGTGTTAGCTGGGGCTGGGGCAAAAGTGTGTCACCAATCAAGCCCCCAAGGAGTTGACCATCCCTGACCTAGATCAGAGATAAAACCTGCTAGTTTTTTAAAATGTTGTTAGATCAGAGATAAAACTAGCTAGTTTTAAAATGTTGTGTTGTACAACAGCTGACTAAAGATGGGGCATTCACATCAAGAACATGAGATGTGCAGCTGAGAACGTTTCCACGGGAACGGTTCCACTTCACAATTCCATTATGAAACTTTGAAACAGAGTTGCCACTTGTTGTAGCAAACAAGTGTCATGAAATACATGCATCAGAAACAGGGTACAGTTTTTGACTGAAATGTCAGTAAGCCAGGCTACCTATGTACAGCAAAATAGCTATCTAGCTCTCTTCTTGGCTAGTTAACTAGCTGCTTAGCTGAACACAGAATGTTAGTGAACTGTCATTTGAATGGCTAAATGGATCCTTCTCGTTGCAAGAGTGGCTAAAGCTGACATGTTGAATCTTGAATACTCCAACCGACGACATGAGACGTTCTAAAGCGGGACCGTTCGGATCAAACAAACCGTTGATTCGTGTCTCGTCTTAAGTATCTGAATCTCATCAACTCCTTTAGTTCTCTCCACTATGTGAACGCAAATCTGAGGTTTACTCTCGTCTTGGCCCGGGCTCTATTGCCCCTCGTGTCCGCCATATCGCTAAGCTAGCTATCTCCTCTACACGTTGGCCATGAGCTCAGCTAGATAGCTATCACACCGCTTCCTCACTGACGGAAAACATGTCACTCATTGTGCGCCCCACAAAATCTGTCGGGAAAATCCAACCTGACAGGGATAATGAATACAGTGGTTCACAGGCAGGCTAGAGGCGCAATATTGTTACTGTTGCACAACATTGGATGACTAGCGACTTATTGGAGCTTTTGAACATAAAAAACAATGAAAAGTTACATATTGCAGTTTTACATTTTTTATGTTGTATCTGGCAAAAGACTGTTCCATTTCTGAAAGAGAAAACAATGGCAAACTGTTGTGGACCTGTCAGCAGAAAGTTTGAATTCACAAATGTTTTCGTTGACTTTTCCCCCAACCTATATACTGTATGATGGACTGCCCACGAATTCTGAAACATTATCCAGGGCAGGCTACGCATTTTTGTTGCTGTTGCAATTACATTTAAGTCATTTACATTTAAGTCATTTAGCAGACGCTCTTATCCAGAGCGACTTACAAGTACATACATTCATACTTTTTTTGTACTGGCCCCCCGTGGGAATCGAACCCACAACCCTGGCGTTGCAAGCGCCATGCTCTACCAACTGAGCCACACGGGACGTTACAGTACTTACAGTACTTACAGTAGCATACATAGGCCTATTTCAATGTAAAAGTTAAACGGTTCACGTGTTAAATTCGAATGTGTATTATAAACCACGCTGCATATGGGATTGCAAAACTTAAAATACATACAGCAATCTATTTACTATGCTACTTCGGGAATATGAACCCATCATGGCCAGAAAAAGTTAGGAATTTATTCTGCAACGGTTATGAAAATAAAATAAATAGGAAAAATATTCCTATGATCCTATGTACCAACCAAACCACATGACCTTTGTTTTGGAGGTGTTCAGAACAAGGTTACGGGTAGAGAAAGCTTGTTGGACACTAAGAAAGCTTTGTTGTAGACCATTTAACACAAAATCCGGGGAGGGGCCAGCTGAGTATAAGACTGTATCATCTGCATATAAATGGATGATAGGCAGTAGGAAGCGTGGGGCCTAGGATCGAGCCTTGGGGTACTCCCTTGGTGACAGGCAGTGGCTGAGACAGCAGATTTTCTGACTTTATACACTGCACTCTTTGAGAGAGGTAGTTAGAAAACCCCAATACTCCTTAGCCGGCCAACAAGAATGGAATGGTCTACCGTATCAAAAGCTTTGGCGAAGTCAATAAAAATAGCAGCACGATATTGCTTAGAATCAAGGGCAATGGTGACATCATTGAGGACCTTTCAAGTTGCATTGACACATCCATAACCTGAGCGGAAACCAGATTGCATACCCTAAAGAATACTATAGACATCAAGAAAGCCAGTCAGTTGATTATTGACAAGTTTTTCCAACACTTTTGATAAACAGGGCAAAATAGAAATAGGCCTATAACAGTTAGGATTAGCTTGATCTCCTCCTTTAAATAAAGAACAAACCGTTGCTGCCTTCCAAGCAATGGGAACCTCCCCAGAAATGAGGGGAAATGAGCTGGCACCCATAAAAGGGAATAATGACTGACAGTAGGTGGCAGGACTGTACGTCATCCTGTGTGGGTGGTGGCTGTGCAGGACCCTTGTATCCTGAGGTTGGACTTTCTTAGCACAGGCTGCCAGTTAGACCTAAATAGGGGCACACTGAGCTTCCAGGGAGGGCCGGCAATCACCATGCCCCCCCCCCCCCCCCCATGTCACATTCACTCAACCCAAATATCCCCTTACTCCAACAGTTAAAGCAGCATAGACTCATTGCTGCCCCCCCCCTCCCCCATATTGGTGTGTTACATTCCCCCAGCTACCTTCACGACACATCCCTCCGTGAGCCCGGGCCGCATCCCCCCAGCCCAGCTACCCCAGATGGGAGAAGAGAGGACACTGTCTCCAGTGATGGAGATATGGGGGAGGAACTGTGTTGGTCTTGACCCCGAGCAGCAGGAACGGTTGTGGCAGTTGCTTTTTGAGTTCAGAGACAGCTTTGCGCTGAGTGAGGAAGAGGTGGGTCAGACTCATCTGGTGCAGCATGAGATCAACTCAGGTGATGCTCGGCCCATCAAGATGCGTCCCCGCCGTATCCCAATGGAACGCCAGGAGGCGACAGATAAGGCTGTGTTGGAGATGCAGCGGGCAGACTTCATCGAGCCCTCAGCCATCCCCTGGGTGGCACCAGTCGTCCAGGTTCCTAAGAAGGGGGGCAAGCTGAGGTTCTGTGCGGACTACAGGTGGCTGAATGAGGTAACCAGGAAGGACTCATACCCCTACCATGTATCGATGAGTCGATGGACCTGGTTAGGGGGTCCTCCTGGTTCCCCTCACTAGACCTCCGCAGTGGCTACTGGCAGGTGCCCCTCTCCCCAGAGGCCAGAGCAAAAACTGTGTTCTCCACTAACAGAGGACACTGGCAGTTCAAGGTCCTGTGCTTTGGCCTGTGCAATGCTCAAGCTACTTTTGAGTGTTTGATGGACAGGGTGCTGGATGGCATCCCCCCGACAGGAGTGTCTGATGTCCCTCGACGATATCCTGGCCCATGGCAGCTCCTTCCAGTCAGCCCTGCGGGCGCTATGGCGTATGCTGCAGAGGGTAGCTGCCGCAGGCCTGAAGCTCCACCCCGAGAAGTGCCACTTCATGAGGAGAGAGGTGTCCTTCTTGGGCCACCAAGTGGGGAAGGCGGGTATCAGCACCATGGAGGACAAAGTGGGGGCTGTCCGACACTGACCCACCCCCACCGACCAGCATCAGCTGAAGAGCTTCCTGGGCCTGGCCTCGTACTACAGGAGGTTTGCACGGGGCTTCTCAAGCGTCGTTGAACTGCCTGTTGCCGAAGGCCTAGGCCTTCACTTGGACAGTGGAGTGCGAGGAGGCCTTCAACACCCTCAAACGTGCACTGATCGAGGCCCCTGTGCTTGCCCCCCCTGACCTCACCTTGCCCTTTATCCTGGACACAGACACAAGCAATCTGGGCATGGGTGGGGTGCTGTCCCAGGTGGTGCCAGAGAGTGGTGGCATACTTCAGCAAAACATTCAACAAACATAAGCGCGCTACTGTGTCACCTGGCGGGAGCTCCTGGCTGTTGTGACTTCCATCAAACACTTCAAGTACTAACTGGGTGGCCTGCCCACTCTGCTCTCCAGTGGCTCATGTCTTTCAGAGAGACAGAGGGGCAGGTTGCACGCTGGTTGGAGGAGCTTCAGGCGTACAACATAACAGTGGTGCAAAGGGTAGGGGCACGCCATTCCAACGCCGACGCCATGTCCCGTCGGCCCTGTACTGCAGACGGGTGCAGCCACTGTAAGCGGAGAGAGGGCCGTGAGAGAGAGAGCTGTGTGGGGAGATGGGGTCTGTGCCACAGTGTGTCGGGCGAGCGGGCCTGTCTGCTGTGAGCTGCGGACTGTCGACGTGGCTGAATGAGGGCAGCACCAGGGACGGGACACAGACCTACAGCCAGTGCTACAGTGGGTAGAGGCCCAATTGAGGTCACCGTGGGAAGAGGTGGCAGCGCTCTCTCTCGCGACCAAAGGGTTGTGGTCAAAGTTTGAGCGACTGCGGCTGGCTGATGGCGTGCTACAGTGGGCATGGAAGGAGCCAGCTACGGGAGAGGAGAGGTGGCAGGTGGTGTTCCCAAAAGCACTGCAGGAGGCTGTGCTCCAGAGCACTCATGGGCGGTGGGGACTGGACACTTTGGGGTCACAAAAACCCTCCGCCGCCTCCGTCAGGGCTTTTACTGGGGGCAGCACAAGAGGGGTGTGGAGGACTTTTGGCGCCGCTGTGACAAATGCACAGCGAGAAAGGGCCCTCCATGCCGTTCTCATGCTCAGCAGGATGTGGAGTCTTGGACAGTGGAGCGGCATGCCATGAGGACCTTGGGCAGATGCTTGTCCCAGTCACGCTGGTGTTTGGCAGAGACGATGGCCAGCTGCTGTCCAAGCGTTTTGTTGAAGGGAGGAAACCGCTGGGTGCTCATGGCCATTGACTATTTCACAAAATGGCCCGAAGCCTATGCTCTGCCTGACCAGGAGGAAGAGACCATTGTCAACGCCTTGACAGTGGGGATGTTCAGCAGGTTTGGAGCTGCGGAGTCCATCCACAGTGACCAAGGATGAGTCTAGTGTGTTCAGATTTTATTAGACACATGCACCGAATACAACAGGTGTAGACCTCACAGTGAAATGCTTACTTACGAGCCCCCAACCAACAATGCAGTTTAAAAAAATACAGACAAGAATAAGAGATAAAAGTATCAAGTAATTAAAGAGTAACAGTAAAACAACAATAGCGAGACTATATACAGGGGGGTACTGGTACAGAGTCAACGTGCGGAGGCACCGGTTATTTGAGGTAGTATGTACATCTAGGTAGAGTTATTGAAGTAACTATGCATAGATGAGAACTACAGAGGTTATCCTGTCACCAAACGGCCAGGTCTCTGACCTCCTCCCTATAGGCTGTCTCGTCGTTGTCGGTGATCAGGCCTACCACTGTTGTGTCATCGGCAAATGTAATGAGGGTGTTGGAGTCGTGCCTGGCCGTGCAGTCATGAGTGAACAGGGAGTGCAGGAGGGGACTGAGCATGCACCCCCGAGGGGCCCCCGTGTTGAGGATCAGCGTGGCAGATGTGTTGTTACCTACCCTTACCACCTGGGGGTTGCCCGTCAGGAATTCCAGGATCCATTTGCAGAGGGAGGTGTTTAGTCCCAGGATCCTTAGCTTATTGATGAGCTTTGAGGGCACTATGGTGTTGAACGCTGAGCTGTAGTCAATGAATAGCATTCTCACGTAGGTGTTCCTTTTGTCCAGGTGGGAAAGGGCAGTGTGGAGTACAATATAGATTGCATCATCTGTGGATCCGTTGGGACGGTATGCAAATTAGAGTGCGTCTAGGGTTTCTGGGATAATGATGTTGATGTAAGCCATGACCAGACTTTCAAAGCACTTCATGGCGACAGACGTGAGTGCTACGGGTCGGTAGTCGTTTAGGCAGGTTACCTTAGTGTTCTTGGGCACAGGGACTATGATGGTCTGCTTAAAATATGTCGGTATTACAGACTCGAACAGGGAGAGGTTGAAAATATCAGTGAAGACACTTGCCAGTTGGTCAGCGCATGCTCGCAGTACACGTCCTGATAATCCTTCTGATCCTGCGGCCTTCTGAATGTTGACCTGTTTAAAGGTCCTACTCACATCGGCTGCGGCGAGCATGATCACACAGTCTTCTGGAACAGCTGGTGCTCTCATGCATGTTTCAGTGTTATTTGCCTCGAAGCGAGCATAGAAGTAGTTTAGCTCGTCTGGTAGGCTCGTGCCACTGGGCAGCTCTCGGCTGTGCTTCCCTTTGTAGTCTGTAATGGTTTGCAAGCCCTGCCACATCCGACGTGCGTCAGAGCCGGTGTAGTATGATTCGATCTTAGTCCTGTATTGACGCTTTGCCTGTTTGATGGTTCATGGCAGGGCATAGCGGGATTTCTTATAAGCTTCCGGGTTAGAGTCCCGCTCCTTAAAAGCGGCAGCTCTAGCCTTTAGCTCAGTGCGGATGTTGCCTGTCATCCATGGCTTCTGGTTGGGGTATGTTCGTACGGTCACTGTGGGGACAACTTCATCGATGCACTTATTGATGAAGCCAATGACTGATCCGTTTTAACGGTGTACTCCTCAATGCCATCGGAGGAATCCCGGAACATATTCCAGTCTGTGCTAGCAAAAACAGTCATGTAGTTTAGCATCTGCTTCATCTGACCACCTTTTTATTGAACTAGTCACGGGTGCTTCCTGTTTTAATTTTTGTTTGTTAGAATTATGGTGAGATTTGCCAAATGGAGGGCAAGGGAGAGCTTTGTATGCGTCTCTGTGTGTAGAGTATAGGTGGTCCAGAGTTTTTTTCCTCTGTTTGCACATTTAACATGCTGATAGAAATTTGTTAAAACGGATTTAAGTTTCCCTGCATTAAAGTGTCCGGCTACTAGGAGCGCCACCGTTGGCTGAGCGTTTTCTTGGTTGCTTATGGCAGAATACAGCTCATTCAATGCTGTCTTAGTGCCAGCCTCTGACTGTGGTGGTACGTAAAACAGCTTCGAAAAATACAGATGAAAACTCTCTAGGTAGATAGTGTGGTCTACAGCTTATCATTAGATACTCTACCTCAGGCGAGCAATAGCCCAAGACTTCTTATATATCGTGCACCAGCTGTTATTTACAAAAATACATAGTCACCCGCCCCTTGTCTTACCAGACGCCGCTGTTCTATCCTGCCGGTATACCATGTAACCAGCCAGCTGTATGTTGATAGTGTGCCTGTTCCCGAGAAAGCAGTATATCTTTCGCGTCGGGCTCGTCAGAGTCGTTAAAGGAAAAAAAGGATTCTGCTAGTCCGTGGTGAGTAATTGCAGTCTTGATGTCTGGAAGTTATTTTTGGTCATAAGAGATGGTAGTTGCAACATTATGTACAAAATAAGTAAAACAATAAGTTACAAACAACCCAAATAAACGAACAAAAAAACACAATAGGTTGGAGACACATAAAACGTCTGCCTTCCTCTCCAGCGCCATCTCATTCGCCACCATGTGTGAGAGGCTGGGTATGCACAAGATCCGCACGATTCCTCTCCATCCTCAAAGTGATGGCCTTGTGGAGCGCTTCAACAAAACGCTTGGACAGCAGCAGGGGGTGGAGCATCGCAAGTTTAAGGCCATGTTTAGCCATTGTCCTCGCTCTTACGTCTGGTCTTCACAAGAGATGGTCACGGTTGTTTTATACGGGTATCCTTCATTTATTTGGTTTGGGCTAAGGCCAAACAGTAGCCTATGTGGAGTTGAGTTAAAAAACGTGAATTCGTAAACTCAAACCTCTGTCTGGACAATTTTTCCTTTATGATCTAGCCAGGTCATTACAATATTTAAAATATTTTAATAAGCTTTTCATCGAAGACCTACTTGTATTTGCCAGCTTGCAATACAATAATTAAAACACCAGTGGATGTGCGAACACATGAGCTGTGTTCGAATACTCTGTCACGCCCTGACCTTACTTCCTTTTTTATGTCTCTATTTTGGTTTGGTCAGGGCGTGAGTTGGGGTGGGCATTCTATGTTTTGTTCTATGTTGTCCTTTTCTATGTGTTTGGCCGGGTGTGGTTCTCAATCAGAGGCAGCTGTCTATCGTTGTCTCTGATTGAGAACCATACTTAGGTAGCCTGTTCCTGTCACGCCCTGACCTTAGAGATCCTTTTTATGTCTCTATTTTGGTTGGTCAGGGCGTGAGTTTGGGTGGGCATTCTATGTCTGGTGTTCTATGTTGTCCTTGTTTTGTATTTCGATGTGTTTGGCCTGGTATGGTTCCCAATCAGAGGCAGCTGTCTATCGTTGTGTCTGATTGAGAATCATACTTAGGTAGCCTGTTCCCACCTGTGTTTGTGTGTAGTTGTTTCCTGTTTTGTGTTTGTTTCACAATTCAGGACCGTTTCGATTTTCGTTGTTAGTTCACTTTGTTATTTTTGTATTTTTCGTGCTCTGTTATATTAAAGTAACATGGACACTTAGCACGCTGCGTTTTGGTCCGATCTTTCATATTCCTCATCAGAAGAGGAAGACAATCGTTACAGAACTACCCACCACCAAAGGACCAAGCAACGTGGAAGGATGGACTCCTGGACATGGGAGGAAATATTGGACGGCAAGGGACCCTGGGCACAGCCGGGGGAGTATCGCTGTCCGAAAGAGGAGCTGGAGGCAGCTAGAGCGGAGCGGCGACACTACGAGGAATTGGCTCGAGGTAACGGGCACGAGAGGCAGCCCCAGACTTTTTGGGGGGAGGCACACGGGGAGATTGGCGGACTCAGGTAGGAGACCTGAGCCAACTCCCCATGCTTACCGTGGCGAGAGAGTGACTGGGCAGGCACCGTGTTATGCGGTGGAGCGCACGGTGTCCCCAGTGCGCACGCATAGCCCGGTGTGCTACATCGCAGCTCCTCGAATCGGCCGGACTAGAGTGGGCATCGAGCCAGGAGGGATGATGCCGGCTCAGCGCATCTGGTCTCCAGTGCGTCTCCTCGGCATGGGGTATACTGCACCATGCCCTACGCACGGTGTCCCCGGTTCGCCAGCACAGCCCAGTGCGGCCTGTTCCAACTCCCCGCACTTGCCGGGCTACAGGGGGGATCCAGCCAGGAGGAGTTGTGCTAGCTTTGTGCTCGAGACCGCCAGTGGGCCTCCACGGTCCAGTGCATCCGGTGCCTCGGCCAAGGACAAGGCCTCCTGCATGTCTCCCCAGCCTGGTGAGTTCTGTGCCTGTGCTAAGCCCTAACCCTCCTGCATGTCTCCCCAGCCTGGTGAGTTCTGTGCCTTCTCCCAGAGCCAGGCCTCCTGTGTGTCTCTCCACTCCATGATCCATGGCAAGAAGCCTCCAGTGATGATCCATGGCACGAAGCCTCCAGTGATGATCCATGGCACGAAGCCTCCAGTGATGATCCATGGCACGAAGCCTCCAGTGATGATCCATGGCACGAAGCCTCCAGTGATGATCCATGGCACGAAGCCTCCTGTGATGATCCATGGCACGAAGCCTCCAGTGAGGATCCATGGCACGAAGCCTCCAGTGATGATCCATGGCACGAAGCCTCCAGTGATGATCCATGGCACGAAGCCTCCAGTGATGATCCATGGCACAAAGCCTCCAGTGATGATCCATGGCACAAAGCCTCCAGTGATGATCCATGGCACAAAGCCTCCAGTGAGGATCCATGGCACGAAACCTCCAGTGAGGAGTTATGGCACGAGGCCTCCAACGAAGGCCGTCAGTCCGGAGCCTCCAGCAACGCCCTCTAGTCCGGAGCCTCCAGGGTCGCCCTCTAGTCCAGAGCCTCCAGCGTCGCCCTCTAGTCCGGAGCCTCCAGCGACGCCCTCTAGTCCGGAGCCTCCAGCGACGCCCTCTAGTCCGGAGCCTCCAGCGACGGGCTTCAGTCCGGAGCTGCCGGAGTCTCCCTCCTGTCCGGAGCTGCCGGAGTCGCCCTCCTGTCCGGAGCTGCCGGACTCGCCCTCCTGTCCGGGGCCCACTGCAAGGGTCCCTAGTCCGGGGTCGGCGGCGAGGGTCCCCGCTCTAGAGGTGCCACCTAAGTGGGCCAAGCCAGAGGTGGAGCGGGGTCTACGTCCCGCACCAGAGCCGCCACCGCAGTGAAATGCCCACCCAGACCCTCCCCTATAGGTTCAGGTTTTGCGGCCGGGGTCCGCACCTTTTGGGGGGGGGGGGGTACTGTCACGCCCTGACCTTAGTTCCTTTTTTATGTCTCTATTTTGGTTTGGTCAGGGCGTGAGTTGGGGTGGGCATTCTATGTTTTGTTCTATCTTGTCCTTTTCTATGTGTTTGTGGGTAGTTGTTTTCTGTTGTGTGTCTGCACCAGCCAGAATTGTTTCGGTCGTTCACTTTGTTATTTTTGTTATTTCAGTGTTCATTAAATAAATATGGACACGTACCACGCTGCACCTTGGTCCTCTCCTTCCAACAGCCGTTACATACTCATACTAACCGCACTAAGGCAGGACAAAGTTTAATTACTGTTTAACGGGTGCCCTGACTTACTTTTCTCCACACCCCGCAAAAAAAATCTTGTGTGTTATTTTTTGGGCAATATATGCGGAGTTTTGTTAATAATGCACTGTCCGGTCTCCCTTGAGGCTTTCCCAAGTTTATGTGCAAGAGACAAACAGCCTCAGATCATGCGCTCAAATCATGTTCGAGCCTCGGATTGGACAGTGAAACACACACGCTAGCACCTGCAGATGTTTAATTTCTCTCTCATGCGGTCATGGCTGAAGCCAGTACAAATTCCTACTGTTTATGCGTCCCAGGTTTTCAGATCAATTAGAAGCGATTAATAGAGGAAACAACAATGTCATTGAACCAATTGACTGGCCAGAGATCAGGACATTCATCAGCAAAGACGCAGTGCAAGCTAATAACGTTAGTATTTTGGACAACCAAAGTCAAAATGATTGATGAAATCGAAGTGTGTCAGCTATATGGTGATTTGCGATTCATAACTTACATTTTACCGGTACTATCAGTAGTAGTAGGCCAACCGATAACTCCAAGACAGAATGAGTTTGAAGTGGATGAGCTGCCGAGAACAGGTAGTATGTCCAGCAAAGTAAATCGCCAGTGGCACTCACACACTTCATACAGATCAGCAGCTCTACAATGATGTGATCGACTGTCTCCAAGGTGGGGGCTTTTCGTGGCAGCCAGACGAGACAATCGAAGGAGGATGTGGTGAGCAAAGTTACCAGGGGCAGAGCCAGAGGGGTGTCCGGGGTGGCACAGACATCTGACGTGCCACCCCGAAATTTCATTCGCTACTGGCAGTTTGATGCTGATTGGCATATTTTTTCACCTCTTGTTGAAAGAAGCATTTATTTTGATGTTTGGCGGCGAATTTTTCAAATCGAGGACAAGGAAGAGAGAATATTAACGTTAGTTGCGAGATACAGAAGAATAAGAAGAAAATACAGAAGAAGAGAATATTTCCACAGCTCCACAAGCTCTTTTCACAATTGGCGAAAGCATCATATTTGAAGTAAGTTTTAAGGTTCAGCATCAGGTTTAGGTTTCCTGAACAACTTTTACGAAAGTTGAGTCGCTGTGTAAGTTAACTTTAGACCTTTGGCTCCATTAACAGACAGTTAATCAGATAAGAGAGATCGGTTCCCAATTTAGCCTAACATTATGTTTACATCTGTGCTAGTAAGACACGTATATACAGTGCAGTGTCGTAAGTTACAGTATATTAATGTTTATCTAATGTGGGGTAACTAGTAGGCTACAGCTGTCAGTGTTCAGCAAGTTAACATTCAGCAATTTGAAATCCATTAACTCAGCGAGATTTTTGTACAATTGTTCGTTTTGTACTCAAAACGAACAATTGTTATTGTCAATCTGTTAAAACTTCTTACGGCTGAGATCCAGTTAACGGGATCGACTTGACAACAGCCAGTGAAAGTGCAGGGCGCCAAATTCAAACAACAGAAATCTCATAATTAAAATTCCTCAAACATACAAGTATTTTACCCCATTTTAAAGATAAACTTGTTGTTAATCCCACCACAGTGTCCGATTTCAAAAAGGCTTTACGACGAAAGCACACCATCTGATTATGTTAGGTCAGTACCTAGTCGCAGAAAAACACAGCCATTTTTCCAGCCAGAGAGGAGTCACAAAAAGCAGAAATAGAGATAAAATTAATCACTAACCTTTGATTATCTTCATCAGATGACACTCATAGGACTTCATGTTACACAATACATGTATGTTTTGTTCGATAAAGTTCATATTTATATCCAAAAATCTCAGTTTACATTGGCGCGTTATGTTCAGCCTCCAAAACAACCGGTGATTTTGCAGAGAGCCACATCAATTTACAGAAATACTCATAATAAACATTGATAAAAGATACAAGTGTTATACATGGAACTTTAGATAAACTTCTCCTTAATGCAACCTCTGTGTCAGATTTCAAAAAAACTTTACGGAAAAAGCACACCATGCAATAATCTGAGTACGGCGCTCAGACACAAAAACAAGCCATACAGGTTGTGGAGTCAACAGAAATCAGAAATAGCATTATAAATATTAACTTACCTTTGATGATCTTCATCAGAATGCACTCCCAGGAATTCCAGTTCCACAATAAATGTTTATTTTGTTCGATAAAGTCCATAATTTATGTACAAATACCTCCTTTTTGTTCGCACGTTTAGTTCCAAAATCCAAATTCATGACGCGCAGGCCAGACGAAAAGTCAAATAATTCCATTACAGTTCGTAGAAACATGTCAAACGATGTATAGAATCAATTTTTAGGATGTTTTTAACATAAATCTTCAATAATGTTTCAACCGGAGAATTCCTTTGTCTGTAGAAATGCAATGGAACTCAGCTAACTCTCACGGGGGCGCGCCTGAGTGAGCTCGTGGCTCTCTGCCAGACCCCTGACTCAATCAGCTCTTATTCCCTCATCCTTCACAGTAGAAGCATCAAACAAGGTTCTAAAGACTGTTGACATCTAGTGGAAGCCTTAGGAAGTGCAATATGACCCCATAGACACTGTATATTGGATAGGCAAACCTACAAACCTCAGATTTCCCACTTCCTGGTTGGATTTTCTTCTCAGGTTTTTGCCTGCCATATGAGTTCTGTTATACTCACAGACATCTTTCAAACAGTTTTAGAAACTTCAGAGTGTTTTCTATCCAAATCTACTAATAATGTGCATATCTTAGCTTCTGGGCCTGTGTAGCAGGCAGTTTACTCTGGGCACCTTATTCATCCAAGCTACTCAATACTGCCCCCAGCCATAAAAAGTTAACGTTACTCAAAAGGTTAACACAATTTGCAGATAGCCTGTTTTGCTATCGTAAAGGTGCAAGAAATTATAGCTAGCTAAATTACTTACTGCAGAGTAGGGCTAGCCATGATCTAACTCGTAACTTTGGCTGGTAGTTGATTTTAAGGTACAGTTATGATAATGGAGATTTGTAATTAAGATAGGACTAAAATGTGGGTAATTGGATGCTTAGATGTAACCATAGACTGTCATATTTTTGCATAGGGTCAATTAAACATGAAAAGAAATGGAGAGATATCAGACTTATTTTTAAAGAAGCACAAACAGGCAGATCAGGTGCAAACAGAACCCAGCCCTTGACTCACTACCGGACCCCCGAACAGCTCCCTACCTGAGGCTAGTCAGAGTCAGTGTGGTTAGACTTCACAAGGACCCAGTCTACCACCACCAGGTCAGAGCATCTACCAGGCAGTCAGTCACATGCCCAGTTCAGAATTTAAGTTTAGCTTCAGTTTGATGATTTTGTCAGATTAAGCGTCACTTTAAAATGTTGGTTGTTGATTCATGTGTGTTCTTGTTTTGATGGCTGTGGCCAATTCTGTGGCACAATTGTTATTGTGATTATACACTAATGGTTCTTGTGTTATTTTAATGTAATAGATGTATCAAGGGATGACACAGAGACCTCTGGCTCTGAGCGAGACAGTGAGCCAGAGCTACCAGGAGATTTCATCGAGCCCCTCCCAACTGCATCAAGCACCAGATATGCTGTTCCAAAAGGACCCAATGGTATGCCAGGACTATACTTTAATCTACACATTTTAGTTAGCAGCTGTTAGTATCTAATCTTGTTGATCCCTTATTTATACATTTCCTTAGAGATATGACACATTATTTAATGTGTATTTCAGACATTTCAAGATCCAGAGAAGAGGGTCCTGTACAGCCGTGTTTGAAAACATTTCCCAGAACGCAGAATGGTACTAGGAAAAGGGCTTTCAACAGCTCCTGGTTTAAGGACAATTCATGGCTTGAAAATTCTGTAAGTCAAGATTCGACATATTGTTTCGCCTGTAGACATTTTTCTCTACCAAATATACCTGAATCTGCCTTCACATCACAGTCAGGTTTTTGTAACTGGAAAAAGGTGCTGTTAAAGATTTTGGGTTTGAGCTCTATTCGAAGGCCAAGCATCATATCAATGCTATGTATGCTTGGAATCAGCATGAAAAGGCTATTGACAGCAACTTATTAATGTTAGATGTCATAAATGAGGACCGGAAAAAGAAAGGAGGAAAACTGTACTTACATTAAAACAATTACAGATGTGCTGCTATTAACTGCCACTCAAAATACAGCGCAGAGAATCTGACTCTACAATGGTCATTTTTTTGGACAATCATAGAAAGAATAGCAAAGCATGACCCTCTCATAGAGAAAAGGATGAATACATGTGGCAATGCTAAGTACACAAGCCACCGAATCCAGAATGAAGGTCTTGAGGGCTGAGCTGAGATGGTACAAAGTGAACTAATAAGAGAAGTAAAAGAAAGTGAAGTTTTTAGTGTAATTGCAGATGAAACCAAAGATTGAAAAAACAAATGCCTTTAGTTGTGAGGTACTATTACAACGGGGCAATCCACGAAAGCTGTTTACACTTTCAGTCAGCTGAAAGCTTAGATGCAGCAGGCCTCAAAAATGATAATTGATTGCCTTGAAAAACATGATCTGGACTACAGAAATAATCTTGTGGGGCAAGGCTATGACGGTGCATCCGTCATGAGCGGAAAGCATTCTGTATGTCTGCACGGATTAAAAACAGTGCAAGATTTGCATTTTATGTACACTGTAATGCACATTGTTTGAATTTGGTTCTTGTCGATGCTGTAAAATCAGTGTCTGAGGCAGTTCACTTTTTTTCTCTCCTGCAGAAGCTTTATAACTTTGTATCTGGCTCATACGTTCATCTCAAGAGGCTTGCAGTTCAGAAAGAGCTGTATCCACAGCAGCAGCCCGGGGAACTACAGAGACTTACAGATGTAAGGTGGGCATGCAGATACATGGAATGCCGTAATCTGAGGGACAGGCTTCCAGCAGTTCTGAGAGTGCTACAGGATATCACACTTGAAAATAGTGGTGATAGATCAGTGGAGGCAAGGGGCCTTCTTTCTCAGATTTACATTTCATAGGGCTTTTGGTTACCTTTTGTAAAGTGCTTGGTGATGCCAAATGTCTTTCTGACATGCTCCAATCAAGCTCTCTTGACCTAGCAAGGGCTGTGGATCTAGTAGGTGCCCTTACAAACACATTACAGGACTACAGAAGTGACGGTTACTTTGGAGAACTATGGAAAGAGGTTGAAGAGATTGTAGAGCACTGCAAAATAAGTGTACAAACAGTGTGTAAAAGACAAGCTTAAGATTTCACGACTCATTGATGATGAGCACTGTAGGACAGAAAAATAGTGACCAAAGTGATGGTGAGAGCTTCCAAAGAGCTATCTTTTATCAGGTGCTTGACAGTCTCACAGCTGAGCTGCAGAGGCGTTTTCCAAAGAAGAATTGCAAGATAATGCAAGGGGTCCAGTCTCTCAACCCATAGAGTACAACATTCTTCAATGAAGAGCCTCTGTTTGCCTTTGCTCAGACCTTTGAGTCAGATTTAGAGGAAATCAAACATGAGGTTCATCAAACCAAGCGGCTTCTTGATAGGAGAGAGAAAAGTGGAAGGGACAGACCGTCTACTCTCCTTGACTTTGTTGTGTTTCTAGAACCTTATAAAGAGGTCTTCCATGAGCTATTTCGACTTTGTAAGGTTTCTGTTGTTACATCAGTCAGCAGTGCTTCTTGCGAGAGAAGCTTCTCAGCTTTAACACGGATTAAAACCCACCTTAGGACAACAATGGCCGATGACCGGTTAAGTCACCTATGAATTCAGTGTTGAGTCGAGTAGGGCCCGCTCCCTCAACACGGATGAGTTTGTGAAACATTTTGCCAGTTCTCACCAGAACCGCAGAATTATGCTGTTTTAAATCTACCTAGGATAATTTGGCACTTAGGCAGTCCCTCTGTTCATGATTAAAACCTTCACTGTGTACTAGCTAGTACACTGACATTCTAAAATGATAAATCCAAAGGGTTTCATGTCACACAGATTTGATTTGGTCTTGATTAGGCCAATTCCAAAACTTTCTTTGCTATTAGTTAGCATAATATATTTGAGCATAAATATGACACTGTACTTTTAATATTGATGGGCACCAATTTTTTCTGTATTTTTCAAGTCCATTTATGCTTAATGCCTGTTATGTCAAATTGCAGTGTGTTTTATTTGTAAATTGACTTGTTTTGTAAATAAACTATGCAATTTATGTAACACACAAATTATATCTTATCTCCTTGGTACTTGAGCTTTATTTTCTGAAAATATACTTATAGACCCAGATTATATATTCATGGAAACAGTGACCCAAGTCTCTCCAGTGTGTGTGTGTAAGAGAGAGAAAGAAAGAAATTGAGCTGCAGTTCCGAGGTAGAGACACTAACTATTCATAGTATGTTAAAGAATTCTAGTGAAGTGACCCTTTTGGACCACACTATCTGCCACATTGAAGAACTCTGGGTTATGTGAATTATCACTTCTACCTCTAATCAGGAATCATAGGAGTCATTCATGCTCCTTAGATGCCAGGTTAGGGTTACACACAACTTTTCTGAAGTAGCCTTGGCCACCCCATGTATAAAACTCTAGTTCCGCCACTGAAAGTTACTGGGCTCGAATTTAGTCAAGCTTGCTCTATATAGATTGATGCTTCTAATTGTGCATGTTATAAACTACTTTTTTGATAGGCTATACTCTTTGGTTGGATTTATGTATTTTTTCCAATGCTACATTCATTTGGCAGACCTAACTTGATTGACCCTCTTTTTTACAAGGCCTAGTCTATGAGAGGCCTAATCATATTTGTATGAATATTTTAACACCTATAGGCTACAGAGATGCATTCAGGTAATGAACTCATTATACATCAAGATTTTAATTTGATTACAATTATTTATTGTCAATCATTCTTGAATTAGAAACAAATGTCAAATAGTCTACTCTATTACCCTATACATCACATTACATTACGAGAGAAGCCACTTTTCCCAGTATGACTTTAACTTGACCTAATTCGAATGATTGCCCTTTATTAACGATAGCATATTTTTCCTAGAAAGGACAGTCTATGATAAGCCTTTATATTTTTATTGTATTAATATGTTCAAGCCTTGTTAGGCTATACAATTAAGTAGATTAATGAACAGATAATACATTCATTACTTTTTTTCCCAATTCTTTTTTTTATATGATAGGATGTATAATAGAATGCAATATTATGTGAATAATGTTCATGAATGTTAATTTGTGTATTAATAATAATAATAATAATCTGATAATCAGACTGAAATGTAATATTTCTCCTATTTTTCATGTTCATATTGACATTCGTTACCCGATTATCAAAAGCACTCTGGTATATGGACCCCCATCTACAGAAGTTCAAAGAAAGAATCTTAACCATACCAGACAGATTCCTGCAAATGCCACAAGGCTGTGGATCCTACAACAGATACCAGGAAACACGACACAAGGCACCAAAACTAAGTTAAGATCAGCCTCGGGATCATTGCAGTCAGCTCTCTATCTCAATATCCCAGCCCTGGGCACACCGGAATCACTTCACAGGTATTTTAATGAATGTATTGTGTCATTCTTCTATATCAATGAAGTTTGTGGCACACTACTACTCCTTGTAGATTAATGTCAAACACGCTGTGTCTAATATTGTAAAATGTAACCATTTAATGTAAAACGTTTATTTTCAAAAGTAAGTGTAAGCTTTATGTTTTAAACCTCTCAACTAAAACTGCCTCTATTCCTTGTTCACATTAGATCTCAGAGAAGAGGTGGTGCGTCTAACAGAGTCCATAGCAGCTGATGCATCCCACTTGGAGAAGGTGAATCAAGCAATGACCAGACGTCACCAACAGCCCACTCCACCACCTACACCAGAGTCTGATCTTTTAATGCTACACTGTGAGAGCATCATGTGGACCGGTCAGACCCCAGTACAGCACTCTGTTACAAGCTTTGGAGAAAGTGCCCCAATACCACCCCCTCTTTCTACTGGACTTTTCTCCTGAAGATAGATTCCAGAGAAGGAAATGGATTGAAAACTTGAAACTTCCATTGACTTTCACTTTGTACTATGCCTGTGATAACTACCTAGGCACTCTGACATTCATATGGAAGGTATCCTCACATAGCAATGGTTCATGAGACCAGGCAAGCTTCTGTCATCTCCACACAGATAAGAAACACCAACATACCACACTAGAGCAATGCAAAAAGCATTCCTGTACAAATACACACATGCTGCCAATGTGGACAGCTACTTCCTGTCACGTGTGCTCTCTCTGCAGCTTCTAGGTCACCAGGCTGCTCGTTATGGTGCACACCTGTCGCCATCGTTACGCGCACCTGCACGTCATCAGACTCACCTGGACTCCATCACTTCCCTGATTACCTTCCCTATACATGTCACTCCCTTTGGTTCCTTCTCCAGGCGTTATTGTTTCTGTTCCAGCTTCATGTCTGTGCGTTGTTCATGTTTTTTAAAATTATGTTTCATTTTTCTATTAAATTATTCACTTCCTGAACTTGCTTCCTGACTCCCAGAGCACATCGTTACACTTCCTGAGAGAAATGTATCGGTTTCTGACAGATGACGAGTTCAGCGAATAATGATGAACAGTGCTCACTTGATGAGAAAGTATCATTGTTCCTCCTTGATGGTGATGACCCAGACTTGAAATGGATTTGAGGAAGCTGAATGGCAAATCACAATCCTCATTCCAGGCCTTTTTGTATGAAGCACAGAAGTATTTTAATGAATACACAGCTCAGGTCAACGATCGCAGACATGGGGAGTACTTGTACTTACCTTTTGCTATATCAGTTGAGGACTTGCGTGACACAGTGGAAAAGTGGCTTAACCATAAGTTAAAATCCCATCATTACAGTGGCTAAGACTGCAGTTTACACCCAAAAATCCATGGTCCATATCTGCTCTCCAGTACATAGGACGGTTTGACCTCAAGTTCATGGTCCAGCCTCGGGTGATAAGGGACATCAAGACTCAAAGTTTGTTGCAGTACAGTGGAACTACATTAAACAGTTTGCCTGCATGTGGCAGAAGAACTGTGAAATGTTATGTGTGGATGATAAGAAATCATCCTTGTCGGAGAACCTGGCCAGCCTTTTGGGACCTGTAACAGAGTCAGACATCCAAGCATTGCTCCTCTGAGTGGGCCAGTTCTAGCAGCTGCCGACCATGATCACCACATCAGCGGACTTGTGCCATCTGTCGACTTGTACCATCTGTCATGTTGATCCCAGCATCTCCATCTAGTTCATTCTGTGATGGGAAAATTAATGTCACTGTCAAGGACAAGGTTTTCCAGCCATCCAGCCCCTTCGACACAGTTAAATCTCAGCATCCTCAGAGGAGAGAACTACAATCTTGATCATTCAATTTGATGGTGGGCCAGATCACAGAACCACATATGTCTCTGTTCAAGCATGCCACACACTCCTTGTTTGTTCAACTGGATCTTGACATGCTTATGGCCTGTAGAACAGCACCAGATGACAGCTGGGCCAACCCTGCCCGAGAGAGTTAATTCCCTTCTAAACTTGGCGCTTCAGGGAACAGCCCTGGCGAGGGAGAAGATGGAAGAATCAAATAAGAAGCGTGTGAAGAAGTGTAGCACGACGACAAGCCTACGTAAAACAGCCACCAAACAGCCAGACCTGAAAGAGGATTTTGAAAAGAGTATGCACCCTGTTGCAGCTCTTGCGATTTGCCGGTTTGAGCGCCTTAAGTGGAAAGGAACCCACATTGAGGTACATCAGGCCGCAGCACGGGAAGAAATTGCCAATATTGCACAATTCAACATCATTGATACAGAAGTTGACATGATGCATGACCTCAGCAGAAAAGGTCTTGACAAGGAACAGTACAAGCAATTCCAGGACAGACGTCTCAAGATGTCATAATACATGGTACAGATCAAGAAATGCGAGGGAGAAGATCCATGCTGGTACTGCTTAATGAATCCTTCATGCTTGCCAGAAGAACAATTTATGAAATTAAGGTTTGTGCCTGATCCAACATTGACAGCAGACAGATGTGAGCACCAGAAATGTGATGATCTGTACAGCTTGGACACCACTGACAAGGATAGGCCTTTACATGTGCTTCAGAGATTTTCCAAGAAGACAATCCATATCATGAGCAGATCGTTGCTTTCAAGGGGCTAACCTGTGGAATGCAAGTAGAGACGCAGAATTACTCAGCAATCAGTGTTATTCCCAGATGTGTGTGTGTGTCCATTGTTGATGTCCAGATTTTCTTGAGGGGGGAAGAGTTGGTGAGGCTCAAACATTTTCAACATGTCAGGCCAATGTGCCCAGTGTGTAAGCAAGGAGGAAAGCAGTTCATTACGAGAGCTCCAATAAATCTTTCAAATAAATGAACACCCTAGAGACCAGAATAAACAACAAATAAAGGGCAAAACACTCCGTGCTGTTGAACAGTAAAGAGCAGCAGGTGATTGTGCTATTGCGTCTGACCACAGAACATTGGCCGTCATTTTCATTTCCAGATGATTCTACATTGTTTGTTGACACCCAGTAGGTGATCTACTGCACACGGCCAACTTATTTATGGTGTCTTGTGAAGCTGTTCTTGATTATCTGATTTATTTTAATCAGGAAAAGAAACTGTCACAAGTTATGCTTCCCATTGTGTTTAATTTCTCATGGTTATAACAACATTGCAACATCTGCATTCTTTTTAAGACAAATAGTGTAGGTTTTCGCATGGAATAATATAACTCTTGAAGCTCACAGTAGGCCTAGAGCCTGTACAAGTGCCTAGGACAATGTGGTAAAGTACTGTTATTCCTTATGCACTTAATTTATATATATATATACATTTATTTATTTTTCGCTCTCCTCACTTTTCTGGGGGGAAAATCCGTTAAACAGTGAATACATTTTGTCTGTCCTAACCATACTATTTGTGACAAATGTAGTATGTTTATTGGTCATAGTATGGATAGTATGCCAAAAGTTCCCGAATGTCATACATTTGCCAAGCAGTGGACACTATTTCCTTGCTTTTGGGGCCCATAATTCAATACTTCAGAAAATGGGCGTGGCTTTAAAACATTTTCAAATTTGAAGAAAATAGTGGAAATTATGCAGCCAGAGTCTGACGAGCGGATACATATTTATTGCTTTAACTAATTATGACAAATGTTGAACAATGTAATAAAGTAATGCCTTTTCAAATAAATTACGTTACACGTTATGTTGTCTGACAATTTGTTAGCTACGCTAGCCTTACGAACCGCATAGCATATTATTACAGCAGTTGCTTGTATGTACCAGTATGTTTGCTAGCTACAGTCCTAACGTTAGTTGGCAAGTAATATATCGAACTTGCCAGTATATTATATGCTATCTAACTAACTACTCAGCATTTAATGACTTGATTATTTACGTAATTCTTATCCTAACAAGCCAGCAAGAAGTTGCATATCTCAACTTCCAGTAGACAGGCGAAGCGCTAGTACACTCAACTGAAAGGATACGGTTTGTTTACAGTATACAAAAATGACCTAATAATATGTAGTATATACTCTTGTATACAGTATGTTAGCATGGGTATTCGAACAGCTGATGTCTCAAGTTTGCAGGGTGGTGAACACATTCTCACGTTAGGTTTTTTGCGTTAACGGGCGCAAGCACATTTTTGGGGTATATCTTGTATGTAAGCACGGTTTATAAACGAGGCCCCAGGTGACTGATATTTGCGTTGACTAATGTTTTGGGTGACTGCCCCTTTAAGAAATCACAGAACTAAGCCCTTGTTCGTGACGTTAGTTGTCTTGCGTTGAGAAACTGTGTGCAGGAAACGCCAGCCATAGAAGAGATCACGCTTTTTAACACCGTGGCACAGTACAAACAACGGGAAATGTGCTACACGTTATATTATTAATGTTCGGAAACGGCCGCTCTCTTCGGATTCTTACCAGGACCTTCGGAGACGACCCTCGAAAGCGTTTCCGCCGAGGGATTTGACAACTCCCACCCTTGAAAGATCTGCCTTTCTGCAGTCTGATAACATCGGGTGGGTAGAGGATTCGTGGAGAGGGGCTGTCTGTTTTCTGAAGCCATGAGGGAGTATAAAGTGGTCGTGTTGGGCTCGGGCGGCGTGGGCAAATCTGCATTGACTGTCCAGTTTGTGACGGGATCCTTCATTGAGAAATACGACCCCACAATAGAGGATTTTTACCGAAAGGAGATCGAGGTGGACTCGTCTCCCTCTGTTCTGGAGATACTGGACACGGCAGGGACCGAACAGTTCGCCTCCATGCGAGACCTGTACATCAAAAACGGGCAGGGGTTTATTTTGGTGTACAGTCTGGTCAACCAGCAGAGCTTCCAAGACATCAAGGCGTTGAGGGATCAAATCATCCGAGTGAAAAGATACGAGCGAGTGCCCATGGTATTGGTTGGAAATAAAGTGGACTTGGAAGGCGAGAGAGAGGTCTCTTCCGGGGAAGGCAAGGTGCTGGCTCAGGAGTGGAATTGCCCGTTTATGGAAACTTCTGCCAAAAATAAAGGCTTGGTCGACGAACTGTTCGCAGAAATCGTGAGACAGATGAACTATTCCTCTTTACCCAGCGGTGGAGATCGCTGTTGTTCTTGTGTTCTTTTCTAAGAAAACATCTTTAAGTTTGCAACTGTGATTGTTATCTAGCTAAGTAAAACTCATAAAAAAACAAGGCCTGTTTTGATAACTTGTTGATAACAAAATTATACGGCCTCTTTTTGATAATGCGACCGTCAGTATTATTGGAAAGCTATTTGCACACAACAATCGACGATGACAACAATTTATATTGAAATAGCCTAAAAAGTGTTTACATGACAAAGTACTTGAATGTTTGAGATTTAAAAAAAATATCACACAGCTTTGTAATTGACACTTTTTCTGGAAACGTGCCTCACTGGGAATGTCTTATTGTAAAACCTAAGAGACACTTTTTTTGTTATGGAACTTTGGTGGGGTTTGATTACTGTTGAGTTGTACTTTTTCATGGTTTCTGGGCGGGTCCTTCTGGCCTGGAGAGGGATTAGAGGATTAATCCCTTTGCTGAACAGGGATTGGTCACTTTTTGTGTGGATTCTGATGGGCTCAAGGACCCCCCTCCATGCAAAAACTCATGTTTGGATTTTTAGTGTCAAATAAACCCCAAACTCGGTGAATATGCACTGGTCACTGGAACTAGCCTAAAACTGAGCAACTAATTAAAATGACTAAACATAACACATAGCCTAAACATCAAGAAATTGTGTATTACCTGCAGAAAAAAAGTCCTACCAAGATGTGTTGTCAGGCAATGGAGTGTTGTGGATTGCTTTTTTGTGTTTTTCTTCAGGATTTGGTAATGTTGGATTTAACTTCCCCTGCCCGTCTCACTCTTCAATGTGCACAAACAAGGACCTTACTGATGTGACATGGGGGGGAAACAGGACCCCATGTCAAGTGCCTTCCTAAGAAATACACCTGTGTCTGTATGTGCCAACCAAGGAGCCCTACGATCACAACAGTACTTTACGGTTTCATTTTCATTTCAGTTGGGCTCATAGTGAAAGAGGGTTACTTCCGGGTCGTTCCGTTTGATTTCAATCACTTTTTGACCTCACTCCTTCTTGATTTCAACAACTTTTCGTACACATTTGCCCATGGAAGAGGAGGTCAGAAAGTGACATTTTGGAACTGAAGGCCAAAACATTCAGGAGATAGAGGTGCTCAAAGTTGACCAATTTAGCATACCCCAACATACCGTGAGACATTTCTTCATCACTGGAAAATATAAATGGTTGAGTTTGATATAATTTAAAAGTTTAACAGGCTTGTCAAACTATTAATAAAAGACATTAAAATGTTTTTTTTTAATCTAAAACGTGGAAACTCCAATTGACATATTCTGAGGTATATGTGTTGTGCCTGCCATCAGTTGAGACACAGCATACTCTTAAATACAGGTTGGGTGTCATTTGAATCTTTAGAAATATAATTCATAGAATGGAACTGTCCCTTCAGACCAGTAGAATTTAGCTGGTGGTACACCATTGAAATGTACATTTTTACTTTCACAAAGATGGCCACCGGTCCACTCACCGTTGAATGTCAACTTAAATGGGAATGTCTTTTCTATGATGTATATTTCTATGATTTCAATAGGTTTCATATGGAATATTGACAGTGTAATTTCAAACAACTGCTATTCTAATTAATGACAAAAAAAATGATGTGTGGACAAATCATCTTTGTGGTACCATTTGAAAGCTGGAATTTCTGTTATTCCCATTTTAGTACATTTAGCCAAAACATGACACCCACCCTGTATTCAAGAGTATGCTGTGTCTCAACCAATGGCAGGCACAATACAAACGCCTCACATTATGTAAAATAGGGTCTATGCTAGTACAAATGCGAGAAAGTCGAAGTTGATGCGTTTTTAGGTAATTGAAGTTAAAAGATATTTTCTTTAAAGACAGAAATTCAATTATTAAATAGTTTGACAACCCTGTTTGTAAGATTTTAAATTGTTAAACCCAGCTGTTTATATTTTCCAGTGATTAAGACATGGTGTTCAAATCAAAAAGGCGTGCGGTCAAAAAGTGATTTGAAATAAAATGTACCGGCCCTTTTTGTCTTTTTCGATGAGGAAGTTGAGGTGTAGATGGAATAACAGTTATTTCAGGGCAAAATTTGGCCTCTCCCCCCCCCCCCCCCCCCCCCCCCCCCACACACACTGGTATTCCTTCACTGAGAGTATGAACCCAAACAGCTTTATGTTGTGGCTTCAGCAAAAAGTAAGCCATGTTTGTTTTTATCTTAGAAATAGTTTCTTTCTGAAATGTGAATTCCTGATTTCAATTGTAATTTTGACCCCAGACAAGCCTTTTACCACCCACTTGTCTGGATTGAACAACTTTTAATACAAAAGGCATTTTATGTAAAGTTTTGGTGTGTACTCTTCATTCTGTTGGTGTGGTTGTGTGAATGCTTGTGCACACGGTACACTTGAACATGTGGGGTGTAATCATTAGTGCGAAGAGTTGCATTTTGCAACGAAAACAAGTTGTTATTGGACAAATTCTGGTAGGTCCCTCCCTGTTTCTTTGCTATGGCATCCGTTTAAAGAAACATTTTGCAACAGAATTGGCGTAATGAATACGGCTGTGGTCATTGGCATTAGGCATTGTATTTCTGATTTACTTTTGCCTCATACCTCAGGGCTAGGCCTGACTCTTAACAGACTTCTCCTTTTTCAAACCTCAACAAATAACTTAATTTCCACCCTATTTCAATTTCATAAGCATGTTGATCTCTTTAAATCGCTCTGACACATGAATTCCTCTTTGCTTTGTCAATGGTTGAACATAATATTTTTCTGTGGTATAGTCAACCTATTCAGTAGGCTTTTTCCTCCCTCCAGCTGTTTGAGTAGAGGGCAGGCTGGGTGTTCAGTTGGTAAGGGGTACTTCCCTCTTCCCACCACATGTTTTCTGGGTAGAGGGAGTCAGGAGGGCACAGAGGATACTTTCTGTGTCTGGAGCCAGGCCGAATCAGCAGCAAACAGACGGACGTTTGTGACTGTGTGTGTGTGTGTGTGTGTGTGTGTGTGTGTGTGTGAGAGAGAGAGAGAGATGCAGGGCCGAGTACTGGGAAACACACTCAACAGAGAGGGTGAAATCAGATGTGTGGGGGTGTTTGTGTTTGAAAGAAGCAGAGAGACTGATTTTCTGGGAAGTGCCAAGCCTGAGTGTTTGGGGCTTGTATGTATATGCCCATAAAGTGAACAGTCAAAGCTTTATCATGCTGAGGGGCTGGAGGCAAGACATTCCATAAATTAAGGTAGATGCAGCATAGTCATGGCAGAGGAAGGGAGAGAAGGTGAACTGTGGTGAAATGGAGAAGGAATTGAAAGATTATATCCTCCATACTACCAAGGAGATTCTAATGTGTGCATGCGTGTATACTTTATGGTTATTGAGTTGTGTGTATAAATATCAGTAAGTGTTTACAAGATAGAGAGAAGTGCGAGGCCAGGAAATAATTGATCTCCATATCTATTCCCACTAACATCCCACTAAGTTCAACAGCAGCTAACATGGTTTCCTTCCCTTCCGCCTTTAGGGGGGTCACATGAGTAGAACCCGCGAGTGCATCACCACCAAGGTTCAGCTTCCTTGGTGAACTGGGTGACCCTTGTCAGACTAATGTGCTGTGACATGCCTTACATCTACCAATGCAACCTTCTCACCATCTGTGAGGCTTCCCTTTTCTGAGAAATCACACAAATATACAGTTCCAGTTTTAAAATGGAGGCTGATTGAGCCTGTCTGGGACCATACTGTTCGGCCTGGCCTAGTCATTCACTCAATAGGGTAGGACTAATATTTTTTTTTTTTTATAGAATCAGAAAACGTTGCCATGGAACAAATTAAGTGGATATGTTGTCCTGTGGAATTAATGACAGGAGTGTGCAGTCACCTGCTGTATGTTATGATTAGATTGCAAGATACTGCTGCTAATACTTCAGAATAATGAACTTCATGATAAATCCAATGTAGACTTCTGTTTCTAATAGATCTACCTTGTCTATTGAGGGCAGAATCCATGCCTAAGATCTGTGTGTGACATACAGTGCCTTCAGAAAGTATTCATACGCCTTATTCTACATTTTGTTGCATTACAGCCTGAATTCAAAATGAATAAAATAAAGTTGCCACCCATCTATCTACACACAATACCCAATAATGACCGTGAAAACATGTTAGGACATGTTTGCTTATTTATTGAAAAATGAATTCAGAAATATCTAATTTACATAAGTATTCACACCCCTGGGTAAATACTTTGTAGAATAACCTTTTAAGGTGATTACAATGTGAATCTTTTTGAGTAAGTCTCTAAGAGCTTTGCACACCTGGATTGTACAATATTTTCCCATTATTACATTTTTTTATGTTCAAGTTTGATTGTTGATCGTTGCTAGACAGCCATTATCAAATGTTTCCATAGATTTTCAAGCCAAGTTAAGTCAAAACTGTTTCTAGGCCACTCAATGTTGTCTTGGTAAGCAACTCCAGTGTAGATTTGGCCTTGTGTTTTCAGGTTATTGTCCTGCTGAAAGGTGAGTTCGTCTCCCAGTGTCTGTTGGAAAGCAGACTGAACCAGGTTTTCCTCTAGGATTTTTCCTGTGCCTTTAGCTGTATTTGGTTTATTTTTATCCTAAAAACTCCCTAGTCCTTGCCCATGACAAGAATACCCATAACATGATACAGCCACCACCGTGCTTTAAAATATGAAGTAATGTGTTGTGTTCGATTTTCCACTTTCTATTCAGGACAAGAACTTAATTGCTTTGCCACATTTTTTTGCAATATTACTTTAGTATTACCTTTTTGCAAACAGGATGCAAGATTTGGAAAAATGTTCTTCTGTACAAGTTTTTCTTTTCACTCTGTCATTTCGGTTAATATTGTGGAGTAACTACAATGTTGTTGACCCATTCTCAGTTTTCTCATATCACAACCATTAAACTCTGTAACTGTTTTAAAATCCCCATTGGCCTCATGGTGAAATCCCTGAGCAGTTTCCTTCCTCTCTGGTAACTGAGTTAGGAATGACGGACTACTATCTTTGTAGTGACTTGGTGTATTTATACACCATCCAAAGCCTAATTAATACATATTTTCCACCATAATTTGCAAATAAATTCATTAAAAATCCTACAATGTGATTTTCTGGATTTTTTTTTCTCATTTTGTCTGTCATAGTTGAAGTGTACCTATGATGAAAATTACAGGCCTCTCATCTTTTTAAGTGGGAGAACTTGCACGATTGGTGGCTGACTAAATACTTTTTTCCCCCACTGTACCTATCGTTCCGATTTGGTCCTGCCGTACATACCTACACGTACGCTATGGTCACAAGACGCAGGCCTCCTAATTGTCCCTAGAATTTCTAAGCAAACAGCTGGAGGCAGGGCTTTCTCCTATAGAGCTCAATTTTTATGGAATGGTCTGCCTACCCATGTGAGAGACGCAGACTCAGTCTCAACCTTTAAGTCTTTACTGAAGACTCATCTCTTCAGTAGGTCATATGATTGAGTGTAGTCTGGCCCAGGAGTGTGAAGGTGAACGGAAAAGCTCTGGAGCAACGAACCGCCCTTGCTGTCTCTGCCTGGCCGGTTCCCCTCTCTCCACTGCGATTCTCTGCCTCTAACCCTATTACAGGGGCTGAGTCACTGGCTTACTGGTGCTCTTCCTTGCCGTCCCTAGGAGGGGTGCGTCACTTGAGTGGGTTGAGTCACTGACGTGATCTTCCTGTCTGGGTTGGCGCCCCCCCTTGGGTTGTGCCGTGGCGGAGATCTTTGTGAGCTATACTCAGCCTTGTCTCAGGATGGTAAGTTGGTGGTTGAAGTTATCCCTCTAGTGGTGTGGGGGCTGTGCTTTGGCAAAGTGGGTGGGGTTATATCCTGCCTGTTTGGCCCTGTCCGGGGGTATCATCAGATGGGGCCACAGTGTCTCCTGACCCCTCCTGTCTCAGCCTCCAGTATTTTTGCTGCAGTAGTTTATGTGTTGGGGGGCTAGGGTCAGTCTGTTATATCTGGAGTACTTCTCCTGTCTTATCCGGTGTCCTGTGTGAATTTAAGTATGCTCTTTCTAATTCTCTCTTTCTCTCTTTCTTTCTCTCTCTCGGAGGACCTGAGCCCTAGGACCATGCCTCAGGACTACCTGGCATGATGACGCCTTGCTGTCCCCAGTCCACCTGGCCGTGCTGCTGCTCCAGTTTCAACTGTTCTGCCTGCGGCTATAGAACCCTGACCTGTTCACCGGACGTGCTACCTGTCCCAGACCTGCTGTTTTCAACTCTCTAAAGACAGCAGGAGCGGTAGAGATACTCTTAATGATCGGCTATGAAAAGCCAACTGACATTTACTCCTGAGGTGCTGACTTGTTGCACCCTCGACAACTACTGTGATTATTAATATTTGACCATGCTGGTCATTTATGAACATTTGAACATCTTGGCCATGTTCTGTTATAATCTCCACCCGGCAAAGCCAGAAGAGGACTGGCCACCCCTCATAGCCTGGTTCCTCTCTAGGTTTCTTCCTAGGTTTTTGCCTTTCTAGGGAGTTTTTCCTAGCCACCGTGCTTCTACACCTGCATTGCTTGCTGTTTGGGGTTTAAGGCTGGGTTTCTGTACAGCACTTTGAGATATCAGCTGATGTAAGAAGGGCTATATAAATACATTTGATTTGATTCAATGCAAATAGTCTGGGTAGCCATTTGATTAGTTGTTCAGGAGTCTTATGGCTTGGGGGTAGAAGCCGTTAAGAAGCCTTTTGGAACTAGACTTGGCGCTCCGATACCGCTTGCCGTGCGGTAGCAGAGAGAACAGTCTATGACTAGGGTGGCTGGAGTCTGACAATTTTTAGGGTCTTCCTCTGATGTGGACACTAAGGAACTTGAAGCTCTCAACCTGCTCCACTACAGCCCCGTCGATGAGAATGGGGGCGTGCTCGGTCCTCCTTTTCGTGTAGTCCACAATCGTCTCATCTCAACTATGAAAGACCAATACAAACAGGCAAAGATGCAATACAAAGATGCAATACAAACAGGCAAAAATTCATGTCTCTGTTGGCAATGTTTTAGAGGATGTGACAGATGAAAAAACTGTATAGGAAAAGTACTGTTACAAGAGTCCCCCTCATCATTGTCTATCATTCTCTACCAGGATGCATTTGAAGATTTATCAGGTATAATAAAAACTCAAAATCTTGGCGGTATACATAACACTGGGTGAGATTCTGCCCCAACAATCAATCATCAATCGATCCCATGCAATTGGTATTGGTACCACTGGCCAAGACATAATTCAAGGGATCAAGTTCGATTCTGTGTTTAACACTTTGAAGCACTTCCATGTGTGTAAAGGGCTTCCTCCTTGTCTAAGCCACAATTTATTTAACCAGCTTCATGAGGTAGTCACCTGGAATGCACTTCAATTAACAGGTGTGCCTTGTTAAAAGTTAATTTGTAGAATTTCTTTCCTTAATGAGTTTGAGCCAATCAGTTGTGTGGTGACAAGGTAGGGGGGTATACAGAAGATAGCCCTATTTGGTAAAAGACCAGGTCCATATTATGGCAAGAACAGCTCAAATAAGCAAAGAGAAACAACAGTCCATCATTACTTTAAGACATAAAAGTTAGTCAATACGAAAAATATCAAGAACTTTGAAAGTTTCTTCAAATGCAGTCGCAAAAACCATTTAGCTCTAAGATGAAACTGGCTCTCATGAGGACCATCACAGGAAAGGAAGACCCAGAGTTACCTCTACTTATTCATTAGAGTTACCAGCCTCAGAAATTGCAGCCCAAATAAATGCTTCACATAGTTCAAGTAACAGACACATCTCAACATCAACTGTTCAGAGCAGATGGTTGAATTGCTGCAAAGAACCCACTACTAAAGGACACCAATAATATGAAGAGACTTGCTTGGGTCAAGAAACACGAGCAATGAACATTAGACCGGTGGAAATGTGTCTTTTGGTCTGATGAGTACAAATTTGAGATTTTTTGTTCCAACCACCATGTCTTTGTGAGACGCAGAGTAGATGAGTGGATGATTTACGCATGTGTGGTTCCCACCATGAAGCATGGAGGAGGAGGTGTGATGGTGTGGGGGTGCTTGCTGGTGACACTGTTGGTAATTTATTTAGAATTGGAGTTGGTCCCCTCTTTGCTTCTATAACAGCCTCCACTCTTCTGGGAAGGCTTTCCACTAGATGTTGCTCGGGCAGGGCAGAAATTTGACAAACTGACTTGTTGGAAAGGTGGCATCCTATGACGGTGCCACGTTGAAAGTCACTGAGCTCCCCTGTAACATTAGCAAGACAAAGGAGCTGATCGTGGACTACAGGAAAAGCAGGGCCGAACATGCCCCCATTCACAACGACGGGACTGTAGTGGAGCGGGTCGAGAGCTTCAAGTTCCTTGGTGTTCACATCACCAACAAACTATCATGGTCCAAACACGCCAAGACAGTCATGAAGAGGGCACGACAATGCCTATTCCCCCTCAGGAGACTGAAAGGATTTGGCATGGGTCCTCAGATCCTGAAAAAGTTCTACAGCTGCACCACTGAGAGCATCCTGACTGATTGCATCACCACCTGGTATTACAACTGCTCGGCATCCGACTGTAAGGCGCTGCAGAGGGTAGTGCGTATGGCCCAGTAAATCACTGGGGCCAAGCTTCCTGCCATCCAGGACCAGCTGACATCATGTCAGTAATTCTCTCGTTAACACAGGTGTGAGTGTTGACGAGGACAAGGCTGGAGATCACTCTGTCATGCTGATTGAGTTTGAATAACAGACTGGAAGCTTCAAAAGGAGGGTGGTGCTTGGAATCATTGTTCTTCCTCTGTCAAGCATGGTTACCTGCAAGTAAACACGTGCCATCATCATTGCTTTGCACAAAAAGGGCTTCACAGGAAAGGATATTGCTGCCAGTAAGATTGCACCTAAATCAACCATTTATCGGATCATCAAGAACTTCAAGGAGAGCGGTTCAATTGTTGTGAAGAAGGCTTCAGGGTGCCCATGAAAGTCCAGCAAGCGCCAGGACCGTCTCCTAAAGTTGATTCAGCTGCGGGATCGGGGCACCACCAATACAGAGCTTGCTCAGGAATGGCAGCAGGCAGGTGTGAGTGCATCTGCACGCACAGTGAGGCAAAGACTTTTGGAGGATGGCCTGGTGTCAAGAAAGGCAGCAAAGAAGCCACTTCTCTCCAGGAAAAACATCACGGACAGACTGATATTCTGTAAAAGGTACAGGGATTGGACTGCTGAGGAAGGGGGTAAAGTCATTTTCTCTGATGAATCCCCTTTACGATTGTTTGGGGCATCCGGAAAAAAAGCTTGTCCGGAGAAGACAAGGGTAGCGCTCACATCAGTCCTGTGTCATGCCAACAGTAAAGCATCCTGAGACCATTCATGTGTGTGGTTGCTTCTCAGCCAAGGGAGTGGGCTCACTCACAATTTTGCCTAAGAACACAGCCATAAATAAAGAATGGTACCAACACATCCTCCGAGAGCAACTTCTCCCAACCATCCAGTAACAGTTTGGTGACAAACAATGCCTTTTCCAGTATGATGGAGCACCTTGCCATAAGGCAAAAGTGATAACTAAGTGGCTCGGGGAACAAAACATTGATATTTTGGATCCATGGCCAGGGAACTCCTCAGACCTTAATACCATTGAGAACTTGTGGTCAATCCTCAAGAGGCAGGTGGAAAAACAAAACCCCACAAATTCTGACAAACTCCAAGCATTGATTATGCAAGAATGGGCTGCCATCAGTCAGGATGTGGCCCAGAAGTTAATTGACAGCATGCCAGGACGGATTGCAGAGGTCTTGAAAAAGAAGGGTCAACACTCAACTTCATTTAATTGTCAATAAAAGCCTTTTACACTTATGAAATGCTTGTAATTATACTTCAGTATTCCACAGTAACATCTGACAAAAATATCTAAAGACACTGAGGCAGCAGACTTTGTGAAAATAATATTTGTGTCATTCTCAAAAGTTTTGGCCACGACTGTATGCTAGGCGGTGTCAGAGAAAGGCCAAGAAAATGGTCAAAGACACCAGTCACCAGTTCTCTCTGCCACCGCACGGCAAGCGGTACCGGGGCGCCAAGAATAGGTCCAAAAGGCTCCTTAACAGCTTCTACCCCCAAGCCATAAGATTGCAGAACAATTCATCAAATGGCCACCCCGACTATTTGCATTGACCCCCCTTTGTTTTTACACTGCTGCTGCTCGCCGTTTATTATCTATACACAGTCACTTTACCCCTACCTACATGTACAAGTTACCTCAATTACCTCGACTACCCTGTACCCCGGCACATTGACTTGGTACCAGTACCCCCGGTATATAGCCTCGTTATTGTTATTTTATTGTGTTACTTTTTGGCCGTCAGTTTATTTAGTAAATCTTTTCTTAACTCTATTTTCTTAACTGCACTGTTGGTTAAGAGCTTGTCAGTAAACTTTTCACAGTAAGGTTTAAACCTGTTGTATTCAGGGCATGTGACGAATAACATTTGATTTGATTTTCGAGCTTGATTTGTCAGTTGTCACCTGCCTTTTTACCCACTGAGTAATAGCAATCTCTCCCTCTTTCTATTTCCATGTTTGTGCTAGAAACAGAGCTAAGGAGGACCGGTTTCAAAGATCAGGGTCATAATCTGCATGCCACCGAGACTAATTGGCACGTCCTTGTTTGCCTCATTCTCTCAGAAATCCTGCCACGCGGGTTGGTTCAGCAGATGCTCAGCTAGCGCCATCTCGGAGCCTGTGTTGGCTTGCGGTGGCGTGCCTCTCTGGCTCCAGTCTTGCTCGCTCCTATCTATCCATCCATCCCTCTCTCTCTGCCCCACTCTCTCTCTCGTTTTCTCTCGTTTCTCTCTTAAAGCCAGGTAGGCAAGTATTTCTTGTTATAGTTCTGTAAATATTTCTCCCTGTTCGACTGTTGTTTTCCTATTTTTCGATGATCTGTTTTGATAATTTTTTTATTTTCTTACATAGTCCAGTATTTTCACGAATGACCTACTCTGATGTTTTGGTTTGTGTATGGTGAAGTACATTAATGCCGGTTATTATTATTATTATTTTTTTTTTGTCATTGTTCTTATCACTCATCTCTCTCTCTCTTTCGCTCTCTTTCCTATCTGGAGTTGTAATGTTGCTCTTTTGAAATGTTGTTCTCTGTAGTTAAAGTGCAATTCATGTGAAATTAATGTTATGAATTTGAATATATATACAGTTGAAGTCGGAAGTTCACATACACTTAGGTTGGAGTCATTAAAACTCGTTTTTCAACCACTCCACATATTTATTGTTAACAACCTATAGATTTGGCAAGTCGGTTAGGAAATCTACTTTGTGCATGACAGTCATTTTTCCAACAATTGTTTCCAGACAGATTACTTCACTTATAATTCACTGTATCACAATTCCAGTGGGTCAGAAGTTTACATACACTAAGTTGACTGTGCCTTTAAACAGCTTGGAAAATTCCAGAAAATTATGTCATGGCTTTAGAAGCTTCTGATAGGCTAATTGACATCATTTGAGTCAATTGGAGGTGTACCTGTGGATGTATTTCAAGGCCTACCTTCAAACTCAGTGCCTCTCTTTTGACCACATGGGAAAATCAAAAGAAATCAGCCAAGACCTCAGAAAAAAAAGTGTAGACCTCCACAAGTCTGGTTCATCCTTGGGAGCAATTTCCAAATGCCTGAAGGTACCACGTTCATCTGTACAAACAATAGTACGCAAATATAAACACCATGGGACCACATAGCCGCCATACCGCTCAGGAAGGAGATGCGTTCTGTCTCTTAGAGATGAATGTACTTTGGTGCGAAAGGTGCAAATCAATCCCAGAACAACAGCAAAAGACCTTGTGAAGATGCTGGAGGAAACAGCTACAAAAGTATCTATATCCACAGAGAAATGAGTCCTATATCGACATAACCTGAAAGGCCGCTCAGCAAGGAAGAAGCCACTGCTCCAAAACCGTCATAAAAAAAGCCAGACTACGGTTTGCAACTGCACATGGGGACAAAGATCGTACTTTTTGGAGTAATGTCCTCTGGTCTGATGAAAGAAAAATAGAACTGTTGGGCCATAATGACCATCGTTATGTTTGGAGGAAAAAGGGGGACGCTTGCAAGCCGAAGAACACCATCCCAACCGTGAAGCACGGGGGTGGCAGCATCATGTTGTGGGGGTGCTTTGCTGCAGGAGGGACTGGTGCACTTCACAAAATAGATGGCATCATGAGGGAGGAAAATGATGTGGATATATTGAAGCAACATCTCAAGACATCAGTCAGGAAGTTAAAGCTTCCAAATGGACAATGACCCCAAGCATACTTCCAAAGTTGTGGCAAAATGGCTTAAGGACAACAAAGTCAAGGTATTGGAGTGGCCATCACAAAGTCCTGACCTCAATCGTATAGAAAATGTGTGTGCAGAACTGAAAGAGCATGTCCGAGCAAGGAGGCCTACAAACCTGACTCAGTTACACCAGCTCTGTCAGGAGGAATGGGCCATAATTCACCCAGCTTATTGTGGGAAGCTTGCCGGAAGCTTGTGGAAGGCTACCTGAAACGTTTGACCCAAGTTAAATAATTTAAATGCAATGCTACCAAATACTAATTGAGTGTATGTAAACTTCTGACCCACTGGGAATGTGATGAAAGAAATAAAAGCTGAAAGAAATAATTCTCTCCACTATTATTCTGACATTTCACATTCTTAACATAAAGTGGTGATCCTAATTGACCTAAAACAGGGAATTTTTACCAGGATTAAATTAATTGTGAAAAACTGAGTTTAAATGTATTTGGCTAAGGTTTATGTAAACTTCCGACTTCAACTGTATATACAGTATATATATATATATATAGTACCAGTCAAAAGTGGTGACACACCTACTCATTCTAGGGTTTTTCTTTATTTTGAATATGTTCTACTTTGTAGAAAAGTAGTGAAGACATCAAAATGATGAAATAACACATATGGAATCATGTAGTAACCAAAAAAGTGTTAAACAAATCAAAATATATTTTATATTTGCGATTCTTCAAAGTAGCCACCCTTTGCCTTGAAGACAGCTTTGCACATTGGCATTCTCTCGACCAGCTTCATGTGGTAGTCACCTTTGAAACATGAAAGTCAGTCACTCATTTCAAGAACTTTAAAGAAAGTTTCTTTGAGGGCAGTCGCAAAAAAACATCAAGTGCTATGATGAAACAGGCTCCCATGAGGTCTGCCACAGGAAAGGAAGACCCAGAGTTACCCCTACTGCAGAGGATAAGTTCATTAGAGTTACCAGCCTCAGAAATTTGCAATTAACTGCACCTCAGATTGCAGCCCAAATAAATGCATCACAAAGTTCAAGTAACAGACACATTTCAACATCAACTGTTTAGAGGAAGCTGCGTGAATCAGGCCTTCATGGTTGAATTGCTACAAAGAAACCATTAATAAAGGACATCAATAAGAAGAGACTTGCTTGGGCCAAGAAACACAAGGAATGCACATTAGACCAGTGAACATCTGTCATTTGGTCTGATGAGTCCAAATTTGAGATTTTTGGATCCAACCACCGTATCCTTGTGAGACGCGGAGTACGTGAATGGATTATCTCTGCATGTGTGGTTCCCACCGTGAAGCATGGAGGAGGAGGTGTGATGGTGTGGGGGTGTTTTGCTGGTGACACTGTTGGTGATTTATTTAGAATTCAAGGCATTCAACCAGCATGGCTACTGCAGCATTCTGCAGCGATATCCCATCTGGTTTTCCCTTAGTAGGACTATCATTTGTTGTTCAACAGGACAGTGACCCAAAACACACCTCCAGGCTGTGTAAGGGCTATTTGACCAAGAAGGAGAGTGATGGAGTGCTACATCAGATGACCTGGCCTGTTTACAATCACCCGACCTCAACCCAGTTGAGATGGTTTGGGATGAGTTGGACCGCTGAGTGAAGGAAAAGCAGTCAACAAGTGCTCAGCTTATGTGGAAAGACTGTTGGAAAAGCATTCCTCATGAAGCTGGTTGAGAGAATGCCAAGAGTGTGCAAAGCTGTCATCAAGGCAAAGGGTGGCTACTTTGAAGAATCTAAAATATAATTTGTTTAACATTTTTTGGGTTATTACATCATTCCATATGTGTTATTTCATAGTTTTGATGTCTTCACTATTATTCTACAATGAATAAAATAGTAAAAATAAAGAAAAACCCTTGAATTAGTAGCTGTGTCTTGACTTTTGACTGGTACTGTATATACAGAGCATTCAGAAAGTATTCAGATCCCTTGAATCTTTCCACATTTTGTCACGTTACAGCCTTATTCTAAAATTGATTCAATTAAAAATGTTTCTCATCAATCTACACACAATACCCCATAATAACGAAGTGAAAACATTATTATTTTTTTTGTTGCAAATTTATTATAATAATTACAATATTTTATTTAGATAAGTATTTAGACCTTTTGCTATAAGACTCGAAATTGCATTCAGGTACATCCTGTTTCCATTGATCATCCTTGAGATGTTTCTACAACTTGATTGGAGTTGTCGTGGAAAGTTCTCATCAAGTGAGAGAGACTGTCATTTCTTCAAACAATCATCTTTATTCAATAATTATTGAATAATCGAATCATCGAATCACCTTTTTTTGATTAATTGCAATAATGAGGATGGTCGAAGAGTGTTGGATCGAGAGTCTAACCTTTACAAACAATGCTGGTCCTTATATAGCTGATACTAAAAATGCTTCGTTACGGTTGGTTCCACCCCTCCCATGCAGATTGGGGGGCACCATAAGCCACTTTGGGTTCATCCTGTGGTCATCTGTCTTTGGTGTTCTTTCCCAGATGCAAGAATGATTAGACACAATAAGTGTTTTGTTCTATTCCTCCAGGCTCTCTCTATCTTGGTTACACCCACCACATCTTATCTATGGAATGCCAGCTGTAGGTTTTTTGGCTCCTCAGTTCACATATACATAGATGAGAAGGTACTCAATCAAAGCTATTCAATGCATAAACAGTATTATAACATAATCTGATTTTGCTCTCACAGAGTCCACCTGTGGTAAATTCACTTGATTGGACATAATTTGGAAAGACACACACCTGTCTATATAAGGTCCCCTCAGTTGACAGTGCATGTCAGAGCACAAACCAAGCCATGAGGTTTTGTCAAGAAGTTTGAAACATCCAAGACTCTTTCTAGAGCTGGCCGCCCGGCCAAACTGAGCACTCGGGGGAGAAGGGCCTTGGTCAGGGAGGTGACCAAAAACCCGATGGTTGCTCTGACAGAGCTCAAGAGTTCCTCTGTGGAGATGAGAGAACCTTCCAGAAGGACAAGAATCTCTGCAGCACTCCACCAATCAGAACTTTAGGGTAGAGTGACCAGCTGGAAGCCACTCCTCAGTAAAAGGAACATGACAGCCCTCTTGGAGTTTGCCAAAAAGCACCTAAAGGACTCTCAAACCATGAGAAACAAGATTCTCTGGTCTGATGAAACCAAGATTGAACTCTTTGGACTGAATGCCAAGCGTCACGTCTGGAGGAAACCTGGCACCATCCCTATGGTGAAGCATGGTGGTGGCAGCATTATGCTGTGGAGGTGTTTTTCAGCTGCAAGGACTGGGAGACTAGTCAGGATTGAGGGAAAGATGAACGGAGCAAAGTGCAGAGAGATCCTTGATGAAAACATGACAGGACCTCAGACTGGGGCAAAGGTTGCCCTTCCAACAGGACAATGACCCTAAGTATACAGCCAAGACAACGCAGGAGTGGCTTTGGGACAAGTCTTTAAATGTCCTTGAGTGGCCCTGCCAGAGCCCGGACTTGAACCCGATTCAACATCTCTGGAGACACCTGTAAATAGCTGTGCAGCGACGCTGCCCATCCAAGCTTGAGAGGATCTGCAGAGAAGAATGGGAGAAAATCCCCAAATAAAGGTGTGCCAAGCTTGTAGCGTCATACCCAAGACTCAAGGCTGTAATCACAGCCAAAGGTGCTTCAACAAAGTATTGAGTAAGGGTGTGATTACTTATGTAATTGTGATTTCAGTTTTTAATTTTTTGTAAATTTGTGAGTTGTGAGTTGTACTCTATCTGTCCTGGTCGGTCCCTGTTTGGGAGACCAGATGCTGCTGGAAGTGTTGTTGGAGGGACAGTTGGAGGCACTCTTTTCTCTGGTCTAAACAAATCTATCCCAATGCCCCAGGGCAGTGATTGGGGACATTGCCCTGTGTAAGGTGCCGTCTTTGACTCTCTGTGGTCACTAAATATCTCATGACACTTTTCATAAGAGTAGGGGTGTTAACCCCGGTGTCCTGGCTAAATTCCCAATCTGGCCGTCATACAATCAGTCACCTAATCATCCCCAGTTTCCAATTTGCTCGTTATTCCCCCTCCTCTCCCCTGTAACTATTCCCCAGGTCGTTGCTGTAAATGAGAATGTATTCTTAGTCAACTTACCTGGTAAATAAGGGTAAAATAAACAATTAAAACATGTATTTACAATAATTTTGGCACTACTCTATGTCCATACAGGGGCCTCATTTACAAACGTCTGTCCCAACTTTCCTTTAATTGGACCCACTTCAGAGTAGTGAATAGCTTTATGTGATCCGAATCAGAAGCACAGTTTGACGGTAGAACAGACGTTTCACCTTTTCCATCCATGTTTGTAGGCTACGTCTGAATACTGTCATGTGAAATTTCTCGAGTAGACAATAGCATACATATATCGTAACCATTACAGAATAAATTCCTCATTCTGAAGTAGCCACACAACGAATTTCCATGTGCACCTCTCATTTGATTGGGCCTGTTAGATAGTCTTATATAGTTTTGTTTAACTGTCCCGTGCATTATAAAGGGGGTGCGGTTTATAACATACAGGTGACCAGACAGTTTATATTTTTCATTGAAGTGTGTAGGCTACCACTGTAAGTAGGCCTACTGTAGTTGTCTTTCTTTTTCTAGTAGGCAGTGTTTTATAATGCACGCACAGTGCAGCCTATTTAGATTCGGGAACAAGGAATGCTTTTTCAAACAGGAACTGTTGTGCAGTGGTGGAAAAAGTATTCACTTGTCATACTTGAGTAAAAGTAAAGATGCCTTAATAGAAAAGGATTCAAGTAAAAGTGAAAGTCGCCCAGTAAAATACTTGAGTAAAAAGTTTAAAAGTATCTAGTTTGAAATGTACTTAATTGCAGTGGTGGAAAAAGTACTCAGCTGTCATATAAAGTAAAAGTAAATGCTATGCATCAAATGTCTTATATTAAGCAAACCAGATTTAAGGACAGACATAAATTACAAATGCAGAATTTGTGTTTAGTGAATCTACTAGATCAGAGGCAAAAGGGATGACAATGTGTTATACTGATAGGTGCTTGAATTGGGCCATATTGCTATCCTGCCAGAGCATTCTAAATGTAACTAGTACTTTTTGGTGTCAGGGAAAATGTAGTAGAATGTAGTGGAGTAAAAGTACAAGTTGTCAAAATTAGTAAAGTACAGTTACCACCCAAAAGACTACTCAAGTAATACTTTCAAGCATTTTTTGTAAAGGGGTGCGTAACTGGTGGCAGGGAAGTCAGACGCAGGAAGGCAGAACTAGGTAGTAGCCGGAGCAGTTTATTCCAAAAACCAACGGCATAAAAATACAACAGAATATGGGTACAAAAAACCTGACGCGCACCAGTAACATGTGCACAAGCACTTACAACAAACAATTCAACACAAAGACATGGGGGGAACAGAGGGTTAAATACACAACAAATAATGAGGGAAATGGAAACCAGGTGTGTAGGAAAACAAGTGGAAAATGAAAAGTGGATCGACGATGGCTAGAAGACCGGTGATGCCGACCGCCGACTGCCGCCCGAACAAGGAGAGGAAACGACTTCGGTGGAAGTCGTGACATTTTTACTTAAGCACTTAACACCACTGTGTGTGTGTGTGTGTGTGTGTGTGTGTGTGTGTGTGTGTGTGTTTGTGTGTGTGTGTGTGTGTGTGTGTGAGAGAGAGAGAGAGAGAGAGAATGTTGCTGACTCTCAGTCGGAGTCGCATGAATCACAGTTTTGACAAGCGGGTCCAGACCGGACCAAATCTGAACCAATCATAAACGTCTATTGTTTCACAAATTTGGAAAGCACAGTATACAATAGTGCACAGCACAGTAAAGAAAAGTAGAGTATAGTTCAGTTCAGCACAGCAGGGAGTACAGTATAATGTACTTTATTTTATCCTACTGTACTCTACTGAATTAAACTCAACTGTGCTCTACTGTACTGCACTGTACTCATATATACTGTGCTGTACTCTACTGAATTAAACTCAGCTGTACTCTACTGTACTGTACTCTACTTTGCTCTACTGTACTGTGCTGTACTCTACTGAATTAAACTCAACTGTACTCTACTGTACTGTACTCTACTTTGCTCTACTGTACTGCACTGTACTCTTATATACTGTGCTGTGCTCTGCTGAATTAAACTCAACTACACTGTACTATAATACACTGTATTGTACTGTACCATACTGCACTGTACTCTACTGGACTGTGCTGTCCAAACTTGTGAAACCTAGACATCTTTTCAACATCTGGAAAATAAGTATTCTAGGCTAATTAAGATGCTAGTTAACACATGGCTTGACCTAGGAACTCACAAACAGGTTTGAAAAAGCGCTCACTTTCCTCTTTTCAAGAAAAAAGTTATTGTTTATGGATATTCCCATCGTACAACTATTTATTAAAGGTCCCGCACAGAAATCCTATTTCGTAAAAATATCCTTGCATGGCCAAGCACCCCTATAATATTTTTACACTATTAAAATGCTCAGAATTGAAGAAATTGTACCTTTCTCTCATCTATCAGGAAGCCTGAAAGAACAAGCTGAGTGGGCGGGGAGCTTATATTCATGAGCTCGGCTTGACCGACAGCTCTTTGAAATACCCTTGTGTTAGTTGCCGGGTGACAAGATAAACAATGGGCCACATGTCATTCTGAGCCTAAATAGTATGCCTCGAGGCGTTTTCTCTGCAAAATGCTCTCATGGTCAACAGAGCTGATCATGGACTGTTGGATGTTCAGACAAACAGTAGCAATACACTATTGCATTTCTATTGTTTCGTAACTAATTACAGAATAAAGTTCACTGTTACACTTCATCACAATAATGAGTAAAGCCTGAGTCACCTTAGAAGCTTAGACATAAGGGAATGTACATAAAAACAGCATACAATAAGTGTACTGGACAATTCATTGGTGCCTTTCCATTAGCATTATAAATTACAATATGTTCAGAATTGTATGTATTGATCAGACATTTCTTTTATTATTTACAATAGGCCAGCATAGCCGAAATGTTGATCAACACGAACACTTATGAGAAATAATGGTGACACATCATTTGGCATAAACTTATTAGCGCTATAATCCTAATATAGGCACCCGGTGCCCTACAGTGTACAGGACCCCATTTGTAACACACATTTTCCCTCCGAAAGCTTGAAAAAACAATACAAAGTAACAAAATGTGATATCATGTCACGTAAAAGTTAACTACAGAGATTGATGGGGAGGGGAGCGGGACCCATGTACCATGTTTCAATCAAGAAGGCTTCCGTCACCGACTTGGCTTCAGTTATCCCCAAGATAGAAGCGGTAGACAAGTCCAGCTATGGCCTCCTCATCCGGCCTCTCACACTGGGCAGACAGGGGCCCTGGGATGGACAGCTCGCCACAAACGCCGCTAGATGAAGGGTGACCTCGTTGAAGAGGAGATTCAGGAGCCTGCATACGTAGCTTGTAATGTTTTTGAAAAGGGAAATGTTTGGGTATGAACTAAATGTCCTTTTATTTTTTTTACTGTTCTGTGTTATGATGCTATCAATTCATTGATGGAGTGATCTACTAATTCAATCTACAAAGCGTTTTCTGGTGTCTTTGAAGTACTCAATTTGAAATACGCAATATTTGGTTGTGGACTTTTTTGTGAAACTTTGTGCCTGAAGTGCTCAATTGATTTGAAATGAATAACTATAACTTATAACTTACTTCAACTATAACTTACAATATTGTAATTGTTTTTAATAACCTGCCCAGGGACTGCGGTTGAAAATTAGCCGGCTGGCTAAAACCGGCACTTTTACTGAAACGTTGATTAATGTGCACTGTCCCTGTAAAAATAAAATAAACTCAAACTCAAACTCAAACTTAAAGTATGTTGGGTCTGTCTTCACAGGGCTTCACAGCATATGCCCCCCTTCTTTGCCTGGGAAAGCTGATTTTGTATCGTAGCAGGTGGTTGCCTGGGAAGCTGTGCAGACAGAGTAAATGTTGAATTCTCTAAAATGTCCATCATTACAGCTTGATGATTGTGGAAAGACAAAAGGAGATGGAAAGTGAAATAATAGCACCCCCCCCCCCCCTCCCATCATCATGATTAGACCCAATGACACAAGCTACATTGACTGTAAGACAACAACACACACAATGGAATGGCAGAATATGACTTTCAGGGGTGAATAACAAATACTACCCACACCGCAACTCCTTTTGTGGGCAACATTCCTTCATGGCAGCTGTGTGCTGGCAGTTCTCAGACTCAACGTAGGGAGCTGAGGGATGGAAGAACAAAAATCATATAGTGACTATCAGGTGTGTTACAGAAAATATACCGTTCACAAGTCAAAACAATCACCTAACCCCCCCCCCCCCCCCCCCTGCCAATTCGTGCGCATTCATTACGGGAGGTGTTGCCCTTTGATTGTTTATGTTCATCAATTCCGCATTACATATATCACCAGTAGTACATTTCAAATGAATCCCTGTCCTTTGTAATCTAGAGTGATTGGTTTAATATGGCCATTTCTGTGAATGCATTCAATATTATTACAGTCATTTACTGTGGACACGTTGTTTGCAGAGCTCACAACCTTTGCTACCCGCTGCACTATCAATTATCAGGAAATCTAAGTTTTTTCTCTCACAATGACTTAGGCTATCCCCAATATTTGGGTACAATATGTGTCCGTACAAATTAATTTCAAACAATCAAGAAAATGGATTCTGAATGTTGCATATCTCATATTGAGTGTACCAATGCCTGATTCACACTACCGCACCAAACCAAGGAAGGGGTTTGGTATGAAACACACTCCCTTCTAGATGTACTGTGTGGTACGACCTCAAGGAATTACTATAAAAGCAGGTGACGTCAAGCCTTATTTGGCAATGGTCTTGGTAAGTGGGGTGTGCCAATATTTTTTCTATGATGCTTCCTTGACTAGACTACCAACATTACACAACATTCTAAAGGCAGTAAGGCACATTTCCACATGACCAAATGTAGCGCCTTTGTTTACGGTGTCATACACATCTATGTCCTTTTAGGTAGATTAAAAAAAAATCATGTAAGCTGTGAGAAGTGTACGATTATATTCGGAGCTACATCCATCGTAACAAGAAACAGATGACAATGGGGGTCGTGTCAACTCGTATTTTTTCCACAGCTGTTTTGACTGAATGGTGGTGCAGTCTGCTAAGACAGTTGGCTCATAGTTCAATGGCTGTAAGTTCCATTACCACATGGGGCAATTATCATCATATTTTTCAAATCCTTTAACAATATTCATCCCATACCCACACACTTCTAAGTTTGACAAATGAAAGCATACTTGTGAGAGGGGTCCATCCTGGTAGTAGTTGTAGGTTTTAATACATTACCCAAGACCAATCTGTGAGTTAATTTGACCATTGGAAAAAGAGCTACTACATAAATACTCCAATGCAGGTTGGATTGAATTGAGCACCTAAGCTTCATTTTCAAGGTGATGATTAAATTCTCCCAATTTGGTAATTGAACTTACACCGCAAGTGGCAATAGATGTCAGCAACTCACCGCGGTGAGATAACTGTCCAAACCATATATGCTTCCAATGCACATACTTTTATTATCAGAGCATGGCAACTTCTGGTAAGTTTGTGACGTATTTCATGACGTCGTACGTCATCTTCACGGAGTCTTGCCCTGCCACTGAACAGTTCCAGACAGTCCAGAATAGATGTTTGGCTTATATCGAAATGTGTTGAAAGTGTGTTACTCAAAATGTTTTTACTACCCCCCTCACAGACCACCGGCTATTTCCATTTATGTGAAATTATTTACCCCTTATACTAACCATGGTAGAGCATCCTACTGGAAGCTAAATAGCTCCTTATTGAATAACCATATAGTTAAGTTTGAGGTTAAAGGTTTACTTTCACACTTATGGGAAAGGGGTTGTGCAAAAAGAGTCTTATTGCAATAGCTGGGAGCACTTTAAATGACCTTATATGGTAATACTCTTGCTTAGACCGGAAGAGCTGAGGAGGAAAAGGTGCTAATAGCTTCCTCTTTCTCAAAAAACCTCCAGCCGGCCTTTCAGGGGAGGAGAAGATGGAACTGATTGAGTTACAAAATAAACTGGATGACAGATACACTGAGCGTACAAAACATTAAGAACACCTGCTCTTCCCATGACAGACTGACCAGGTGAATCCAGGTGAAAGCCACGTTGCTTTATTGATGTGCTAAATCCACTTCCATCAGTGTAGATGAAGGGGAGGACACCGGTTTTAAAGAAGGCGTGTTAAGCCGTGAGATAATTGAGACATTGATTTTGTATGTGTGCTATTCAGAGGGTGAATGGGCAAGACAAAATATTGAAGTTCCTTTGAACGGGGTATGTCAAGAACTGTGTCAAGAACTGCAACACTGCTGGGTTTTTCACGCTCAACAGTTTTCCATGTCTATCAAGAATGGTCCACCACCCAAAGGACATCCAGCCAACTTGACAACTGTGGGAAGCATTGGAGTCAACATGGTCCAGCATCCCTGGGGAACGCTCTTGACACCTTGTAGAGTCCATGCCCTGACGAATTGAGGCTGTTCTGAGGGCAAAACGGGGTGCAACTCAATATAAGGAAGGTGTTCCTAAAGTTTTGTACACTCAGTGTATAGATAAAAGCAGAAGGAGCCTTTATTAGATACAGGGAAAACTGGCTTGAGGAGGCAGAACAGAATTCATACTATTTCTTTAGACTTGAGAAATTTCACTGGAATGGAATGGAATCAATGGAACGTAGTCAACATGTGGTTTCCATATGTTTGATGTGTTCAATACCGTTCCATGAATGCCATTCTATAATGAGCCTGTCCTCCTATAGCTCCTCCCTCCAGCCTCCTCTGGAACCCACAGATTGACTCACTGAATACTGTTAATTCTATCATTGATACAGACTATGAACAGTGATGAACCCATCATTGTTGAAGAGATTATCGAGTTTATCAAACGTCTAAAGAACAATAAATCCCCAGGTATTGATGGAATAATGTCAGAATTTTACAAGTTATTAGTCGGGCTCCCGCGCCTCAGCCGGCTCGTCGGGCTCCCTCACCTCGGCCTGCTCGTCGGGCTCCCGCGCCTCGGCTGGCTCCCCCAGGTAGGACGCCAGGTGGCGCCCGTAGAGGGTGGTACTGTCACGTCTGCTCCCGCTCCCCCTCTCTGGCGCTTGAGGCCGCCAAGCTGTTCATCATTACGCACACCTGCCACCATTGTTTCGCGCACCAGCGCTTCATCGGACTCACCTGGACTCCGTCACGTCATTGATTACCTCCCCTATATCTGTCACTTCCTCAGTTTCATCCCTGTGTCTGCATTGATGTTGTTTTGGTTCTCTTGTCCAGATGCGGATTTTGATTTGTTTCATGTCTATTTATTATTACATCCTCACCCTGTACTTGCTTCCCGTCTTCCAGCATCTGTCGTCTCAAGACCGGTACATTATCAAACTCAAAAATGGCACCTCACCTAGATTTGAGAGGAATTCGGCAAGGTTGTCCTATCTCATCGTATCTGTTTTTATTAGTCACCCAACTACTTACAAATTATATTAATAGTCCTGTACAAGGTATTTCCATAGCTGGTAAAGAAATTATTATAAGCCAGCTGGCTGACAATACTACATTTTTTCTGAAAGACGCTAGTCATATTCCAATATCGATCAATATGATATAATCATTTTCCATAGCATCTGGTCTACATCTTAACATTAATACATATGAACTTATGGCTGTCAAAGATGGTGTGACTATGGTATTCCAGTGAAAGAAGAACATACATATTTAGGTATAACTATTACTAAGGATCAGAAGTCTAGAGGCTTTTTTTAGGGGGTAGATCAGCGTTTATATTGCAGCTAGATTGTGGCTTCTATCAATGCAATTGTCTGCATCATTTCCAATCCCCCAAATACTTAAAAAAATATATATACAGTACCAGTCCAAGGTTTGGACACACCTACTCATTCCAGGGTTTTATGTTAATTTTGAATATTTTCTAAATTGTAGAATAATAGTGAAGACATCAAAGCTATGAATCATGTAATAACCAAAAAAGTTTTAAACAAAAAGATTTTTCAAAGTAGCCACCCTTTGCCTTCGTCCAAAGGTGTAAAATGAGTTCCCTGTAAAATATAGATATTATATTCCTTCTCGTTCAGCCAGGTAAAGACTGATCATCTTTTCTTATTATCTGCTAAGCCATTACAATTATAACTAGCTATTTGATTATACTAACCATAATATATGTTTGTAAACTTACCATTAATAATTGAGTATCCATATAGCAGTACCATGATATTTACACTGTTAAGCATACTGTAACTTCGACAAAGTAAACCTCTAATTGTCCTCCAATATTCCACCCGCTAAAACCTTCCCCCATCCCAAGTTGGGTTGTCATCCCAGTGACTGGCTGAGCATCCCTGTACACATGGATCTGGAGCCTTTAAGAGAAAGGGGCCCATCCTTAAAAAGAGCAGATGGTGCTACCTACAACAGAACCAGATCCACAGCCAACACCATTTCGAACGCCCTCGACTCAGTTGTACTGCGTCTAGTTATTTAAAAAATCTGATTTTTTCCCCCACAGTTGACAGATAATTGCGTAATAATACAAGCACTTACCTAGCTGGCATGAAAATAAACCACGGGGAAAAGTGTCCTCCATTCGCCATTTAAGTGCATAGATTACGTGTATTTTTGCCTGCTGCCCCCATTTCGATACAGGTGCATGATAATGGTCCATTCTAAATCAAAACAAATGTCACACATATATTATTTAGTATATGTTAATTAAGACAAGATTAAATGAAGAATAGTCTGATGGGTGACAAAATTCGCCTATCACTTGGGACTTCTAAACCCAGCAAAAAAAGAAACGTCCCATTTTCAGGACCCTGTCTTTCAAAGATAATTCGTAAAAATCCAAATAACTTCACAGATCTTCATTGTAAAGGGTTTAAACACTGTTTCCCTTGCTTGTTCAATGAACCATAAACAATTAATGAACATGCACCTGTGGAACGATCGTTAAGACACTAACAGCTTACAGACGGTAGGCAATTAAGGTCACAGTTGTGAAAACTTAGGACACTGAAGAGGCCTTTCTACTGACTCTGAGAAACACCAAAAGAAAGATGCCCAGGGTCCCTGCTCATCTGCATGAATGTGCCTTAGGTATGCTGCAAGGAGGCATGAGGACTGCAGATGTGGCCAGGGCAATAAATTGCAATGTCCGTACTGTGAGACGCCTAAGACAGCGCTACAGGGAGACAGGACGGACAGCTGATCGTCCTCGCAGTGGCAGACCACGTGTAACAACACCTGCACAGGATCGGTACATCCGAACATCACACCTGCGGGACAGGTACAGGATGGCAACAACAACTGCCTGAGTTACACCAGGAACGCACAATCCCTCCATCATTGCTCAGAATGTCCACAATAGGCTGAGAGAGGCTGGACTGAGGGCTTGTAGCCCTGTTGTAAGGCAGGTCCTCACCAGACATCACCGGCAACAACGTCGCCTATGGGCACAAACCCACCGTCGCTGGACCAGACAGGACTGGCAAAAAGTGCTCTTCACTGACGAGTCGCGATTTTGTCTCACCAGAGGTGATGTTCGGATTAATGTTTATCGTCGAAGGAATGAGCGTTACACCGAGGCCTGTACTCTGGAGCGGGATCAATTTGGAGGTGGAGGGTCCGTCATGGTCTGGGGCGGTGTGTCACAGCATTATCGGACTGAGCTTGTTGTCATTGCAGGCAATCTCACTGCAGTACTTAATGCAGCTGGTGGCCACACCAGATACTGACTGTTACTTTTGATTTTGACCCCCCTTTGTTCAGGGACACATTATTCCATTTCTGTTAGTCACATGTCTGTGGAACTTGTTCAGTTTATGTCTCAGTTGTTGAATCTTGTTATGTTCATACAAATATTTACACATGTTAAGTTTGCTGAAAATAAACACAGTTGACAGTGAGAGGACGTTTCTTTTTTTGCTGAGTTTATATTATCACTTGTGAATGATGCCCAGCATAAGAAAAAAAGCCATTTTTTGTGACTTGTTCGAATCATAGTCGCACACCTCATGTAGCCTAGCCGGTAGGCCCATATGTTTTGATAAGGTTTGTATTCAACTAAAGTGGCCAAGTAACTTCTTAAAATTAAGCACATTAATCCGCTAGGGGTGTAGAGCCTAACTGGCATATATAAGCTTCATATATAACCTTCATAATAAAAGCATTACATGCATAATTGCATTTGCGGTCACTTATGATAATGGTGTTTTCTGCATATGGAACTTATAGCCTTCTACCATGTGTGCATTGCTGCACTTATAATGTGAAGAAATAACCTAATAGTTTATCTGTCACGCCCTGGCCTTAGTATTCTTTGTTTTCTTTATGTTTTTTAGTTAGGTCAGGGTGTGACATGGGGAATGTATGTGTTTTGTAGTGTCTAGGGGTGTTGTATGTGTATGGGGCAGAGAAGAGTGTAGTTGTCTAGTTATGTCTATGGCTGCCTAGATTGGTTCTCAATCAGAGACAGCTGTCATTCATTGTCTCTGATTGGGAGCCATATTTAAGGCAGCCATAGGCAGTAGGCTTTTGTGGGTAGTTGTCTATGTGTAGTGTTTGTGTCAGCACTATTTGTCATTATAGCTTCACAGTTGTTAGTTTGTGTATAGTGTTCGTTTCGTGTTTTTCTCTCTTCTAAATAAAAGAAGATGTATTTTGCACACGCTGCGCCTTGGTCCTCTCTCTCACCCATAGACGATCGTGACATTATCAACATCTTAAGCTAAACTTATTGATCTGTTGCGTCAGCCACATTGCATAAAAAAGTTTTTTTGATGCTAGTGGTTGTATTAATGTGGGATCTATCGCATCCCACAAACCCAGACTATGTTTGGAATATTTATTTCTCGCACAGAATAGAATAGGTCGACTTTTGTACTATGGGGGATAGTAGATTGACATAGGATAGTGCTTTTGCTGTTCGTTAGGCCTACTCATCTTGTTGGCTGACAAAAAGTAAATGTGGACAGTTCTTCCAATATCTTCAATTTGCACCTCGGAATTGGATAAGGACGCACACAGTTGTGTCCCCTATGTGTCTCTCTTAACTTGTAGCCTGTGAGAAAGACCTGATCACACACAGTTGTGTCCCCTATGTGTCTGTCTTAACTTGTAGCCTGTGAGAAAGACCTGATCACACACAGTTGTGTCCCCTATGTGTTTAACTTGTAGCCTGTGAGAAAGACCTGATCACACACAGTTGTGTCCCCTATGTGTCTGTCTTAACTTGTAGCCTGTGAGAAAGACCTGATCACACACAGTTGTGTCCCCTATGTGTTTAACTTGTAGCCTGTGAGAAAGACCTGATCACACAGAGTTGTGTCCCCTATGTGTTTAACTTGTAGCCTGTGAGAAAGACCTGATCACGTGACCTAGAGCCGTGTGAGTGAGAGATGCTTTGGATTGCGCAGCACACTCAGGGAGAAGGGCACAACGCAGCATATGGGATCGGTGTCCCTGCACTGGGACGGTTGAAGTAATGTGCACTCATGTGATGACATTGTGAATGACATTGTAAGTAACAAGAACATTTCCCAGGACATAGACATGTCTTATATGGGCAGAAAGCTTACATTCTTGTTAATCTATCTGCACTGTCCAATTTACAGTAGCTATTACTTTGAAAAAAGACCATGCTATTGTTTGAGGAGAGTGCACAACAACAAAACTTTTATCACGGCAACTGGTTTGATACATTCACCTCTGAAGGTAAACAATATACTTACATTCAGTAATCTTGCTCTGATTTGTCATCCTGAGGGTCCCAGAGAGAAAATGTAGTATAGTTTGTTTGATAAAATGAATTTTTATATTCAAATGTAGGAACTGGATTTTACAGTTTGACCCCACTGCTCTCTGGCTCCACACCCACCCCGCCCGGTCATCTAGATGTGTGAAAGTTAGTGTATAAGCTAAGGATCATGTATGACATTCCTGGGACTGTGTAAACGTATTTTTTTTATTACCATAGCATTTTTGTATGTTCTCTATAGTTATGTACTTGAAATTTATCAATTGACCAATTCGGCACATTTGGGCAGACTTTGTCCAGTATTGAAACGCTTCACTGGATCAATCTGAAACTTTGCACACACAATGCTCGAAATTGCGCCTAAACTGCAATAATTAATTATGGCCTTTCTCTTGCATTTCAAAGACGATGAAAAAATTAAAAAATAAATATTTTTATTTTTATTTTTATATTATCTTTTACCAGATCTAATGTGTTATATTCTCCTACATTCATTTCCAATTTCCACAAACTTCAAAGTGTTTCCTTTCAAATTGTATCAAGAATATGCATATCCTTGCTTCAGGTCGTGAGCTACAGACAGTTAGATTTGGGTATGTCATTTTAGGTACATTTTTTAAAAAGGGGTCCGATCCTTTAAGGTCAATTGGATAAAATAATTCCTAAGAAGACCCACTTCTATGTGGAACTTTATTCCTCATCATGTCTTCTCTACTTTTGGTGGCTTTAACTTCATGTTGGTTTGCAATTATAATATTGTCAAAGTTCAAGTGAAACTCCCTGCTTTTCATGGTCCTTAATTCATAAGCATAATTTCTCTCCACACAGATATTACATCTGGAATAAATCGGGACAAATTGTATAAAAATACATATTTGTTTTTAGAATATTGGTGCCTAAATAATATCCTATTGGTCAGCCAACTTGTTAATGCAGAGGGCATTTTACTTAATTATGAGGATTTTTTATCACTTCTCAAGAACCCTGTAACACCTAAAGACTTTGTAATCATTTTAGATGCCATTCCCTCAGGTGTTGCTTTATTATTCATGAATGTGTCAAGACCTGACCCTCAGAACTTACCTTCGATTATCCCTGTTGACTCATCAGTAGGAAAGCTTTGTTTTTATTTTGGTCCATGCAACAACAGAAACGCCTTGTTTCAACACGACGTTGTATACATATACTGTACCTTATGTCATGAATCGTTTTATTGATAATATCTGTTTGAAAAAAGTTTGGCTGTTGCCTCAAATAACTATTTATTAGCAAAATGAATGAATTTTTAAATGTATTATTATTCCTAAATACTATAACTACTATATGAAGAATTCGCAAAAAGACAAACACAAATTGTACCTTTTGGAACGACCACCCAGAAAAGGTGTTGCATATTTTTTGGCATTGTATTCATGTAAAGAATCTGTGGCAAGACATCAGTTGTTTTATTATTAATCAGATTTATGAAGATTTTACCAAATTATGGAGCGATGCACTGCTTAGATTCTTTAACTACGATATAAATGATTTGAAACATTTTATGTAATTAATTTCATTATTCTTTTGGCCAAAAGTCATATTCACAAATTTACAAACAAAACCCCCCTTTTTCTTACCTTAAAAAAGGAAATTTAACCATATTTGAAGACAATTAATTAATAGAACTATAAATATGGGTATATCCCTTAAGGTCTTTGTGTAATGTGTTATTGTGCCCCGTAGCCCAACTGTCCTTTGTATACTCTTTATGTATACTTCTGTTCCCCATGTACCTTTATATTGATTGAACTAACAAATGTAGTGTTTAAGTTTTTAGGGATAGGGGGCAGCATTTTCACTTTGGATGAATAGCGTGCCCAGAGTGAACTGCCTCCTACTCTGTCCCAGATGCTAATATATGCATATTATTATTACTATTGGATATAAAACACTCCGAAGTCTCTAAAACTGTTTGAATGATGTCTGTGAGTATAACAGAACTCATATGGCAGGCAAAAATCTGAGAAAAAATCCAAACAGGAAGTGAGAATTCTGAGGCTGGTCGATTTTCAACTCATCGCCTATTGAAATCCCAGTGGGATATGGATCTGTTTGCACTTCCTATGCCTTCCACTAGATGTCAACAGTCTGTAGAACGTTGAATGAAGCTTCTACTGTGATGTGGGGCCGGATGGGAGGTGTTTGAGTCAGTGGTCTGGCAGAGTGCCAGGTACTGGTCACGCACATTCCTCATTATATCGACTTGCGCTCCATTACTTCTATAGACACAAAGGAATTCTCCGGTTGGAACGTTATTGAATATTTATGATAACAACATCCTAAAGATTGATTCTCTACTTAGTTTGACAAGTTTATTCGACCTGTAATATACATTTTTGAAGTTTTCGTCCGACGTTCGCCTGGATCTGCGCGAGCGTTTGGATATGTGTACTAAACATGCCAACAAAAGTAGCTACTTGGACATAAATAATGGACATTATCGAACACAACAACAATTTATTGTGGAACTAGGATTCCTGGGAGTGCATTCTGATGAAGATAAGGGAATATTTATGATGTAATTTCGTATTTCTGTTGACTCCAACATGGCGGAGAAATTATGTTTATATCTGAGCGCCGTCTCAGATTATTGCATGGTGTGCTTTTTCCGTAAAGTTTTTTGAAATCTGACACAGCGGTTGCATTAAGAACAAGTGTATCTTTAATTATATGTAAAACATGTATCTTTCATCAAAGTGTATGATGAGTATTTCTGTTATTAGATGTGGCTCTCTGCAATTACTCCGGATATTTTGGAGGCATTTCTGAACATGGCGCCAATGTAAACTGAGTATTTTTGATATAAATATGCACATTATCGAACAAAACATACATGTATTGTGTAACATGATGTCATATGAGTGTCATCTGATGAAGATCATCAAAGGTTAGTGATTCATTTTATCTCCATTTCTGCTTTTTGTGACTCCTATCTTTGGCTGGGAAAATGGCTGTATGTTTTTTGGACTTGGCGGTGATCTAACATAATCATATGTTGTGTTTTCGCTGTAAAACATTTTTTAAATTGGACACGATGGGTAGATTAACAAGATGTTTATCTTTCATTTGCTGTATTGGACTTGTTAATGTGTGAAAGTTACATATTTCGAAAAAATATTTTTGAATTTCCCACGCTGCCTTTTCAGCGGAATGTTGTCAGGGGTTCCGCTAGCGGAACGTGTGTCCTAGAAAGGTTAAAGGAAGATGGAGAGTAGTGTTTATAAACGCAAGATGGAGGACAGTTGGAGATCACATTAGAACAGGTCAGGGTTCCATAGCCGCAGGCAGAACAGTTGAAACTGGAGCAGCAGCATGACCAGGTGGACTGGGGACAGCAATGAGTCATCAGGCCAGGTAGTCCTGAGGCATGGTCCTAGGGCTCAGGTGCTCCGAGAGAAGAGAGAGAGAAAGAGAGAGAGAATTAGAGGGAGCATACTTAAATTCACACAGGACACCGGATGAGACAGGAGAAATACTCCAGATATAACAGACTGACCCTAGCCCCCTGACACAAACTATTGCAGCATAAATACTGGAGGCTGAGACAGGAGTGGTCGGGAGACACTGTGGCCCTGTCCGACGATACCCCCGGACAGGGCCAAACAGGCGGGATATAACCCCACCCACTTTGCCAAAGCACATCCCCCACACCACTAGAGGGATATCTTCAACCACAAACCTACTACCCTGAGACAAGGCCAAGTATAGCCCACGAAGATCTTCCCCACGGCACAAACCCGAGTGGTGCACCAACCTGGACAGGAAGATCACATCAGTGACTCAATCCACTCAAGTGACGCACCCCTCCTAGGGACGGCATGGACGAGCACCAGTAAGCCAGTGACTCAGCCCCCGTAATAGGGTTAGAGGCAGAGAATTGCAGTGGAGAGATTGGAACTGGCCAGACAGAGACAGCAAGGGCGGTTCTTCGCTCCAGTGCCTTTCCGTTCACCTTCACATCCCTGGGCCAGACTACACTCAATCAGAGGACCTACTGAAGAGATGAGTCTTCAATAAAGACTTAAAGGTTGAGACCGAGTCTGCGCCTCTCACATGGATAGGCAGACCATACCATAAAAATGGAGCTCTATTGGAGAAAGCCCTGCCTCCAGCTGTTTGCTTAGAAATTCTAGGGACAGTAAGGAGGCCTGCGTCTTGTGACCGTAGCATATGTGTAGGTATGTACGGCAGGACCAAATCGGAAAGATAGATAGGAGCAAGCCCATGTAATGCGTTGTAGGTTAGCAGTAAAACCTTGAAATCAGCTCAAGCCTTAACAGGAAGCCAGTGTAGAGGCTAGCACTGGAGTAATATGATCACATTTGTTGGTTCTAGTCAAGATTCTAGCAGCCGTGTATAGCACTAACTGAAGTTTATTTAGTTCTTTATCCGGGTAGCCGGAAAGTAGAGCATTGCTGTAGTCTAATCTAGAAGTCACAAAAGCATGGATACATTTTTCTGCATAATTTTTGGACAGAAATTTTCTGATTTTTGCAATGTTATGAAGATGGAAAAAATCTGTCCTTGACAGGGTCCAGAAAAACGCCGAGGTCCTTCAGTTTTATTTGAGATGACTGTACAACCATCAAGATGAATTGTCAGATCCAACAGAAGATCTCTTTGTTTCTTGGGACCTAGAACTAGCATCTCTGTTTTGTCCGAGTTTAAAAATAAAAAATTTGCCTCCATCCACTTCCTTATGTCTGAAACACAGGCTTCCAGGCAGGGCAATTTTGGGGCTTCACCATGTTTCACCGAAATGTACAGCTGTGTATCGTCCGCATAGCACTGAAAGTTAACATTATGTTTCCAAATGACATCACCAAGAGGTTAAATATATAGTGAAAACAATAGTGGTCCTATAACAGAACCTTGTGGAACACCGAAATTTACAGTTGATTTGTAAGAAGACCAACCATCCACAGAGACAAACTGTTATCTTTCCGACAGATACGCTCTAAACCAGGCCAGAACTTGTCCGTGTAGACACATTTGTGTTTCCAATCTCTCCAAAAGAATGTGGTGATTGATGGTATCAAAAGCAGCACTAAGGTCTAGGAGCATGAGGACAGATGCAGAGCCTTGGTCTGACGCCATTAAAAGGTAATTTACCACCTTCACAAGTGCAGTCTCAGTGCTATTATGGGGTCTAAAACCAGACTGAAGCGTTCTGTATACATTGTTTTTCTTCAGGAAGGCAGTCAGTTGCTGCGCAACAGCTTTTTCAAAATTTTTGAGAGGAATGGAAGATTCGATATAGGCCGATAGTTTTTTAAAACATTTTCTGGGTCAAGGTTTGGGTTTTTCAAGAGAGTCTTTATTACTGCCACTTTTAGTTTGGTACACATCCGATGGATAGGGAGCCGTTTATTATGTTCAACATAGGAGGTCCAAGCAGAGGACACAGCTCTTTCAGTAGTTTAGTTGGAGTAGGGTCCAGTATGCAGCTTGAAGGTTTAGAGGCCAAGACTATTTTCATCAATGTGTCAAGAGATATAATATTGAAAAACGTGAGTGTCTCCCTTGATCCTAGGTCCTGGCAGTGTTGTGCAGACTGAGGACAATTGAGCTTTAAAGAGGGGTCTGTAATTTGCTTTCTAATGATCATGATCTTTTCGTCAAAGAAGTTCATGAATTTATCACTGCTTAAGTGAAAGCCATCCTCTCTTGGGGAATGCTGCTTTTTAATTAGCTTTGCGACCGTATTAAAAATACATTTTGGATTGTTCTTATTCTCCTCAATTAATTTGGAAAAATAGGAATATCGAGTAGCAGTGAGGGCTCTTCGATACTGTCTTTCCAAGCCAGTTGGAAGACTTCCAGTTTGGTGTAGCACCATTTCCGTTCCAATTTTCTGGAAGCTTGCTTCAGGGCTAGCGTATTTTCTGTATACCAGGGAGCTAGTTTCTTATGATAAATGTTTTTTGTTTTTAGGGATGCGACTGCATCTAAGGTATTACGCAATGTTAAATTTAGTTCCTCAGTTAACTTACCTTGGGAAGGTGGAGTGCGTCTGGAAGGGCATCTAGGAATCTTTGGGTTGTCCGAGAATTTATAGCACGGCTTTTGATGATCCTTGTTTGGGGTCTGAGCAGATTATTTGTTGCAATTGCAAACGTAAGAAAATGGTGGTTTTATAGTCCAGGATTATGAAGAAAAATATTAAGATCCACAATATTTATTCCACGGGACAAAACTAGGTCCAAATTATGACTGTGGCAGTGAGTAGGTCCGGAGACATGCTGGACAAAACCCACTGAGTCGATGATGGCTCCGAAAGCCTTTTGGAGTGGGTCTGTGGACTTTTCCATGTGAATATTAAAGTCACCAAAAATGTATGTTTTGTTCGAAAAATGTGCATATTTCAGGTATAAATCATAGTTTTACATTGCAGCTACAATCACAAATATCACCAAAGCAGCTAGAACAATTACAGAGAGCAACGTGAAATACCTAAATGCTCATCATAAAACATTTATGAAAAATACATGGTGTACAGTAAATGAAAGATAAACATCTTGTGAATCCAGCCAATATTTCAGATTTTTTAAGTGTTTTACAGCGAAAACACAATATAGCATTATATTAGCTTACTACAATAGCCAAACACACAACCGCATTCATTCACCGCAAAGGTAGCGATCGCAAAAAAACAGCAAAAGATATAAAATTATTCACTAACCTTGACAAACTTCATCAGATGACAGTCCTATAACATCATGTTACACAATACATATATGTTTTGTTCGAAAATGTGCATATTTAGCGGTACAAATCGTGGTTTTACAATGTGAATACGTAGCCAAACTGCACAAAATTATCCGGATATATTTCTGACACTCACCTAATCTAATCAAAGAACTCATCATAAACTTTACTAAAAAATACATGTTGTACAGCAAATGAAAGATACACTAGTTCTTAATGCAATCACCATGTTAGAATTCTAAAAATAACTTTAGTACGACATACAGCTTACGTTATAGCGAGACAGCGCCTGCAATGAGGGCGGAAAATAGAACTAAACATTTTCCACAGAAATACGAAATAACATCATAAATGGTTCCTACTTTTGCTGAGCTTCCATCAGAATGTTGTACAAGGAGTCCTTTGTCCAGAATAATTGTTGTTTGGTTTTAGAATGTCCTCTTCTCCTGTCGAATTAGCAAACATAGCTAGCCATGTGGCGCAAACGTGCCCAACTTCACATAACGCAAAGAAAAGAAAATTCCGAAAATCGCAATAAACGTTCAATAAACTGATATAACTCGGTTTAAAAAAACTAATTATGATGTTTTTATCACATATATCAAATAAAATCAGAGCCGGAGATATCTAACGTGTATACGAAAGCTTTTCAGAAGGCAATCTGGTGATCCTTCTCGCGCCTTTGAAGACAATGAAAATTCCAGACACGTCATTCCAAAAGCTCTTGTTCGGCCTCAGATCAAGCTAGACACCCCATTCCACCTCTCACTGCCTGTTGACATCTAGTGGAAGGCGTATGCAGTGCATGTATATCCATAGATTTCAGGCAAATTAATAGGAAGGCCCTGGAACAGAGCCTCGATTTCAGATTTGTCACTTCCTGTCAGGAAGTTTGCTGCAAAATGAGTTCTGTTTTACTCACAGATATAATTCAAACGGTTTTAGAAACTTGAGAGTGTTTTCTATCCAATAGTAATAATAATATGCATATTGTACGATCTAGAATAAAGTACGAGGCCGTTTAAATTGGGCACGATTTTTTCCCAAAGTGAAAATAGCGCCCCCTACACACGTCTAATACTACGGGTAATGGAGTCGTCAATGACTAGGGAGTTCAATTTGATAGAGCTAATGGTGGGAGGCTCCGGCATCTCAGACCCCGTAACGGGTGGAGGAGAGACCAGAGAAGACTCTGACTCTAACTGGTTGAAAGTTTCTGTCGGCTGAATGAGCGACACCGGTTGAGCATTCCTACAGCATTTCCTCTCAGAAGCCATGAGAAAATTGTCTGGCTGCCGGGACTGTGCGAGGGGATTTTTAATACTATCTGTACTTATTGGTGGCACAGACACTGTTTCATCCCTTCCTACACTTAAATTACCCTTGCCTAACGATTGCATCTGAAGCTGGGCTTCCAGTACGGCTATCCTCGCCACACGGCGATCTTTCTCCTGTACTGTTGACTAACCCCATTCCGTACAAATTCAAACAAGGCTGCAGTGAAAACAAATGGGACTGTAGCGACTGTGTTGGCATCATAATCTGGGGTGTGAACTACAGTGATGTAACGGCTGTCGTCGGTGGAAGAAGGAGAGGACCAAAGCGCAGCGTGGTTAGTGTTCATCTTAATTTAATAATAAACCAAAAAACGGAACACTTCAAATACAAAACAACAAACGTGAAAACCGAAACAGTTCTATCTGGTGCAGACACACAAAGACTGAAAACAACCACCCACAAAACCCAACAGAAAACAGGCTACCTAAATATGGTTCCCAATCAGGGACAACGATTGACAGCTGCCTCTGATTGAGAACCATATCAGGCCAAAACACAGAAAACCAACACAAAAATAGAAAACATAGATTACCCACCCAACTCACGCCCTGACCAACTAAAACAAAAGACAAAACAAAGGAACTAAGGTCAGAACGTGACAGTATCCCCCCCCCCCCCCCCAAGGTGCGGACTCCGGCCGCAAAACCTGAACCTATAGGGGAGAGTCTGGGTGGGCATCTGTCCGCGGTGGCGGCTCTGGCGCTGGACGTGGACCCCACCCCACCATTGTCTTTGTCCGCTTTATTAGCGTCCTTTGAGAGGCGACCCGCGCCTCTGACGTTGGCCTGGGAACCCTAATAAAGGGCCCCACTGGACTGAGGAGCGCTTCTGGACTGAGGGGCGCCTCTGGACTGAGGGGCAGCTCCGGACTGAAAGGAAGCTCGGGACTGAAGGGCAGCTCCGGACTGAAGGGCAGCTCCGGACTGAAGGGCAGCTCCGGACTGAAGGGCGGCTCTGGCAGCTCCTGACTGGCGGGCGGCTCTGGCAGCTCCTGACTGGCGGGCGGCTTTGGCGGCTCCTGACTGGCGGGAGCTCTGGCGGCTCCTGACTGGGGGGCGGCTCTGGCGGCTCCTGACTGGCGGGCGGCTCTGGCGGCTCCTGACTGGCGGGCGGCTCTGGCGGCTCCTGACTGGCGGGCGGCTCTGGCGGCTCCTGACTGGCGGGCGGCACTGGCGGCTCCTGACTGGCGGGCGGCTCTGGCGGCTCAGACGGCGCTGGACAGACGGGCGGCTCAGACGGCGCTGGACAGACGGGCGGCTCAGACGGCGCTGGACAGACGGGCGGCTCAGACGGCGCTGGACAGACGGGCAGCTCAGACGGCGCTGGACAGACGGGCAGCTCAGACGGCGCTGGACAGACGGGCAGCTCAGATGGCGCTGGACAGACGGGCAGCTCAGACGGCGCTGGACAGACGGGCACCTCAGACGGCGCTGGACAGACGGGCAGCTCAGACGGCGCTGGACAGACGGGCAGCTCAGACGGCGCTGGACAGAAGGGCAGCTCAGGCGGCGCTGGACAGACGGGAGCAGGAACAGGGCATACTGGACCCTGGAGGCGCACAGTAGGCCTGGTGCGTGGTGCCGGAACTGGTGGTACCGGGCTGGGAACACGCACCTCAAGGCTAGTGCGGGGAGCAGGAACAGGGCATACTGGACCCTGGAGGCGCACAGTAGGCCTGGTGCGTAGTGCCGGAACTGGTGGTACCGGGCTGGGGACACGCACCTCAAGGCGAGTGCGGGGAGAAGGGACAGGGAGTACTGGACCCTGGAGACGCACTGGATTCCTGGTGCGTGGTACCGGCACTGGTGGTACCGGGCTGAGGACACGCACCTCAGGGCGAGTGCGGGGAGGAGAAACAGGGCGTACAGGGCTCTGGAGACGCACAGGAAGCCTGGTGCGTGGTGTTGGCACTGGTGGTACTGGGCTGGGGACACGCACCTCAAGGCGAGTGCGGGGTGCTGGGACTGGAGGCCTGGTTCGTGGTGCCGGCACCGGACGACTGGTGCGAGGGGCTGCCACAGGAGAGCTGGTGCGTGGGGCTGCCACAGGAGGTGCAGGACTAGGGTGGCGCACAGGAGGCCTGGTGCGTGGGACTGGCACTGTCATTACCAGACGGTTAGCACGCACCTCAGGACGAGTATGGAGAGCTGACTCAGGTAACATCAAATCCCGGACACGCTCCGTCGGGCGGATGTCGTGCCTCATGCACCAACACAGCAATCCCTCATTTCACTCTCCTCCAATTTCCCCATTAATTCCTTCACAGTCTCTGCTTCACTCCCCTTGCTCACCTCCAATTCCACCCCGACTGGCTCTGGTTCCATCTTCGGCTCCGCACGGTAAGCACGGGAAGTTGGCGCAGGTCTCCTACCTGAACTCGCCACACTCCCCGTGTGCCCCCACCAATAAATTTTTGGGGCTGCCTCTCAGGCTTCCAGCCGCGCTGCCGAGCTAGCTCCTCATAATGCCGCCTCTCGGCTTTCGCTGCCTCCAGCTCTGCCTTGGGGTGGCGATATTCACCCGGCTGTTCCCATGGTCCCTTGCCGTCTAATATTTCCTCCCAAGTCCATTGCTCCATAAAGCGCTCCTTCCTTTCACGCTGCTTGGTCCGGTTGTGGTGGGTTATTCTGTCACGTTCGTCGTATGGAGGAAGAGAGGAGGACCAAGGCGCAGCGTGATAGTAATACATTCTTCTATTTATTTACCGAAACGAAGAACACTTGACAAACTATACAAAAAATAAAATAAAAACGAACGTGAAGCTATATACGAAAAGTGCAGACACAGGCAACTTACACATAGACAATAACCCACGAAATCCCTAAAGAATATGGCTGCCTAAATATGGTTCCCAATCAGAGACAATGATAAACAGCTGCCTCTAATTGAGAACCAATCTAGGCAACCATAGACATACAAACACCTAGAATAGAAAACACCCCATAAACAAAGAAAACCCCTAGACAAGACAAAACACATAAATCCCCCATGTCACACCCTGACCTAACCAAAATAATAAAGAAAACAAAGATAACTAAGGCCAGGGCGTGACAGAGATGTAGAAGCTTTAGAAGCAGGAAGTCACCCCTTCCTACTACCTCTGTGTTGTCACACAGGATGTGGTTACCGTAACCAGTGAAGATTCGTTTTCATTCTTCAGGCCCTACGTCAGCTGCTCAACTCAACACCTGGTTCATTTGAATGTCATTGTCCTTTAAAATGTATTTAGACCTCTTTAGTTCAAACTGTTTCTTACGGACAGGGGAGAGAGGGAGGGAGAGAGGGAGAGAGGGAGAGAGGGAGAGAGAGAGAAGAGAGAGAGAGAGAGAGAGAGAGAGATGGAGAGAGGGGGAGCGAGAGTGAGAGTGAGAGAGAGAGAGAATTGAAAAAGGAAGCTAGATCAAGAGAAGATAAGGAAATCAAGAAGTGCAGTGGAGGTTTGTACAGCATAGTGTGATTTGTGCTTGCCTCTGGATTGCTGCAGAAGTAAGATTGTGTGGAGGAGTGGGTGAGTCACTCTGGTCTTTAGTGAGTGCAGTGCAGGCCGCACATCCAGAGCCTGAAATAGACTATAGCGCTCTCTGTCTATAGCCTACCTCTCACTTTAGTCTGCACTGCGTGGGAGGACTAGCTAAACAGCAGACAGAACAGCTCTCCTCCCACACACACAAACACGTCTGATCACAGTATATAATCCATATGAAACATGGTGAAAGTATGTGGAAGAGAGAGAAAATGTATGTGTGTAAGGCAGGTTATCAAAACATAACTGAAGACTAGATAGATAGGGGTGCATTATTTTATATTATAAACTGGGTGGTTCGAGCCCTGGATTCTGATTGGTTGACAGCCATGGTATTTTTACTGGTCTAATTACGTTGGTAACCAGCTTATAATAGCAATAAGGCACCTCGGGGGTTTGTTATATATGGCCAATATACCACGGCTCCGCAATGCGTCGTGCCTAAGAACAGCCCTTAGCTGTGGTATATTGGGCGTACACCACACCTCCTCGGGCCTTATTGCTTAAGTATACCATGGGTATGACAAAACATTTATTTGTACTGCTGTAATTACATTTTCTGAAAGGTACAGATTACTGCCAAAATAAAAGTACACACCAACATAGTGTCTTAACAGGAAGTTGGGCCACCACGAACCAGAACAGCTTCAATGCACCTGGGCATTGATTCTACAAGTGTCTGGAACTCTGTTGGAGTGATGTGACACCATTCTTCCATGAGAAATTCCATCACTTGGTGTTTTGTTGATGGTGGTGGAAAACGTGGTCTCAGGTGCAGCTCCAGAATATCCCATAAGGTTTCCATTGGATTGAGATCTAGTGACTGAGACTGGCAGGGTTCCCCAACTGGCAGCATTGGTTTTATTTGGCCCCTTAAGTTGTTTTGGGGGGGGGGGGGATTGTCATTGTTGGACATAAAAGAGATCAGCTCCAAATTATTTTTATTTTGAAAATCTATTCCTATGTAAATTAGAGAGACACGTGATCCTATACAAATATAAGCAATGCTTGAAATTATAATGTTTTAGTCAAATATGATATATGTTTGGGCTTCTTGCGCTCAATTTGCAGTCTACAAATTATTTGCAATTATGTTCCAGCCCCCCGACATTCTGCTCATGAAATGTACATTTTTATTCACAGCAGAATCCTTGGCAGAGAACCGATTCCGACAACATATCCCAAGAGAGCCATGTTTCCCGTGAAACAGAGAATGTTACAGTGTCTGATGTCTCCCTGGAAGGCAACCCTTGCTCGAATTTCATCTACCTTGTTGTCAAGAGACTGGACATTGGCGAGTAGTATACTCGGTAGCGGTGGGTGATGTGCACGTCTACGGAGCCTGACCAAGAGGCTGCTCCGTCTGCCTCTTCTGCGGCGACGTTGTTTTGGGTCGGCTTCTGGGATTAGATCCATTGTCCTGGGTGGTGGTCCACACAAAGGATCCGCTTTGGGAAAGTCGTAATCCTGGTCGTAATGTTGGTAAGTTGACGTCGCTCTAATATCCAATAGTTCTTCCCGGCTGTATGTAATAAGACTTAAGATTTCCTGGGGTAACAATGTAAGAAATAATACATAAAAAACAAAATACTGCATAGTTTCCTAAAGACTCGAAGCAAAGCGACCATCTCTGTCGGCGCCATTACTATCTGTCCTGAGAGTCCGTTAGGTGCCTTTTGGCAAACTCTAAGCGGGCTGTCATGTGCCTTTTACTGAGGACTGACTTCCATCTGGCCACACTACCATAAAGGCCTGATTGGTGGAGTGCTGCAGAGATGATTGTCCTTGTGTAAGGTTCTCCCATCTCCACAGATGAACTATGGAGCTCTATCAGTGACCATCGGGTTCTTGGTCACCTCCATGACCAAGAACCTTCTACCCTGATTGCTCAGTTTGGCCTGGCAGCCAGCTCTAGAAAGAGTCTTGGTGGTTCCAAACTTCTTCCATTTAAGAATGATGGAGGCCACTGTGTTCTTGGGAACCTTCCATGCTGCTGACATTTTTTGGTACCCTTCCCCAGAGCTGTGCCCCAACACAATCCTGTCTTTGAGCTCTATGGACAATTCCTTCGACCTCGTGGCTTGGTTTTTGCTCTGACATGCACTATCAATTGTGGGACCTTGTTTAGACAGCTGTCTGCCTTTCCAAATCATGTCCAATCAATTGAAGTAGAAACATCAAGGATGACCAATGGAAACACAATGCACCTGAGCTGAATTTCGAGTCTCATAGCAAAAATTTCTAAAAACCTATTTTCACTTTGTCATTATAGGGTATTGTGTGTAGATTGATGAGACATAAAAATATAGATATTTTAGAATAAGGCTGTAACGTAATCACATGTGGAAAAAGGGAAGGGGTATGAATACTTTCCAAATGCACTGTATTTCAATCAGGTAAGTATAAATCACATAGGTAAGTACCTAATATTTCATCACATGCATTAATATAAACACACACACATACGCGGAGCTCTGTATGTTCTGTCTTTTATACAAATATGTTTAAAATTGGCTCTAACATACCGGCCCCTAAATGTTAACTGCACTGAAAGCATAACAATGACTTAGTATTCAAAAATAGAGCCAATACACAAGACACACTATACCAGAGCAGTATTACAGTTCATAGCTATATATACAAATATACAAGGTCGGATATAGAACAAGAATCCAGTGATCTCAGTCCCAGAGTTGAATTTTTGAGTGTTCAACATCCAAAATTCAAGCGCTCAACAAGCGTTCAACAGCCAAGAATCAGAGGTGCACGTGATTCAAAGATGGAGCGCTGTGTGTGTGTGTCTCAGTCAGCCGTCGCCAGGAGCAGACAGAGTTTATTGATAGGTCTCTGTAAGATGTTGGTCTTGGTCTTAACCATGACGCTCCGGACAAGACCTTGGGCCCTTGGCAAAGCCTCCACCACACGCCCCATCAGCCAAGAGTTCCTTGGGGCTGTGTCATCGACGATGAAAACAAGGTCACCAGGACTGAAGTTTCTCTTAGTTAACTCACCAGCATTACGACCAGGAATACGACTTTCCCGAATTGGATCCTTTGTTTGTACCACCCAGGGCAATTTAACTTATTCCAGAGGCTGCTCCAAAACATTGCCGGTGGAGAAGAGGTATTCGGAGTGGACTTCTTGTCTGACTCAGCAGGCGTGCATACCATCCACCGCTTCCGAGTATATTACTCGCTAATGTTCAGTCTCTGGATAATAAAGTAGACGAGCTCAGGGCGAGGATCTCCTTCCAGAGAGACATCAGGGATTGTAACATACTCTGTTTCACGGAATCATGGCTTTCTCGAGATATACTGTCCCCGTCCATACAGCCAATTGGGTTCTCAGTACATCGCACAGACAGGAATAAAGAACTCTCCGGGAAGAAGATAGGTGGGAGTGTATGTTTCATGACTAACTAGTCATGGTGTGATTGTGATAACATACAAAAACTCAAGTCCTTTTGTTCACCCGACCTAGAATACCTCACAATTAAACGCTGACTGTATTACCTCCCAAGAGAATTCTCTTCGGTTATAGTGGTGTACATTCCCCCTCAAGCCGATACCACGACGGCCGTCAAAGAACTACTCTGGAATTTATGCAAACTGGAAACCACACATCCCGAGGCCGCATTTATTGTAGCTGGGGATTTTAACAAAGCAAATTTGAGGAAAATTCTACCGAAGTTCTACCAACACTGACTGTATCAATCTGGAAAAACATTTGACCACTGCTTACCGCCCCATAGATCCACAGTCGATGCAATCGCCATTGCACTGCACACTGCCCTATCCCATCTGGACAAGAGGAATACCTATGTAAGAATGCTGTTCATTGACTATAGCTCAGCATTCAACACCATAGTAGCCTCCAAGATCATCATTAAGCTCGGGGCCCTGAGTCTGAACCCCGCCCTGTGCACCTGGGTTCTGGACTTCCTGACGGGCCGCCCCCCAGGCGGTGAAGGTAGGAAACAACACCTCCACTTCGCTGATTCTCAACACAGGGGCCCCATTAGGGTGTGTGCTCAGTCCCCTCCTGTACTACCTGTTCACCCATCATCAAGTTTGCAGACGACAACAATAGTAGGCCTGATTACCAACAATGACGAGACAGTCTACAGGGAGGAGGTGAGGGCCCTGGGAGAGTGGTGCCAGGAAAATAACCTTTCACTCAACGTTAACAAAACAAAGGAGCTGATCGTGGACTTCAGGAAACAGCAGAGGGAGCACGCCCCTATCCACATCAACGGGACCGCTGTGGAGAAGGTGGAAAGCTTCAAGTTCTTTGGCGCACACATCATTGACGATCTGAAATGGTCTACCCACACAGACAGTGTGGTGAAGAAGACACACAGCTCCTCTTCAACCTCAGGAGGCTGAAGAATTTTGGCTCGGCCCCTAAAACCCTGACAAACTTTTACAGATGCACAGTTGAAAGCATCCTATTGGGCGGTATCACCGCCTGGTACGGCAACTGCACCGCCCACAACCACAGGGTTTTCCAGAGGTAGGTAGGGGTCTGCCCAACGCATCCCTGGGGGCAAACTACCGGGACACCTACAGCACCCGATGTCACAGGGAGGCTAAAAAGATCATCAAGGACATCAACCACCTGAGCCACGTCCTGTTCACCCCGCTATCATCTAGAAGGTGAGGTCAGTACAGGTGCATCAACGCTGGGACCGAGAGACTGAAAAACAGCTTCTATCTCAAAGCCATCAGACTGTTAAATAGCTATCCCTAGCCGGCTTCCACCCTGTTACGCAGCCCTGCACCTTAGAAGCAGCTGCCCTATATAAATAGACTTGGAATCACTGGCCAATTTAATAATGGAACACTAGTCACTTTAATCATGTTTACATACTGCTTTACTCATCTCATATGTATATACTGTATTCTATTCTCTGCCACTCCGACATTTCTCAATCTAATATTTATACAGTATATTTCTTAATTCCATTATTTTACATTTGTGTGTATTGTTGTGAATTGTTAGATTCTACTGCACTGTTGGAGCTAGGAACACAAGCTAACTATGTGTATATGACCAATAAAATTAGATTTCATTTGATTTATCCATCTCTTCCAGAAGTCAGTGATATATTGTGTTTGCTTCCATCTCCTTCGTGAGTATAGGTCTCCTCTCTGGAATAGTCCTGGCGGCAGGACTGGCTTTGCTTTCAGATGTAGAGTTCTAGATCATTAGGGTCATATGTCACATATGTCACAGTCGTTCATGATCGCCTCAACTCCGACAAGGCTGTCTGCAAAGCCTTATCATCCAGGACTTGCTGAATAGAGGATATTTTTCACCAGTCGGATCAACCTCTCCCTTACTGCCTTAATTTTGCTGGGCCCCAGGATCAATAATAATGCATTTTGTATCTTGTTGTGATCCAGCTCTTTCAAAGCTTCTCCTAGCTCTCTCTGTGTTCCAACGAAGTTTGTGCCATTGTCTGTTCTGATACTTGTTACTGGGCCTCTTCGATAGATGAACCTGTACAGGGAATTGATGCAGGAATCAGTATCTAGTATATGGGGCAAGGAAACCTAATGGATTGTAAATAGAGCTGACAGTTGAGAGAGTACCTCTTCTTGTAAGGTGTCTGTTTTTGACAGTGACTCAGAAGGTAAACACATCACTTTCAATGTTCCATCAGATTCCAAGTGATCTTTCTACAGGCAGCTTTTCTCTAGTTCTCCAGTTCCAGTTCTTCTTGGCTTTGTGTTCATCATGGATAGAAGCCAGCACAGTGCGGCTGTTGCTGACCCACTTGGTCCACTTGAACCCATTTCTGTTTTTTGTGTGAGAGCTATGGCTTGTTCTTCGGTGGCCACTGATTTGAGGTTTCACTCACCTCTTCATTGTACACTCACAGTTATCTTCTGCCGTCTTTCGCAGTGCAAAGTTTGCACAACTTGGAGAGGATATGTCACTGAAGAGATGTACCATCATTCTGTATTCCTTTATTCTTTTTTTAGTGTCACAATCTTACCACCATAGGAACTGCAAGAAGTCTAAGTCATCTTCATGGACACGTATTTGATGGAACATTCCTTCGATGTCTGCCATCATGGCAATATGCTTGTGCCGAAATCTTAGCAAGACTTAGATGAGGGTTTGCCAGGTAAGGGCCTTGAAGGTGTTGTGTCTTTGGCATCATTAACTTTTTATGGCTGCAGGGGCAGTATTGAGTAGCTCTGATTAAAGGTGCCCATTTCAAACGGCCTCGTACTCAATTCTTGCTCGTACAATATGCATATTATTATTACTATTGGATAGAAAACACTCTCTAGTTTCTAAAACCGTTTGAATTATATCTGTGAGTCAAACAGAACTCATTTGGCACAAACTTCCTGACCAGGAAGTGGAAAGTCTGAAATCGAGGCTCTGTTCTTCTTCCTGCCTATACATGGGCATGATACGTAAGAGTCTACGTGCACTTCATAGACCTTCCCCTGGATGTCAAGAGGCTGTGAGAGAAGAAATTTAGTGTTTATCTTGGTCTGAATTGGAATACAAGCTCTTTGTATGACGTGTCCCTCATTTCCGGTACTCTTGGGAGCGCGAGGTGGACAGTGGGATTGCCTTCTGTTTAGCTGCCGTTATGGACGACTACTATCTCCGGCTCTGATTTTATTTGATACATGTGACCATATCATCGTAAAGTATGTTTTTTCAATATAGTTTAATCAGATTATTGAATTTTTTTCGGGAGTTTTGCCGTGTTCCGTTCTCTGACTTTGTTGACGATGGAGAGATCCGTGCCACTTGGCTAGTGCGCGTGCTAAATGAAGAGGGAAAGTTGCCGTTCTAAATCCAAACAACGACTGTTCTGGACAAAGGACACCTTGTCCAACATTCTGATGGAAGATCAGCAAAAGTAAGAAACATTTTATGATGCTATTTCATATATCTGTCGTAGATGTGAACTAGTCGTCGGCGCCCAAGTGTTTCTGGCTATTGTGCTAAGCTAATATAACGCTACATTTTGTTTTCGCTGTAAAACACTTAATAAATCGGAAATATTGGCTGGAATCACAAGATGCCTGTCTTTCATTTGCTGTACACTATGTATTTTTCAGAAATGTTTTATGATGAGTAATTAGGTATTTGACGTTGGTGTCTGTAAGTTTTATGGCTGCTTTCGGTGCAATTTCTGATTGTAGCTGCAATGTAAACTATGATTTATACCTGAAATATGCACATTTTTCTAACAAAACATATGCTATACAATAAATATGTTATCAGACTGTCATCTGATGAAGTTGTTTCTTGGTTAGTGGCTATGTATATCTTTATTTGGTCGAATTTGTGATAGCTACTGATGGAGTAAAAAACTGGTGGAGTAAAAAAAGTGGTGTCTTTTGCTAACGTGGTTAGCTAATAGATTTACATATTGTGTCTTCCCTGTAAAACATTTTAAAAATCGGACATGTTGGCTGGATTCACAAGATGTGTACCTTTCATATGCTGTATTGGACTTGTTAATGTGTGAAAGTTAAATATTTAAAAAAATATATATTTTGAATTTCGCGCCCTGCACTTGAGCTGTCTGTTGTCATAAGTGTACCGACGTCGGGCTTGCAGCCATAAGAAGTTAAATTGAAGACTGTTATTTTATCAAATCAATTCTCTGTAATTATTATTACGTGATTAAACTAATCATGTAAATGTAATTAACTAGGAAGTCGGGGCACCAAGGAAAATCTTCAGATTACAAAGTTATAATTTTCCTAATATAACTTTTCAGATATTTTAATATCTGATCAATTAGTCTTCTAATTAATGAATTGTTCTTTACCTCACGTTAGTCTCATTCCAAACGTCGTAAGTTGTTGGTTATCTGCACGAACCCAGCCTTCACTATGAATCATCCATACATCAATCGTCAAAATCCTTTATTTACTAAGTAACTAAATAATCACAGAAATGCATAACAAACAAACAGTAGATATGGTTACAAGGAAATGATAGGGGATGTGCCCTAGTGGGCTAAACCGATATGGCGGCTTGGTAGACAAAGGGACTGAGAAGGGCGCGAAAGACAAGACACTACACAGTTGATAATTATATTGATAGAAATACAAATCCTTTGCACATGAATGCTCACTCATTCGGGAATAATTGCAATCAATATATATATTTATGCTCAGTGTGTCGTCATGATCTCTGTTGGAATCGTCCGTCTTTCTGTTGGAAAGTTCATCTGAACTTCTCTTTGCGTCCCTGGAGTCTTTCGTGGTTAGAATGGATACTTCAGAGTCCCATTCAGAAATGTTCTTATAGAATAGATGTTTCGGTGGTTGTCGGTCTTCGCATTTCAGGTCGACATAACTTCTAGCTGCAGACTAGTAGTTTTGACTCGTTTTGAAGATTTGCTCTTATTCTGTCGGAATCGATAGTCTCAGAGTTTCAACAACCATTACAACCTTAGCTTATACTGAGGTTTTTATGGTCTCTACTCAAACCTTTGCCCCCTCTGTGATCAAGGTACGCATGGTCTGAAGTGGGATTCTCCAGGTGGGGGTTATATTCGGAACAGCAGAAAAGGCTGTCCTATGATGCCAGATCAATGTCTGTGCTCATGGGGCAGGCCAATGACTTAGTTAAACTTTAAAGGGAATTGGATTCTTCATTAAACAGTTTAAAATCACAAATAGTTTCATCTTTACTCATTCATTTTATACAATAATTAGATGCAAATCGGAGACTCTTGAATAAACAGAGTTATGGTAATGTGGCTGTATTGTCTCTCATGAGGTCACAAACATTAAACATAATGGACCGGTTGTATCTGGATTCTCCACCGACCGTTTACACATTCTCCAAAACATGGATATTGTTCAGTTCTCAAGTTCTGTGAGGTAGAAGAAGTTCCTTTGTTCTACTATGAACCCTCTCTCTATACCGCATGGCCGGGGGGGAAGAGAGTCTCCTCATGGAATTTATGACCTGAGATAACAGAGCCTGGGTGTAGGAGGGAGAGAGGTGGTAAGAGAGAGGGGGAGGGTACTCGCTATACCCAAAGAGGGCCACGTCATGACAGTCCCCCCTGGTTTGTAGATCATTGTTGCAGTCCCCCTCTGGTGGTTGAACTTGGTAGGATCTCTGAAAGCGGAGCAGTCCACCATAAGGATGGGCAGTTGATGTCCGGTTGGTGATCGCCGTTGCGGTCCCCCTCTAGTGGTTTACCTTGGTAGGTTCCTGGAAGCTGCAAAGTACCACAGGAGTGGCCAGGGGATGTCCTGGTTGGTGATTGCCATTGACGTCCCCCCCTCTGGTGGTTTACCTTGGTAGGCTCTCTGACAGCGGGGCAGGCCGCCACAAGGATGGGCAGTGGGTGTCTGGATTTGGGATCGCCATTCCGGACCCGTCGTCTGGTCGTCCAGACTGGAAGATCTGGGCAGTAACTTAGGCAGATGTTAACAATGCACACACACTCACAAAATACATATAATTACATTCATTCCCCAATGAGCGGCGTTGTGGCACTAAGTGATGGTTGTATGGGGACTTTGTTTATGGCTCTATCACTTCCTAAGTGTCAAAGGAACTGAACCGAAAAAGAATGAAAGCATAAACAAAAGATATACAAAATATAGTTCTCACACAAAAATCATCTAACTGGACTGTATTCTATATACGTCCAATGTCCTGGCAAAATGACTATCATGGCATTGTCTCTAATGTCAAATCTAGTGTTTTCCTACTTGGTGTGTTGCTAAGGCACTATCCTAAGTTGATAACTACATAATAAGTCTACAGCTGTAAGGCACTAGTTTTGGGAAGTCTACAGGGATGACCTATGGACTTCTAGGAAGAAAACTGGTGAGTACTGTAGCTGTAGAGTCAAAGGCCTCAAAGTAAATGTTCAACTTTACTAAGACTGGTATTTTGCTCGGACCCTTAAGTGATCCTAGCATAAATCCTAATTGGTTGTGCATGTGCATTTATGCTTACACAAGCGCGCATGTCAAGGGAAGAAGTATCCAAGTATCCTGGCAGATTACAACTTGTTCAGGATGAGTCTGATGGAGTGAGGTAATTTTCAGGTCAATTCCTGGAGGTCAGTCAGAATTGGTGTCTGTGGTGGTTTTACTACAAGTCACTGTGTCTTCCACTATTGTAGTGGCGATAGGTATGAAGAAGTCTATTTCATAGCTATGTTATCCACGGAGGAGCTAACCTCACGACGGAAGTACTCTTTAAGTATTGGACCAGTCGTACGTGGTGTGATCATGGTTCATGACTTCTAATAATTTTCCTCCTGAATGGAGGATTCTATTTATTAGTGGCATGTGTGTTAACCATTGGAAGAGTGCACTGGAGATTCCCCTCCTCGTGTTGCACTCTGAGTGACTCCTAACTACTATGTCGCTGATGTCAAGGGTAATTTGATTGGTTAGGTCTCTAACCTTCTTACTGATTGTAGCTGGAATGACTGTTGCTGTTATAGGTACTGGTACTCAAGGGGACCAGATGTCCTACCAATTTGTTCTGAAATATTATTTTACCGGAACACATGATTAGAGCATTTTACTAGTTGTATTGTAGTTGAACCTACACATGGCAATGCATGACTATTTAAAAAAAATGTTGCCAATTGTTTGAGGTGGAAGTCCCATGGACTTCTACGACCAGTGTGGTACACCTCAGAAATATCTTAGATGTGTTCTAAGATTATCCCCCGTCTAGGGGCCTGTCTGCTCCTCACTGTTCTCATAGGGGAGTTTACAACTAGATTTATTTTATGCTCTGGCGGTCTCATACGGTGTTGCCCATAGTCTCGACCCCTCCCACCGGCCTCGATGAGGTTCACCATGGGTCTGGGCTACTATTCCCCCCCTTTGTGTCTCGGGACCCCCCCCCCCCCCACCAGCGGGTGGTGTTGGTGTCCGAGGCGCAAACGAAAAGGTCGGACCCTATGTACAATTTGTCAGTGGCCGCGTTGTTATTTTTTTAACCTTTATTTAACTAGGCAAGTCAGTTTAGAGCAAATTTGAATTTTCAATGACGGCCTAGGAGCAGTGGGTTAACTCTTGTTCAGGAGCAGAATGACAGATTTGTACATTGTCAGCTCGGGGATTTGAACTTGCAACCTTTCAATTACTAGTCCAACGCTCTAACCACTAGGCTACCCTGCCACCCCAATTATGAGAATGGCTGTAACCTTTCAACCAAATCTCCTGGTGTTTGTGCTCAGTGGCTGTCGAGGCCTGTTAGTCACCACCGCGTCCGCATGTGGCAACCTCTTCAGTACCTGTGAACTGAGACGAGGATATTGGTCTGTGATATCGCAAAGTGTTTCACCAGTGGGAGTCATCGGGTCAGTTGCTGGACTGACGACATTAGTGTCATTGTAAGGGGTGACAGTCCACCACAAAGCGGAAGGTGTATCATCGGAAGCAGAGTATACTCTGCGCATCAATGTTTTTCTTGCTGAGACGGCCGCAGTGCTTGCGGAAGTGTCCGAAGGGCAAGAGAAGTTCATCTCAACTACCGTATTGCACGACTGCAAGGAGGAGGGAAATTGCTCATTCACAGAAACAGCTGGCTCGAAATCATGAAAAGAATGGTCATTCAGATTTGCTGATGGAATGTGTCGAGATATCGTAATATCTCATTGGATCGGATTCTGCACCAAGAGGTTTCGAAACATCTTTTTCTCAAGGGGTGCTTTCGACAGATACCCCTCGTGTTACGAATCCCTTTGGCCCGACAGTCTAGGGGGGATGGCAATGGGACCCGTAACATAACTCATGCAAATTATAGTAGTGACAAAGTAAGAGTGAGAACGAAATAACCACGACAACTAAAATATCTACCGTCAAACACTCAGGGTTTATTTACAAACACACGGTAATGGGGGGAGCAGGAAAAGGGGCTGAGCTGGACCCAAGGAAAGAAATAATAAGTATCCACAAACACCCCTAAGCTAGACTAGCCTACTTCACCAACAGCTAACTAACTAACCAAAAATACAGTGGGTGGTCCGCCCAGTTCTAACTAGTGTATTTAACAAAGTTTACCTACGGGTAGTGTATGCCCATGGGCGACTTATCTTGGTACCCCCTTTTCCCACCGTCAAACAAACACCATAACAAAACCAATACTCACAGGTGGGGACAAAGTGACATGTAGATGCTAAACCACACAATGGATCTACAGACATATGGCATTGACAGAGAGATTGAGCTCTAGAGAACACAACTGACAGGGTTTTTAAACCAAGGGAAAGGGAATGTGATTGGGTAGGAGAAAAGGAGCAGGTGTCTTCTGATTAGGGACTGATTGATGACTGATTGGGGAATGATGATTGTCACCTGTGAGTAGGGGAGAAGGAGAGAACAGAAATACACACAGGATACACACAGGATACTTGTATCCGTAACACCTCGTGAATGACTGCGTTCCAGCTAGCGCTAGGGGAAGACAGTGTGGTCGGTGGAGAAGGCACGGTGGCCTGTGACCATACCTGGTTGGTTTTCCAATCCATCAGTGGGAGTAACCGATCCATCAAGTCTGCTCCAAGTAGCAGGGGTACAGATTCGAGGCTGGTAGCATACACATGGTGAACGAGCGATACGTCCTGGAAGTGAAGTTTCAGCATGACTCTCAATGTGAGAGGCGAGTTGGTCTGAGTGATCCCTCGAAGTGTAGTGTCGCATCGTTCCACTTTTAACCAACGTTTAGTTGGCTTCAAAGCTCTTTTGAGATCATTGAACAATGTTTGAGAGATGAGCGATATTGTCGCGCCGGAATCAATTAGTGGATGACAAGTTAAGCAGTCCTCCAGGACTGTTTCCAGGTATGGGCATTTAGATTCGTGTTTAGTGGACATATTCCCCACAAAGTGGAGTGGTCGTTTGCGACGACATGATGTGCCATTTCTGTTCATGGTGGAAGCAGATCGACTTTTCAGATTTTCCATGGGCTAAGCTTTAGCTGTAAAACCCTTTGTAGTGTTTTTTTTTGGAACTGCACTTAATCCTGAAAACTCAACAGGTGATGGTTCAGGTTCCTAAAAGACCTCGGGATCCTGGTTCTCAAAATAGGAGTTAATTCCATCTTCTGGGCTTAGTAAGTGGGCTGCCACAGCATGGGATTGAGAAATTGACTTAAAACTCTCCAGGACCTTCAGTCTGGCAATTTAAGCTGCTATGTCCGTTTCCAGTTCCATTTTTTTCTATCCTAGCATTCAGTTGAGCTTTCTGTTGTTCCAGTTGAGCTTTCTCCAATTCCAATGCATGTTTGCCCTGTAATGACGCTTGCGAGTGAGTAGAACTGCTCCCACTGCCTCAACTTTTAGGGGTGCAGAGGACACTGAGGATGATGCGGCCTTAGAATACTTTATTTCACTTGATATTTTTTACACATTGGAAATGCTGCCATGTGGTTCAATGAGTGTTTTTGGCTCCTGTTCAGCATTTTTCCATATTTACACCTCTTTCATGAATCCTAATTCTTGGTTGATAATAGTTAATGCTCTCCTGTTCCTGTTCCTCCTCTGTGACCAGCTCTAGCACAGATTCATGAGCATTCTTAAAGTCATTGAGAACAACATCAAATGCGTCAAGACCCTCATTCACAGTTTCAAAATGTCCTCCCTCAACAAGAATACTTTTATTTCATTCATTTTGCGTACACACTCCAAGTTTGCCTCTCCGGTCTGCATAGAGTGAATTTAAATGCTCCTTGCCCTCTCCAGTTGGGATTTATTTGCGATTTAATCCGTCATCATTCACTTTTAATTCACTCAATTTACAATGACACAGTTGTTGATGATTGCTAAACGCAATGCCCTTTACTCCTCTTTTAATGCTTAAAACAGTCATCCGTTTCAACATATTGACCCATTTTGCTTTGAACATGTGCAAGTTGGGCATTTTAGATGCACTAAACATTTCATCCCATTATAGGTTTTGTCCCCTTTATTTAAATTGAAACACGCAGTATCTTTAGATCCTTTAGTTGCGTCCCATTGATACATTGCATTTCCACTTTACGCCTAACATTGGACATTTGATTAGGCTACATTGTGCATAGGATCTCAAGTGTTTCGCAAACTCAAATTTTTCAATTTCAACACATCATTTCCACACCGATTGCTACATTGCTACATTCGTCAGACTTAAGGATATTTCCTCACCATTCATACATGGAACAATCATTTTTATCTTAATCAGTGTACTGACTCCAAAGCATGGCTCGCAGGCTACAAAGCATATGTCTATGCGCACTAAGGCGTGTGCACTCCTATTATGCACAGCCAGAATGACAGAGACATCGGGGAACTCCGTCATAACCCGGGGAATATGAACAAAGAAAACCGTGCATTGAATTAAATAAACTGAATTTCTACCTCATGAATCTTGCACATGTTTATGTGCACAATAAACATTGCGCCCACTCAGAGGGTAGGAAATGGTCAAATGTATCATATCAAACATGAAACAACTTGATTGACAGTTTGATGGTTCAATCAGAGGGCCGAGTATGCCTTTCCCTAGCCAATCTGTTGCATTTTTTGTTTTGCAAGAGTGATGCTGTGGCTACGGTCGCTGGCTGTGTGGAGAATAATCCATGAAGACTGTGCCACAAAATGAGTGACAAAACATTACGTAACCTGGCCAGATCACTTGAAGTCATCAGTCTCAAGTCAAAGTCCTGAGTCTTGAGGCTCTAAGTCCAAGTTAAGTCTCAAGTTATTTTATTTTCTATCAAGTCGAGTCTCAAGTCATAAAATGTCTGACTCTGCTGGGTGCACAGAAGTCAAGTCAATGAGCATGAGCATGTCTTTAAGGTAGGTGAGAGTGTGTCCGTGTAAAAGATGGTTCCAAAAGGGTTCTTTGGCTAGGAGAAGTGAGGCAAGAATTTGAGTAATGTGCTCAGTTTTTGGTTCCTTTTAGGACTCTGCCATGTTTTGTATGAGTTGGAGATTATTCAGAGTGGAAGAGGTAGAAGAACGTAAGTGAAAGTAGGTTTCAGATTTTTGCTATGTTCCTTAGATGAAAAAAGTTTAAGTCACAGATGGCTGTAGCTACAGTGTTTAGAGCGCCAGACATAATAGTATAGGGAGTGCACATACCAAATAATATTTGATCATGTAAGGATTGCAGCCTCCAAAAAAGGGTAAGTGTAAAAAATATAAATACATTAACTTCTCTGCGCTACGGATCCCTTTTACGGGATCACTTTCATAAACAACCGCTAGAATTGCAGGGCGCCAAATGCATAAATATTACTAAAAATATTTATAATCATGCAATCACAAGTGAAATATACCAAAACACAGCTTAGCTTGTTGTTAATCCACCTATCGTGTCAGAGTTTGAAAATATACTTTACAGCGAAAGAAATCCAAGCTTTTGTGAGTGTAGCAATCAATGCTACAACAGCTAGCCCCAAATTAGCATGGTCACGAAAGTCAGAAAAGCAATAAAATTAATCGCTTACCTTTGATAATCTTCAGATGTTTCCACTCACGAGACTCCCAGTTACACAACAAATGTTCTTTTTGTTCGATAAATATTACTTTTATCACAAAAAAACGCCATTTGGGTTGCGCGTTATGCTGAGAAAACTACAGCCTCGTTCCAGTCCTGAAAGGAAGATGAAAATTCCCAAACGTATCAGATTAAAATATATTACAAAAAATATTTATAATCATGCAATCACAAGTGAAATATACCAAAACACAGCTTAGTTTGTTGTTAATCCACCTATCGTGTCAGATTTTGAAAATATACTTTACAGCGAAAGAAATCCAAGCTTTTGTGAGTGTAGCAATCAATGCTACAACAGTTAGCCTTATAATAGTTTGGTAGCTTGGTCACGAAAGTCAGAAAAGAAATCAAATTAATCGCTTACCTTTGATAATCTTCGGATGTTTCCACTCACGAGACTCCCAGTTACACAACAAATGTTCTTTTTGTTCGATAAATATTACTTTTATCACAAAAAAACGCCATTTGGGTTGCGCGTTATACTGAGAAAACTACAGCCTTGTTCCGTTCGACAAATTCCAAAAAGTATCCGTAATGGTCGTAGAAGCATGTCAAATGTTTTTTATAATCAATCCTCAGGAAACATCTCGCTCATTTTTCAAAATAAAAGCCTGAAACTATGTCTAAAGCCTGCTCACAGCCTTGCGGAAGCCATTGGAAAAGCAATCTGGTTGATACCCCTTTAAATGGAGGATAGACGGTCCAGGAAACACAGTTAAAAATATATATATATCACTTCCGGGTTATATTTTCTCAGGTTTTCGTCTGCAGAATACGTTTTGTTATACTCACAGACAATATTTTGACAGTTTTGGAAACTTTGGAGTGTTTTCTATCCTAATCTGTAAATTATATGCATATTCTACGATCTGGGCCAGAGAAAATGTCCGTTTACATTGGGAACGATATTTTAAGAAAAAAAAAATTCTGAACCCTAGCGTCTAAGGGCTCTATTCAATCAGATCCGCTTTAGCGAACATCCACATAGTGGTTGTTTTGGCAGTGTCGGTGGTGGAACTGCGTTAGAGCTGTCAACTCCACAAGCGGCTCCTGGCATTATACCTAAAGTGGACATTGCCATTGGCTGCACGGAGTCACATTAAGAGAAGTCCCATGCGGCCTTGTTTACATGTTCGAACACTGGAATGTGAGATGTAATCGACACCTCGATTAGGCTGATAGAAATCTTCATCATTTTCAAGTTGTTTATTATCAGTATTTCTATATGGCCTACGCATTCTTGTTCTGGACCTCTGAAGCGAGTGGGATGGGTGTGGGTTCATGACAATGATCAAGAGTAGCTGCTCACCGATTTTGACAGCTCCGACGCAGTTACACCTCCGACGCCAAAACATTGGCTATGCGGGTGTCGGCAATCGCCGGTTAATGCTTCATCCGATTGAACCTTGGCCTAAAAGTTTCAACGTTTCAGACTCTGAAACAACACGAAGTGTAAACTGTGCAGGGGTTCACACACTTTTTCCTCCTCACTGTACATTTGGTTTCATGAGTGACAAACACCGTTACATCTAAACATACAGTACAGTTCCCTTCTCTAAAGAACTCTGCGATGATAAACATTTCTCAAGTGTAGATTTTGCTTCAAGGATTTGTCTCTTAAACATCAGTGAAGATCCCCAAATGGGCCACAGAGAGAGGGGGACCCTCCACCTTCCTCTACTGACACGCATGGTCTGACCATGTGGGGAGATGGAGGTGGAGGGTCCCCCTCTGACCGTACAGGGTATAGTAGTGACTGTCCTTCCACTATGAAAAGACTACACTGCAAATGTTGCATTACATCAACCAATGGTTACGTGCTACATTATCTACTGAGCAGTCAGTGTCAGATTGCTATATCACATGATGTGGATGAAATGTTAGACACCTATCCTATCCATTGTGAGATCTGGCATGCGTCTGCAATGTAGTTGGCCTGGAACGCAGCCATTTACTGTAATGTTTCTCATTTGCATACGCAGTGTGGGTTTCAACTCTCCTCTCATGGCTCGTGTCTCGTGAGTAATAGGCCAATCAGATGTGGCCTCAGGGAGGAGTCTGGTATGCTCACCAGTTCCTCTGTGTTCTTGACCCTAGAGTGAAACGTGTAACGAGTTCAGCAGGACAGCATGTGAAGGATCAATATCACTACACCGATGTCCAATCGAGTTAGTAAGTGTGGTGATGAACAGAACACAATGCAACATTGCACATTTTCGTGTTCTGTATACTTGAGAACACAGGCGTCTGGTGGCACCTTAAGTGGGGAGGACCGGCTCATAATAATGGCTGGAAAGGAATAAATGGAATGGTACTGAAACACATCGAACACATGGTTTCCATGTGTCTGATACCATTCCATTCACTCCATTCCGGACATTATTATGAGTCATCCTCCCCTCAGCAGCCTCCTGTGACTGAGAACCTGTTTTTGATAGCGTGTATAGTGTATGACTCTGTTTGAGCTTTTTCCCTGGGACTATGAAGGTCCACTCTGGCCCATGAACGTATACTTAACTCATGTCTATAAATAAAAGCGCAAACGAAAAGGTTTTTCCAAATATGGCATGGCTTCCTGTTGTGTCCACAATAGAATGTACTGATGTGTCTTTTAATATGGCATTAAAGGCTCTGTGTTCATTACGTCAATGAGCTTGACTTAAATAAATATGAATAAAATGTCCATGGAACTTAGTGTTTCTGTCACGGCATTCAAGAGAAGAAGATGAGGACCAAGGTGCAGCGTGGTACGTGTTCATATTTAATTCAATAACCGAACACTAAACACGAAAATGACAAAAAGAATAACCGAAACAGTTCTGTCTGGTACAGATACGAAACAGAAAACAACTACCCACAAACACTGGTTGGAACAGGGTACCTAAGTATGGCTCCCAATCAGAGACAACGGTAGACAGCTGCCTCTGATTGGGAACCACACCAGGCCAAACACATAGAAACACAACAACATAGAAAAAAAGAACATAGACTGCCCACCCTAGTCACACCCTGGCCTAACCAAAATAGAGAATAAAAATCCTCTCTATAGCCAGGGCGTGACAGTTTCATTATCTTATGTCTGTTGAGTTTTGCTACCAAAAGTGTTCAATAATGCTATTTTGACATATTCAATGCAACATGCCTCTCTCCACCTGTACCTAATATCACAAAATATTCAAAACAGTAGATAACACCTCCACATGTTACTGAGGAGGACAGGGAGCAGTTGGAGAGATGTTGAGGGTTTATGGTCATACAGGTGGCAGTGTTTCCAAAATGGTGGATGAGGAGTGGGGTCACGGCTAATGCCTTGTGAGTCACCCTGGCTAAAGCCAAATGTATGGTAGAAAATTCAAGTTGCAGACAAAAGTGACAACAAAGCAAAAAGACGTGGAGGAGCACTGGAGGGTCACAGACGTTGTCGCTCAGCACTCCAGACGAGTGTCTGCGACCCACCCAGACGACACTTGTCTTTTCTACCAAAAATTGGGCTTAAAGATGTGTTTATTTGGTGGGTCAGTTGGAAAGATATAAACCACTGTAAAGGTGTGCTGTTGGAAGTGTATGAGATTATAGCACCACAACCATTCCTCAAGTGTGGGTTTTTCTGTAAGGACTTGTCCGCCTTCCTCTACCCACATAAAGGGTCTTATAGTACAGGGAAGACAGAGACATGAGCATCTCATATCACTACTGTAGTGGCTGTCCTCCAACACTAGATGGTAATCTTTGCACTATGAAACCCATGGTCTTATCCACCATCACACATTAACTGCAATGTTTCTAATTTGCACACACACACACACACACACACTTTCATCGCATTGGTCATGTCTCATGGGTAATAGGCCAATCGGGTGTGACCTCAGGGGAGGAGTCAGGTATGCTCATCAGTTCCCCTGTGTTCTTGACCCTACGTGAAATGTGTTACAGGTTCAGCAGAACAGTATGTGAACGATCAATACCCTTGAACAAGGCAGTTAACCCACTGTTCCTAGGCCGTCATTGAAAATAAGAATTTGTTCTTTTAACTGACCTGCCTAGTTAAATAAAGGTAAAATAAAAATACAACTACACCAATGTCCAATAGAGTTAGTAAGTGGTGATGAACAGAATATATCACATTTTTATTGTTCTGTATACTGAGAATCTGTGTATGTGATAGTGTGTATAGTGTATGATTCTGTTTTAGAATCTGTGTATGTGATAGTGTGTATAGTGTATGATTCTGTTTTAGAATCTGTGTATGTGATAGTGTGTATAGTGTATGATTCTGTTTTAGAATCTGTGTATGTGATAGTGTGTATAGTGTATGATTCTGTTTTAGGATCTGTGTATGTGATAGTGTGTATAGTGTATGATTCTGTTTTAGAATCTGTGTATGTGATAGTGTGTATAGTGTATGATTCTGTTTTAGAATCTGTGTATGTGATAGTGTGTATAGTGTATGATTCTGTTTTAGAATCTGTGTATGTGATAGTGTGTATAGTGTATGATTCTGTTTTAGAATCTGTGTATGTGATAGTGTGTATAGTGTATGATTCTGTTTTAGAATCTGTGTATGTGATAGTGTGTATAGTGTATGATTCTGTTTTAGAATCTGTGTATGTGATAGTGTGTATAGTGTATGATTCTGTTTTAGAATCTGTGTATGTGATAGTGTGTATAGTGTATGATTCTGTTTTAGAATCTGTGTATGTGATAGTGTGTATAGTGTATGATTCTGTTTTAGAATCTGTGTATGTGATAGTGTGTATAGTGTATGATTCTGTTTTAGGATCTGTGTATGTGATAGTGTGTATAGTGTATGATTCTGTTTTAGAATCTGTGTATGTGATAGTGTGTATAGTGTATGATTCTGTTTTAGAATCTGTGTATGTGATAGTGTGTATAGTGTATGATTCTGTTTTAGAATCTGTGTATGTGATAGTGTGTATAGTGTATGATTCTGTTTTAGAATCTGTGTATGTGATAGTGTGTATAGTGTATGATTCTGTTTTAGAATCTGTGTATGTGATAGTGTGTATAGTGTATGATTCTGTTTTAGAATCTGTGTATGTGATAGTGTGTATAGTGTATGATTCTGTTTTAGAATCTGTGTATGTGATAGTGTGTATAGTGTATGATTCTGTTTTAGAATCTGTGTATGTGATAGTGTGTATAGTGTATGATTCTGTTTTAGAATCTGTGTATGTGATAGTGTGTATAGTGTATGATTCTGTTTTAGAATCTGTGTATGTGATAGTGTGTATAGTGTATGATTCTGTTTTAGAATCTGTGTATGTGATAGTGTGTATAGTGTATGATTCTGTTTTAGAATCTGTGTATGTGATAGTGTGTATAGTGTATGATTCTGTTTTAGAATCTGTGTATGTGATAGTGTGTATAGTGTATGATTCTGTTTTAGAATCTGTGTATGTGATAGTGTGTATAGTGTATGATTCTGTTTTAGAATCTGTGTATGTGATAGTGTGTATAGTGTATGATTCTGTTTTAGAATCTGTGTATGTGATAGTGTGTATAGTGTATGATTCTGTTTTAGAATCTGTGTATGTGATAGTGTGTATAGTGTATGATTCTGTTTTAGAATCTGTGTATGTGATAGTGTGTATAGTGTATGATTCTGTTTTAGAATCTGTGTATGTGATAGTGTGTATAGTGTATGATTCTGTTTTAGAATCTGTGTATGTGATAGTGTGTATAGTGTATGATTCTGTTTTAGAATCTGTGTATGTGATAGTGTGTATAGTGTATGATTCTGTTTTAGAATCTGTGTATGTGATAGTGTGTATAGTGTATGATTCTGTTTTAGAATCTGTGTATGTGATAGTGTGTATAGTGTATGATTCTGTTTTAGAATCTGTGTATGTGATAGTGTGTATAGTGTATGATTCTGTTTTAGAATCTGTGTATGTGATAGTGTGTATAGTGTATGATTCTGTTTTAGAATCTGTGTATGTGATAGTGTGTATAGTGTATGATTCTGTTTTAGAATCTGTGTATGTGATAGTGTGTATAGTGTATGATTCTGTTTTAGAATCTGTGTATGTGATAGTGTGTATAGTGTATGATTCTGTTTTAGAATCTGTGTATGTGATAGTGTGTATAGTGTATGATTCTGTTTTAGAATCTGTGTATGTGATAGTGTGTATAGTGTATGATTCTGTTTTAGAATCTGTGTATGTGATAGTGTGTATAGTGTATGATTCTGTTTTAGAATCTGTGTATGTGATAGTGTGTATAGTGTATGATTCTGTTTTAGAATCTGTGTATGTGATAGTGTGTATAGTGTATGATTCTGTTTTAGCTCTTGACTTGGAACTATGAAGGTCAGCACAAGGAACTGATCAACTAAATGGCACCCACTGACACGTGAACATATTCTCAACTAATGTATGTAAATAAGGCCACAAACTGAAAGGTTTTTCCAAATATGGTATGGCGTCCTCGTGTGTTAAGTCAACAGTAGAATGTACTGGTGTGTCTCCAAATATGGCATAAAAGGCTCTTTGTTTGTTATGTCAACGAGCCTGATTTTAATAAAAGTTCATCATACTCATACGGAAAAAGAATATATTGACATATTTTTTTTTTTACAGACATCTATATACAGTATATGTTAAGCCTTATATGTACAAACATATATGGACATATTACAACATTAGGTTCCATATACAGTACCAATCAAAACTTTGGAAACCTACCTGTACTCATTCAAGGGTTTTTCTTTATTTTTACTATTTTCTATAATAGTGAAGATATCAAAACTATGAAATAACACATATGGAATCATGTAGTTAAATCAAAATATATGTTTGATTCTTCAAATTAGCCACCCTTTGCTAGGGTTGACAGCTTTGCACACTCTTGGCATTCTCTCAACCAGCTTCATGAGGTAGTCATCTGGAATACATTTCAATTAACAGGTGTGCCTTGTTAAAAGTTCATTTGTGGAATTTATTTCCTTCTTCCTTCTTAATGCATTTGTGTTGTGACAAGGTAGGGGTAGTATAGGCCGTCATTGTAAATAAGAATTTGTTCTTAACTGACTTGCCTAGTTAAATAATGGTAAAAATATATATATAAAAAAATACAGAAGATGGCAAGAATAGCTGAAATTAACATAGAGAAACGACAGTCCATCATTACTTTAAGACAATCCGGAAAATGTCAAGAACTTTAAAAGTTTCTTCAAGTGCAGTCGCAGAAACCGTCTATGATGAAACTGGCTCTCATGAGGACCGCCACAGGAAAGGAAGACCCAGAGTTACCTATGCTGCAAAGGATAAGTTCATTAGAGTTACCAGCCCCAGAAATTGCAGCCCAAATAAATGCTTTACAGAGTTCAAGTAACAGACACATTGTCACGGTTGTCATAAGAACGGGACCAAGGCGCAGCGGATGTTGAGTTACACATATTGTTTTCAAAAGTGAAACTTAAAGCACACCAATAAATCAATAAACGAACACCGAAACGTGACTAAGTGGTGTACATGCACAAACACAAAACAATATCCCACAAACACAGGTGGGGAAAATAGCTACTTAAATATGATCCCCAATTAGAGACAACGATTACCAGCTGCCTCTAATTGGGAATTATACAAAAACACAAACATAGAAAATATAAACTAGAACACAACATAGAAATTATAAACTAGAATACCTCCTAGTCACGCCCTGACCTACTACACCATAGAGAAACAAGGGCTTTCTATGGTCAGGGCGTGACAGTACCCCCCCCCCCTCCAAAGGTGGCCGCAAAACCTGACCCCAAATGGGGAGGGTAGGGTGGGGGGGGGGGGGGGGGGGATTAGTGTTGGTGGCGGCTCCGGTGTAGGTCGTAGCGCCCGCCCAGACCCCGGATTCGGCCATCGCGCCGGGCTTAACGCCGTGCCTGGACTGGGCATCGGCGCAAAGCAGGACTCCGGCCATGGAGCTGGGTTGGACGCCGTGCCTGGACTGGGCATCGGCGCAAAGGAGGGCTCCGGCCATGGAGCTGGATTGGACGCCGTGCCTGGACTGGGCACCGGCGCAGAGGAAGATTCCGGCTTTGGAGCTGGACTGGACACCGTGCCTGGACTGGGCATCGGCGCAGAGGGAGGCTCCTGCCATGGAGCGGGACTGAACGCCGTGTCTGGACTGGGCACTGGCGCAGAGGAGGGCTCCGGCCATGGAGCTGGACTGGACGCCTTGCCAACAAGCTCCTTACCGTTGACCCTCGCTGGAGGTTCCGGACCGTTGAACGTCGCTGGAGGTTCCGGACCGTTGACCTTCGCTGGAGGTTCCGGACCGTGGACCTTCGCTGGAGGTTCCGGACCGTGGACCGTCGCAGGAGGTTCCGGACCGTGGACCGTCGCAGGAGGTTCCGGACCGTGGACCGTCGCAGGAGGTTCCGGACTGTGGACCGTCCCCGGAAGCTCTGGACTGGGGACCGTCGCCGAAAGCTCTGGACTGGGGACCGTCGCCGGAAGCTCTGGACTGGGGGCCGTCGCCGAAAGCTCTGGACTGGGGACCGTCGCCGGAAGCTCTGGACTGGGGACCGTCGCCGGAAGCTCTGGACTGTGAATGCGCACTGGAGGCCGAGTGCGTGGAGCCGGTACAGGTGGCACCGGACTGGTGACACGCACTTCAGGCGAGTGCGGGGAGCAGGCACAGGACGCACCGGACTAGGGAGGCGCACTGGAGGCCTGGTGCGTGGAGCCGGCACAGGTGGCACCGGACTGGTGACACGCACTTCAGGGCGGGTGCGGGGAGCTGGCACCGGACGTACCGGGCTGGGGAGGTGCACTGGAGGCCTGATGCGTAGATCCGGCACAGGTGGCACCGGATTGGTGACACGCACTTCAGGGCGAGTGCGAGGAGCAGGCACAGGACGTACCGGATTGGGAAGGCACACTGGAGACCTAGTGCGTGGAGCCGGTACAGGTGGCACCGGACTGGTGACACACGCACTTCAGGGCGAGTGCGAGGAGCAGGCACAGGACGTAGCGCACTGGAGGCCTAGTGCGTGGAGGAGACACAGGACGTACCGGACTTAGGAGGCGCACTGGATGCCAGAAGGGTGGAGCCAGCCCAAGTTGCACCAGACTGCTAACCAGATCCCCTGGTCGGATGTTGAGCAGAACACACTTGCACAACATCTCTCTCCTTTCTCTCTCTCCTAACTTCCCCAATGCCTCCCTGAACGTCTCTGGCACTTCAGGGCGAGTGCAGGAAGCAGGCACAGGACGTACCAGGCTGGGGATAAGCACTTCAGGGAGAGTGCGAGGAGGAGACACAGGACATACCGGACTGAGGAGGCGCACTGGAGGCCAGATGCGTGGAGCCGGCCCAGGTTTCACCGGACTGATGACACGCTCCTCCAAACGCCTGCGTTGCCGCATACTCCTAGCCAACTCCATTCTCCGGTATCCCTCCTCACACTGTTCCATCAACTCCCAGGCGGGCTCTGGTACTCTCCTTGGGTCGACCGACCACCTCTCTATCTCCTCCCAGGTGGTCTCTGGCTCTTCCCTCTGCTCAGCCGCCAGCTCCATGTGCCCCCTCCCAAAACATTCTTGGGGTTTATGTGGCCGCGGTCCCCGGCGTCGTTGCCGTCCTTCTTGCGTCCTCTGCGACTCCTGCCAAGGAAGGGTCCTCCTGTCCTTCCATGATTTCTTCCCAGGTCCAACTTATTTTTCCCATCGTTGCACGCTGCTTGGTCCTTGGTTGGTGGGATATTCTGTCACGGTTGTCGTAAGAACGGGACAAAGGCGGAACGGATGTTGAGTTCCACATATTTTTTTCAAAAGTGAAACTTAAAAGCACAACAATAAATCAATAAACGAACACCGAAACGTGACTAAGTGGTGCACATGCACAAACACAAAACAATATCCCACAAACACAGGTGGGAAAAATAACTACTTAAATATGATCCCCAATTAGAGACAACAATTACCAGCTGCCTCTAATTGGGAATCATATAAAAACACCAACATATATAAATATAAAATATAAAATAGAAACCCCCTAGTCACGCCCTGACCTACTACACCATAGAGAAACAAGGGCTCTCTATGGTCAGGGCGTGACACACATCTCAACATCAACTGTTCAGAGGAGACTGCATCTGCATGAATCAGGCCGAATTGCTGCAAAGAAACCACTACTAAAGGACACCAATTAGAAGAAGAGACTTGCTTGAGCCAAGAAACATGAGCAATGGACATTAGACCGGTGGAAGTTTGAGATTTTTGGTTCCAACCGCCATATCTTTGTGAGACGCAGAGTAGGTAAACGGATGATCTCTGCCTGTGTGGTTCCCACCGTGAAGCATGGAGGAGGAAGTGTGATGATGTGGGGGTGCTTTGCTGGTGACCCTGTCAGTGATTTATTTAGAATTCAAAGCACACTTAACCAACATGGCTACCACAGCATTCTGCAACGATATGCCATCCCATCTGGTTTGCGCTTAGTGGGACATTTGGTTTTCAACAGGACAATGACCAATCACACCTCCAGGCTGTATAAGGGGTGATTGACGAAGGGTGTGGAGAGTAATGGAGTGCTGCATCAGATGACCTGGCCTCCACAATCACCCGACCTCAACCCAATTGAGATGGTTTGGGATGAGTTGGACCGCAGAGTGAAGGAAAAGCAGCAAACAAATGCTCAGCATATGTGGGAACTCCTTCAAGACTGTTGGAAATGCATTCCGGGTGAAGCTGGTTGAGAGAATTCCAAGAGTGTCCAAAGCTGTCATCAAGGCAAAGGGTGGCTACTTTGAAGAATCTCAAATATAAAATACATTTTGATATGATTAACACTTTTTGGTTTACTTTGTGATTCCATATCTATTATTTCATGGTTTTGAGATCTTCAATATTTTTCTACTATGTAGAAAATAGTAAAAATAAATAAAATAAATAATATTAAGTACTGTAGGTGTGTCCAAACTTTTTACTAGTACTGTATTTCTACATATATTTTTATATATTTAAATATATGTTGTGGAAATACATTTTGACAGTATGCTGTGGTTGCTAGTAAAATACATTCCAACATATATTTCATAAATATATGTTGGCATGTATTTTAATGAATGGAAAATGTTGCTTTTTACCTCACATGCTATAGCTAGGCTACATTCAAATTCAATGCACGAAATTATAAAGTTCACTAAATCACAATAGCATGCTATGGTATACATTTAAAAAGTTTGAATGAATGACTCATGACAACCAAATGAGTGCTTTAAAGAATCTACATGTTTTGCTCATTTAAGTTGTTCATTGTTGTCATCCATTGTTGAATGTTTGGGGAAGTCACCGGAAGGTTGCATCTGAAACAAATTATAATCTCCAAATGACCTCTGTGCACTTACAGTAACATCTGTATTTGAAAATGATGGCTTTGAACATTACATTTATACTGACAAATGCAGATGACGTCACCTTCAGGGTCTGTTTTTTAGACTCACAAGTTGACAGTTACCCGGTGGATAATGCAGAGACCGAGTCAGTGCAAACATTCCACACAAGATAACGAATAAATAAGGGGTTCATGTTCATGAACACGTTTTATGGCAATGGGAACTAGCTAGTGAAATTAGGCAGTTGAGGCTCCAGACCAGAAGGATCCACTGGTTTATTTTTGCTACAAATAAACTAAATCAAACTTTATTTGTCACATGCGGCAAATACAACAGGTGTAGTAGACCTGACAGTGAAATGCTTACTTACAAGCCCTTAACCGACATTGCAGTTCAAGAAAGAGTTAAGAACATTTTTACTAAAGTAAAAAATAATAAAAACAATAAAATAACAATAATGAGGCTATATACAGGGGGTACCGATACCGAGTCAATGTTTGGTGGTACAGGTTAGTCGAGTTAATGTGTACATGTAGGTAGGGGTGAAGTGACTATGCATAGATACTAATCAGTGAGTAGCTGCAGTGTAAAAAACAAATAGCGTGGGGGTGTGTCAATGTAAATAGTCCTGGTGGCTATTTGATTAATTGTTCAGCAGTGTTATGGCTTGGGTGACTGGAGTCTTTGACAATTTTTTGGGCTTCCCTCTGACACCATCTAGTATATACTGTAGGTCCTGGATGGCAAAAAAGCTTAGCCCCACTGATGTACTGGGCCGTACGCACTACCCTCTCTAGTTCGTTGGTGATGTGGACACCAATGAACTTGAATCTCTTGACCCACTCCGCTGCAGCCACATCAATGTTAATAGGGGCCTGTTCGGCCCGCCTTTTCCTGTAGTCCACGATCAGCTCCTTTGTCTTGCTCAAATTGAGTGAGCGGTTGTTGTCCTGGCACCGCACTGCCAGGTCTCTGACCCCTTCCTTATAGGCTGTCTCATCATTGTCGGTGATCAGGCCTACCACTGTTGTGTTGTCAGCAAACTTAATGATGGTGTTGGAGTCGTGTTTGGCCATGCAGTTGTGGGTGAACAGGGAGTACAGGAGGGGACTAAGAACACACCCCTGAGGGGCCACAGTGTTGAGGAGCGGCCCAGGTGGTATGTGAACAGCATTCTCACATACAGTTGAAGTCGGAAGTTTACATCCACCTTAACCAAATACATTTAAACTCAGTTTTTCACAATTCCTGACATTTAATCCTAGTAAAAATTCCCTGTCTTAGGTCAGTTAGGATCACCACTTTATTTTAAGAATGTGAAATGTCAGAATAATTGTAAAGAGAATGATTTATTTCAGCTTTTATTTCTTTCATCACATTCCCAGTGGGTCAGAAGTTTACATACACTCAATTAGTATTTGGTAGCATTGCCTTTACATTGTTTAACTTGGGTCAAACGTTTTGGGTAGCGTTCCACAAGCTTCCCACAATAAGTTGGATGAATTTTGGCCAATTCCTCCTGACAGAGCTGGTGTAACTGAGTCAGGTTTATAGGCCTCCTTGCTCGCACACGCTTTTTCAGTTCTGCCCACAAATTTTCTATGGGATTGAGGTCAGGGCTTTGTGATGGCCACTCCAATACCTTGAATTTGTTGTCCTTAAGGCATTTTGCCACAACTAAGTATGCTTGGGGTCATTGTTCATTCGGAAGACCCATTTACGACCAAGCTTTAACTTCCTGACTGATGTCTTGAGATGTTGCTTCAATATATCCACATAATTTTCCTCCCTCATGATGCCATCTATTTGGTGAAGTGCACAAGTCCCTCCTGCAGCATGATGCTGCCACCCCCGTGCTTCACTGTAGGGATGTTCTTCGGCTTGCAAGCCTCCCCATTTTCCCTCCAAACATAACGATGGTCATTATGGCCAAACAGTTCTATTTTTGTTTTATCAGACCAGGACAATTCTCCAAAAAGAACAATCTTTGTCCCCATGAGCAGTTGCAAACCGTAGTCTGGCTTTTTTATGGTGGTTTTGGAGCAGTGGCTTCTTCCTTGCTGAGCGGCCTTTCAGGTTATGTCGATATAAGACTCGTTTTACTGTGGGTATAGGTACTTTTGTATCGGTTTCCTCCAGCATCTTCACAAGGTCCTTTGCTGTTGTTCTGGGATTGATTTGCACTTTTCGCATCAAAGTATGTTCATCTCTAGGAGACAGAACACGTCTCCTTCCTGAGCGGTATGACGGCTGCGTGGTCCCATGGTGTTTATACTTGCATACTATTATTTGTACAGATGAACGTGGTACCTTCAGGCATTTGGAAATTGCTCCCAAGGATGAACCAGATTTGTGAAGGTCTACACATTTTTTTCTGAGGTCTTGGCTAATTTCTTTTGATTTTCCCATGATGTCAAGCAAAGAGGCACTGAATTTGAAGGTAGGCCTTGAAATACATCCACAGGTACACCTCCAATTGACTCAAATGATGTCAATTAGCCTATCAGAAGCTTCTAAAGCCATGACATCATTTTCTGGAATTTTCCAAGCTGTTTAAAGGCACAGTCAACTTAGTGTATGTAAACTTCTGACCCACTGGAATTGTGATACAGTGAATTATAAGTGAAATAATTTGTCTGTAAACAATTGTTGGAAAAAGTTACTTGTGTCATGCACAAAGTCGATGTCCTAACCGACTTGCCAAAACTATAGTTTGTTAACAAGAAATTTGTGGAGTGGTTGAAAAACAAGCTTTAAAGACTCCAACCTAAGTGTATGTAAACTTCCGACTTCAACTGTATATAAATGCCTGGAATATTTCAATTTCGGCGAATCTCTAATAAAATGGGTTGAAGTTATTTATAGTAATCTTAGAGGTAAAATAGTAAATAATGGCTACTAAAGTTTAAACTGTCAAAGAGGAGTAAAACAAGGTTGTCCACTATTATTATATCTATTGATTATTGCCATCGAAATGTTAGCTGTTAAAATCAGATCCAACAATATTATATCACGGGGTTAGATATCCAGGGCTTAAAAACAAAGGTGTCATTGTACGCTGATGATTCATGTTGTCTTTTAAATCCACAATTTGGGTCCCTCCACAGCCTTATAGAGGATCTAGATAATTTTTCTAACCTCTCTAGATTGCAACCAAATTATGATAAGTGTACTATATTACTTATTGTATCACTAAAAAATACAACTTTTACATTACCGTGTAGTTTACCAATAAAATGGTCTGACGGTGATGTAGACACTCTGCATACATATCCCGAAAGAAAGAAATGATCCCACTCCATAAAATGTTAATAGAAGGTTAGCAAAAATATATATGATCTTGCTACCATGGAAGGAAAATACCTGTATATTTCTGGAAAAATCACCCTGATTAACTCATATCCCAGTTTACCCATTTTCTTGCCTATGACTGGTGACCTGTTTCTTTTATTATATGACCAACATTTTTTCAATTTTATTTGGAATGGCAAGCCTGACACAATTAAAAGGGCCTATTTAATTATTTAATATGAATTCGGGAAGGCAGAAATGATTAAATATTAAAGCATTAGACCTCTCACTAAAGGTGTCAGTCATACAGAAGTTATAGTTTAATCCAAACTGGTTCTCCAGCAAATTAGTAAGAATTTCTCAGCCCATGTTCAAGAATGGTCTTTTTCCCTTTATTCAGATTACAACATCTCACTTTCGGTTATTTGAAAATGAAATCATCTCCAAAATATCGCTATTTTTAAAACAAGCCACAGAAAGTTGGATGCAATTTTAGTTTAATCCACCAGAAAAGACAGAACAAATATTACAACAAATATTGTGGTTAAACTCATATATACAAATTGATAAAAACTATTTCGATTTCTAAAAAGGTATAAAAAGGTATAACCATTTCTAAAAAAGCTATAACCTTTGTAAATTATATCATAAATAGGAGTTATGTCACACATGCAGCTAACAAAATATATGGAAATGCCTGCTCTACCAACTAATTGCAGCATTAACGCAAAAATGAAAGAAGCAAGTGGAAAGGGGAAAAAGTAAGGAACTTGTCTATCAGCCCTGCATTAAGTAGGAAAATTGGTTAAAGAAAATTGCCCTAAATAAAAAAGTATGCCAGTTTCATTTCAGGACCAAAAAATTGACAGCTGTGCCATATAGATTGCAAAATAGTTTGGAAGAGATTTTCAATGTACCGTGGCACATGGTTTATGAATTGTTACGCAAAATGATGCCGGATTCAAAACATAGAATTTTTCTATGTAAATTATTAAACAAAATTCTTGCAATAAATATAATGTTATATATATGGGTGATACAACCTTCCCAGCTCTGCAGATTTTGCTGTGAAGAGACGGAGTCATTAGATAATTTATTTTGGTACTATCCATATGTAGCTTGTTTTTGGTCACATGTCCAGGAATGGCTGAAGAATTGCAACATTAATTCTGCAGAGAACACTAAAGGGTGATTTGAAATGTCATAGTCAATCGATCAATAATATAACAATACTTTTAGAAAAAATATTTTTCTTTAATTTACAATCTGTAAAAACTAGGAGAATAGAAAGGTTCAGAACTTTTTCGAAACATCACAGCAGGGTTGAAAAATATATAGCAAATAGAAATCCAATATGGATGGTGTTAAGAGATAGATGGGAGAGGTTGAAGGGAGCTGAAGGGTGGGACTAATAACAACATGATAACTAATGTAAAATAGAATGTGTCTGTAAAATGTATATAGGTTCAGAACTTTTATGAAACAGCACAGTTTAAAATATATGGCAAAGTGAAATCAAACTTGATGGACATCAGAAATAGATGGGCGACGTTGAGGGCAGAGGTATAACTGTTGTAAAATAGATTGTGTCTGTAAAATGCATTTAGTATGTACAGTATAAGCTGAAAGTAGAAATCTTAGTGTTGTTGATCATTAGTTTACTCCAATTAGGGGAGGGGTGGTAGGGTGAGTGGAAAGTAATAAAGGAAATTAGATTTTAAAAAGATATGTGTATATATATACATTACACTACCGTTCAAAAGTTTGGGGTATCTTAGAAATGTCCTTGTTTTTGAAAGAAAAGCTCATTTTTTTGTTCATTAAAATAACATCAAATTGATCAGAAATACAGTGTAGACATTGTTAATGTTGTAAGTGACTATTGTAGCTGGAAACGGCAGATTTTCAATGGATTATCTACATAGGCGTACAGAGGCCATAAGCACACAGGCAAGACAACGCAGGTCCCATGTTTCATGATCTAAAATAATAGATTCCAGAAATATTCCATATCCACAACAATCGAATTTCTCTCAAATTTTGTGGCCAAATGTGTTTACATGCCTGTTAATAATGAGCATTTCTCCTTTGCCAATATAATCTTCCACCTGACAGGTGTGGCATATCAAAAAGTTGATTAAACAGCATGATCATTACACAGGTGCACCTTGTGCTTGGGACAATAAAAGGCCACTCTAAAATGTGCATTTTTGTCACACAACTCAATGCCACAGATGTCTCAAGTTTTGTGGGAGCGTGCAGTTGGCATGCTGACTGCAGGAATGTACACCAGAGCTGTTCCCAGAGAATTGAACATTCATTTCTCTACCATAAGCCGCCTCCAACGTCCTTTTAGAGAATTTGGCAGTACATCCAACCGGGCCTCACAACCACAGACCACATGCTACCATGCCAGCCCAGGAACTCCACCTATGGCTTCTTCACCAGCCACCCGGACAGCTGATGAAACTGAGGAGTATTTCTGTCTGTAATAAATACCTTTTGTGGGGAAAAGTCTTATTGGCTGGGCCTGGCTCCCCAATGGGTGGGCCTGGCTCCCCAATGCCCCTGCCCAGTCATGTGAAATCCATAGATCATGGCCTAATTAATTTACTGACTGATTTCCTTATATGAACTGTAACTCAGCAACATTTTTGAAATTGTTGCATGTTGCATTTATATTTTTGTTCAGCAAAAAACACAGAGGGGAGTGTATATATAGCATAAGAAAAACCTATAGTTTATCATATAAACGCCTATAGCTAGCTGTAAGATCCTCATTTGTGCATACTGTATGCCTTTTACAGAACTATATTTGAAAATCTCATCGCCAAGCATTTCGAGTAAACCTCTAATCCTTTACAGCTGTCTTTGTACTATGGTTGATGTGCTTCAGGCGAACACACGTCACCAACACTGATGCCAGGGATAGGGCCTTTTGAATCTGAATGTAATGACTCCCTAACCGCTTTATCACTGTAAACTGTATCAGGGTTGGGGTCAATTCCATTCCAGACAATTCAATAAGTACACTTAAATTCCAATTCCAATTCTCTTCAATGCTTTTCAATTAAGAAATGTTGGAATTGGAATTTGAATTGACTCGAAGATGATGGTGCTGGTGGTGATGATGATGACGAATCACCAGAGCAACCATAACCTTGATCAGCCTAAATCTTCCCTTACTCAGTGATACACATAAGATCAATACCATGGCTTTGCTGACAAAAAAACAGATTACTTTACCTTTACCTGGCCATACCCCTCTCTCTCCCTCAGCTTCCTTCTGATCCGCAGTACATTCGTGCGAAAAGGCCCAGGGTAATATTTGAGTTGCCTAATAAGTTAGCATGGAGTCAATGCCAACGCCATTGGAGGCTGATTCTAGTTCTAGTAGTTTGGTTCTGTAGTTCTAGATATGAGCTGCGTGTTAATGACTACTGTGCCCAGGCACATCTACAACATGAGCGATTTGGTATGGTCTGGCGTGGAGACAGAGAGCGGCGTGGTGAATGGTGATTTAGCATGGAGAGAGGGGAACAGATGGGCTGGTGGGGAAAGAGAGGGGGAAGGGGGGGAAGGAGACGGGGGGAAAAGAAAGGAGCGTGAAGGAGATGGGATGGAGAGAGAAAGAAATCAAATAAGAAATGAGAGCGATAGGAAGAGAAAGAAAGAAAGCAGCAGAGAGGAGGGAGAGAGAAAGAAATGAAGAAATCAAAAGAGAAATGGAGAGAAAGAGAGAGAAAGACTACAGAAGCAGCAGTGACTTCACAACCTCATTCAAAACGTTTATTCAACCCGGTTCTTTTAACAGGAAGTTTAGTTCATCTAGCAATTATCCCGGATCCCGCTGAATGCCATAGAAAAACACAGGTTGCCATAGTGTGTTCTCTTATGTGCAATATATGCACGGTTGTTTCTACGTAATGAAGTCTTGCCTACACTCCTGGTGACAACTCAACTGGTGTGTACTGTGTGTTTTCGGGTTTGAGAAAGGAATTGCCTGCAATAAAATGAAGCACACTGATAATGTGATTCATAAATTGGTCTTGCTGAATTATGTTTTTTATTTTATCTTTATTTAACGAGGAAGTCAATTATGTATATTTATTGGAGAACAAAGCAGATAGGGGGACTCAATCTTCAGTTTTGTGGAGTTTCTAACAACCTAATTGTGCATTCTCATATTCCCCTGTGTGCTGATCACAGTTTCTTATATAGGCTGAGTCTCTGTCTCAGTGACATTCTAATCTAAGCCGTCTCTTCCACATCTCATTTATAGATTCTTACTGTGGTAAAGTAGTTAGCCGGGGGATAATCAGAGTCATCATTGCCCGTCGGGGATTCTTCCAACCTAGAATGTGTCAGTTCTAGTTGACAACTTTGAGTGACATACTTTTAAATGGGTTGAACAAGGAGGACGTTTTGGCTTACAGGCATTGAGGCACAAGCGTGATGGACATCTCAGCACCGTGTTCAACCTCTACCTAACATGTACCGGACTGTGTCTCTCACAGGTCTCACAGCTTAGATCTACCCAAACTCACCCTTGCCTCATGGTAGTAGGCTTTTGGATGTCTCTGTGAAAATCTTTTGGCGTACTTGATGCAGTACTTTGAGTATGGTAAATCATAGTCTTTTGCTAAGTTTGTTGTGGACCATTTTGTTATGGTTAAATTAGAAGGAAATAAATATAGTTTACCAATCTTTTTTTCTTTCTTTTTTTGCACTGAGTTTGTTAAAATAAAATATAATTATAATTCATCTTCATTTTTCCATTGGGTTCTAATACAACAAGTAAACATTAGACACAAGAAGACACAATGTCTCTTGGCACAGCAACCAAAAGAGAACCCATCGGATTTACAGAAATACAATGTACAACATTGTGTATTCGATTCTAAAACATCAACAGACAGATACAACTCAGAGTTATCAAATTAATTCATAAAGGATATACGTAAGTCTTCCCATGGCCCTGGGGTTTGCTTTACTCAGGGAATTGTGAAATCCTGCGTCTTCACATCATTGTTCTGTGGGGGAGGCTGGAGTAAAGGAACACATGCATGCAGCTCTGGTGGAACGGAGCAGAGCATATCAGAGGCAGGGTAGAACAGGGTTATACTTCATTTCACAGTACTGTTTCTGGCTCGTATCACTTAGATATGTGAACACAACAGATAGCTTCTGGTTGCTTATTTAAGAAGAGCTCAGCAGAATTAGACTTCCCACTGGGCACAGACGTCAGCTCTAGTTTTGAGTTTTCAACTAATGTGAATTCAACGTGAAATCAACCAAACGTCACCATGTCATTGGATTTACGTTAAGAGTTGGGTGAAAAAAAAGGACAAAATGCCCATACATTGTGATTTTTGCCAATCCAAATTATTATTAAATTGGGGTCCCCCTGGAGGCTGGGCTTCAAGGTTTGGCCTCCCAGATGTTTTGAAGTCTCTTTTTTGTTTTCTTGAGTAAGGCAGCTCCAAAATGCAGGTGTTTCAGTCTAGCTCAGTGCTTTCTGTGGTGGTGGGGCAAGCCAGCAGAAAATACGGAGCGTTGCGCCGTAATTGGCTCAGTGTTCTGTCACTCATGGGGACAGTACGTCACCGCCAAGTCTAAGTGTAGAGGTCTAAAATTCTAGCCCCTTGGGTGCTGACATATAGTTACATTAGAAGTGCCCATCCAAGAAGGCTCAAGGTCATTGGACACAGATAAAATGATGTCAAATCATGTTATATATACAGTAGCTTTGATTGGACTGATCATGTCAACATCATACTTTCAAAATCTTAGCTACCAGTCAGCATCATGAATCAAGTCGACAATCTACTGGCAAATCCTTTTTAATCCTTGTCATATGAAGACAAGTAATGAAGAGAAATTATAGATAAAACGTATCGGTGCTCATCAGGCATTGGACATAAACATTAAACAACAAGTTGGAAATAGCAAATTCAACAATGAGTGGTTTGGAAGGAATCAGTGCATTGCAAAGCAATCATTAGCCTTCTATTCAGTGGATTGGCTGTGTGGTCCCAAGTCTAAGATTAAGGGTCTATTTTCCTAATTTAAAATTCTAAACATTCAACATTGGCCATGCGGTCAATGAAGCATGATTTAAGCCGCGCTCAAAACAACTGTTTAACTCAGAACTGCAAAATCTGACTTTAGTGAGTTCAAGTCAACTTGGAACTCGGGGAAAACGAGCTACAACTGGGGAAATACGTATTGAACTTTCATCCAACTCGGAAGTAAATCGGGAACTCGGACCTGTTTCCAGAGCTACGACCTGAAGATCACTGACGTCATCATGATTCAAAACATTTTTTTCAGAGTTCCCAGTGTCTTGAACGCACCATAAATCCAGAGAATGCCAGATTTTAATGACAAAGTTTGATGACAAAATTTGCCCACAAGAAGGACTGTTTTCCCCGAGTTCCCAGTTGACTTGAACTCACTAAAGTCAGATTTTGCAGTTCCGAGCTAACAGTTGTTTTGAGCGCGGCACAAATCATGCTTCATTGACCGCATGACCAATGTTGAATGTTTAGAATTCCTGTTCAAGTGACTCCAAAAATGTATTGTATGCTTCTGCATAAATGATGTAATATGCCAGGGAGATATGTATACTGTAGCTAAGAAAGTAATACTAAGTGTATGTTGTGTTAGTAGCCCATGTGCCTCACCCTAATAATTTGGTCTATTTTCACCTCTTAATTTTGCTTACTGTTCTGACTTGGTGGTGCACATGTAGCCTATAACCTGTTTTTGAGAAATGTAATCATTGAATATTGTAGAGCTTTCATTGTCTGCTTATATGCCCTCTTTATTTGTCCGACGGTTCTGACTTGGTGTACAGGGAGAAAACTGTAAGAGCGGCCCATGTTCTGAATTCTGTCGCAGTACGTTTCAAAAGTGCTGAACAAATAGTTATATTGACAACGTCCGTCCTAGCTCGCTTATTAATGTCTTAATCGACATTTTGGATAGCCTCTTATCCGCTTGTCGTCCCCTTATGCCATAGTTTGTACATCTCAATTGTCAGTAGAAACCACATTTGTTTAAGCAAGTCAGCCATATCAGCTATGTTTTTTTAAAGGCAGCACATGAGGCTGAATGAGCTGTTTCGCTGCCAGACAAGGCTCCGCTGATAGCCTAGTGTAGCAGTGGTAAGATGGTGGGACTGCTGTTGAGACTGCTGTTGGGACAGCTTTATGTAGACCCTAACAGTTTGTGGGCACCGTTTTTATCACCGTTATAGTGCAATTCATTTATTGTTTAGTGTTGTGTTGTGTAGTGGCTTTGCTGGCATACATCCCACATATATTTTATTTTCCCCCACCAAGATTTCCATACTAAAATCGCCACTGTGTGCATGCACCACATGGTTGGACACAGGCCTAGGATGTTGCTCACTACTTCTTCCACAACAAAAAAGCAACTTGTATAACTGTTTGCGCTTGTGTGATTCCCTTATGACGACGGCCACACAATGCACAGCGTTCAGTGTGTCAGCCACAAGGCTCACCTCGCGGGTAACTTCTTGCAAAACGAAATCCAGTGAATTGTTCCTACAGTGCACATGCTGCACATGGTACCTGGAAATACCTCTTTCAGTCGAGCCTGTACACCTGAAAAACAGCCTGACGTGTTACTTACTCCATCAAAGCAGAATCCCTTTGAGCTGTTCCATGGGAAAATGTTTAAACGCAAATATCCTTCACACGCAAGAACAGATTTTCGCTGTGGAGTCGGGGGCATGGTTAAACCCCCCAAAATCATAGTGTGACTCCAGGTTCTGGTCGACGTACTGTAGACTGCATGAGTACTGTTACATCGTGCTCACGTCAGTGATGCAATCAGCTGTCAATCCATATAGAAAGGCACATTCAGATGAGCGTGACTATCGCCCTCTGTACAGTGTGATCAAACTGTAGAAGGATCTCATCCAGTCTCTCCGAAGTCTGGATGTCAGCAAGTCTGATAGCAAGGCATTGATCGGTGTGCTACCTAAAGCAAGCAATTTTTGTAATTGATCTGTGTGCAAGTGTGATTTCTCATGTTCCCAGAATCTCTTGATTGCTTTGCACCAGTTTACAAAACCACCATTTAACAAAAATGCGATTGAATCTAACATTTTCATCATTGATAAGCATTTTCTCCACTGCCTTAAACGCATGAGAAACATAGCACTCAATTGTCTTCCTTGGCATAATGCAGCCAGTACCATTTGTCGAAACAACCTGGCTTAAGTGCACGGGATACGCTTTCCATAAAGGTGAAGTCCTCCTTGGGTTGGAAAGGCTGATCAGCTAGCTCAGCCATGGCTGCCCAAATGTTCTCTGTGGGTGCAGTAGGCCTAGCATGCTTCTCTGCCTGGTGCCGGGGCTAACGTGGAGCTGTTGCAGCCAGTGGAGTTAGTATCTTGCTCCTCAGAGGCTAACGTTTCGGCGCCAGTCAGATAGGGCCTGGACCCGTGTGGACTGCTGTGCTAGATGCAGCATGCTCATTGTTTTCATTCCTTGGGGCTGCTGTGATAGCAGGTTGCTTTGGTTGGCTACCAGGATTTAAAAAAATATTTTCGTGGGGGGATACAGGTAAAATATTTTAATTAATATAATTTCATATTACATATATTTTCTATTAATTATCTCATACATTGTACCTGTGGGCTGCCACTCAGAAGAAGAAGACAAAAATAAGATTAAAAAACATTACAAAGGTACATAACTACAACATATTGATCATTTGGATCACATTTCAAGTTTAAGTAATTATAAATGAAGTATAAATAGGAAAATAAACCAAAAAATAAGTGGTGCTCCACCCCCAGCCTCCCATCCCATTCCCCCAATCCCACCCAGCTAACATGTATCCATCCACTGAGGCAGCGCTGCCTGCCAGCAGTAATCATCTCTGATTGATTGAAAGATTCCAGGAGCTATCAATTGTATGTAAGATAATGGATTCAAAGCATTGAAGGTTTACATTCAAGCACTTCAAATGAATTTGGTAACTTTGCTCCAGAATAATTTAACTGCAGGGCACTCACACATCATATGAAGGAATGTGCCTACCTGATTTAGGGGACACAGTGAACAGTTGGGAGTTGGGGCCAATGTCATCGTAAAACGTTTCCTTGGTGTTACATACAGTCTGTGAACAAACTTAAAATGTATAAATTGATGGTTCAGATTACGAGATGCCAAGGTCATATTTTTCCATATTCTGTTCCAGTTAAAGGGTTGTTCTGTGGACCATACATGTGTAATGGCAATCTCAGAATATTAGCTTTATAAAAGTTGCTTATATATTATAGAGATCAGTCCTTTCAGTAGCACAGATAATTTCTTTATAAATCCCATCATCGAATGGTTCAGTAGTTCGGTTTCCCAAGGGACTCCAAAGGCCAGCATAGATGACCTAAGTTGTAAATATAGAAAACAGTTGCCTGGTAATGTCTATGTATCTTTTACATCTTGGAATGTTCTCAAACCATTACTGTCCATGATATTGGTAAGGGTACGGATTCCACATTTGGACTATTGGGGGGGGAAGCAAAAAGCCGCCTTCCAAATCGAAAAGGCATTATTGTGAAATATTGGCATATGGGGCATGTCGTTTTGATTCCCAGTTACGTTGTTTAAAAATGTTCCGCCAAATAGAAATTGTGTGAGAAAATAATAGGACCAAAGCATTGTTTACATTGTTGAAGTGATATATCAGTGACGAACACCTCTTCCAGGGCAATAGAAGACACCATATGTCTCTATATACTCAGTCAGGGGGCATAATAATCATGTCTAAACCTATTTAGGATGGGGAGAACTGCTAGAAGTGCCTGGAAATACAATTTAAAGTTTGGTATGGATAGTCCTCCTACATCTTTCCCTTTTTGTGGAAGTTTGTTAATTTTATCCGGGATCGCTGACCTTGTCATATACATTTTGAAACCCCACTATTACTTTTTCCCCCACTAGCCAGAAGGGGGCGCCATGGGAAGCATTGTACATTGTACTACAGGAATTCAGTCGTGGTAATATATACATTTTGACAATAGATATTTAATCGGAGACATTTTGATTTTGATTGACCTTGTAAATGCTACTATTAGCCTACAGAAAGGAATCAAGTGGAAACGTTCAACCTCACGGTAGTGCAATGTCGAGGCCTGGTTGTACAGTTTGAAGATTTTATTTACATTTTTATATACTGTATTACACTATATTATAGCCAATATTATTTTATTTTTTTATCAATAACGCAATGGGAAAAAATATAATAACAGTTTTTAATTGCAACAACACAAGTTCTTATACCTCTTCTGCAGTTTTACCATCTCACCACCAGGGGTTGCTGTAGCACCCCCTGCACCCATACTTAATGCAGCTATGCTTATAATACCACTGAGCATCTACCTCAATAAACAAACACTCTTTGACACACACACACACACACACACACACACACACACACACACACACACACACACACACACACACACACACACACACACACACACACACACACACACACACACACACACACACACACACACACACACACACACACACACACACAACTTGGCTTCAGCTCTGTCCCTTCCATCCACACTGTGTTCTCCTCTCTCTGTGTGTCGCTAGTGAGGAAACTGTGGTCATTTCAGCCAGTCATTTAGAGGCAGCAGCCTGTCTCTCTCTTTCAATCACTCCCTCGCTCACTCTCACACTCACCACCATGCATTCCTTCTCGGCTCCTCACTCCCCCTCTCATTGTACGCCTGTCCTTTCCTTCCAGAAGAGAGGGATCATGCTTCGTCCTTTTCCCTCCTCCTTCTCCTCCTCCTCACTATCATTCTGGGGTCTATGTATCAAACGGAGCACGTTTTCCTTCTGAGCAGAGCATTGGAAGCTGTCCTTCTCTTCTCGGCACGGGGGACTTTTAGAAGCGGGATTTCCTGGGCTAGAAAGCCTGCACATCAGCTCTCTACACTACCAGAGGTCCTGGTGGGATGCAAGTCTTAGTGGGACTCCTGCTTTCCTCATGGGACAGCTCACTTCTCCTCGAAGTTGAAGGACAATCCAAGAATCTCTTCATTCTTTTAATCTCTGAACGCTGTAGATATCTGGCTCGGTGTAAGAATGTTTTTCTCCGCATGTGGCAGTGTGTAGATTTGGAAGACTGAAGATTTAGGTCTGTGTGTGAGAGAGCGAAAGTGTTTGTGTTGGTCTGTTAAGATCTGGTTGCGAGTGTGTAAGAGATTCTGTGTGTGAGCGAGTCTGTGTGTGGCTGTGTGTGTTGCTCTGTATGCAGTGCAGTCCGCTCCCACTCCTGGTTCTTGACTGGAGGGTTTAGCCGACGCTGGAGGGTGAAGGAGACCCCTCCACTGCAGTCCCCTGCTCCCGGAGAACCTCCTCCGTGACACAGACTAGCCCGAGAAGAGGAGGGAAGAGAAAGAGAAGGGAGAGAGAGCCAGGTATAACAAACAGAAGAGAAAGAGGTAGAATGAGAGGGGACTTTTCGACAAAACAGTGAAGTGCATGACCACTAAAGGAGACAAAAACCACTTCAGGAGAGACAAAGACACTACAGACACATACAACCCAGTGAAGACTGGAGCAAGGCTGGCAAGCAGCCCCAGCAGCCCACCACCACCACCGACAGTACAGCCACCACCATGCAGGTGTCGTTTGCATGTTCGGACCAGGACGGAGGAAGAGGAGGGCTGAGGCCCCCGGGGAATGGAGGGCACAGCAAGCAGAATGCCACCAGTGCAAACACGGCCAGCCAGGCGCGGGCACGCTTCCGTACGGTGGCCCTCATCGCCCGCAGCCTGGGCTCCTTTACCAACCGCTACCACCACAACCTTAAGGAATCCACCGCCAAGCTCACTGGCATGAAGTACCGGTACGTAGATGAATTACTGTTGTAATTGTGGTAATGAGCGCTTATTCATGTGTTATACATGCTTAGTCAATGAGTTATTGGTTCTTAAGTAATGAGTCTTCGTATAGTGTTTACGATTTATTGTTGTAGTGGCTTATTCATTCATGTGTTATAAAGCATTAGACCCACATGGAACCAAGAAGTGTCACATTGAAGTGTTTTACCATTTTCTTTTCAGGGCAACCAGGGCTACAAGTAAAACACAACATAATTTGACAAACAGTTGCAAAAAACGTGATAAAGTACATAAATTGGAAATTAATATCCACCTGATTTTGTGACAGCAACTATGTGAGCATATTACAGTATTATAGACACTGGGATTTCCTATGATCTATGTAGAAGAACAGAAGTCCTTACCTTCTAACGACTCTTACAGTGCCTTCAGAAATGATTCATACCCCTTGACTTATTCCACATTGTGTTGTGTTACAGCCTGAATTCAAAATGGATTAAATGTGAAAAACGATTTTACCAATCTACACACAATACCCCATAATGACAAAGTGAAACATGTTTTTAGCAATGTTCGCAAATTGATTGAAAATTAAATACAGAAATAATCTAATTTACATAATTATTCACAAGCCTGAGTCAATACTTTGTAGTAGCACCTTTGGCAGCGATCACAGCTGTGAGTCTTTCTGGGTAAATCTCTAAGAGCTGTCCGCACCTGGATTGTGCAACATTTGTTCATTATTCTCTTAAAAATTCTTCAAGCTCCGTCAAATTGGTTGTTGATCATTGCTAGACAACCATTTTCAGGTCTTGCCATAGATTTTCAAGCAGATTTAAGTCAAAACTGTAACTCGGCCACTCAGGAACATTCACTGTCTTCTTGGTAAGCAACTCCAGTGTAGATTTGGCCTTGTGTTTTAGGTTATTGTCCTGCTGAAAGGTGAGTTCGTCTCTCAGGGTCTGGTGGAAAGCAGACTGATCCAGGTTTTCCTCTAGGATTTTGCCTGTGCTTAGATCCATTCCGTTTATTTTTTTATCCTGGAAAAACTCCCCAGTCCTTAACCACTATGCTTGAAAATATGGAGAGTGGTACTCAGTTATGTGTTGTATTGGATTTGTCCCAAACATAACACTTTGTATTCAGGATGAAAAGTTAATTGCTTTGCCACATTTTTTGCAGTATTCATTTATTGCCTTGTTTCAAACTGTATGCATGTTTTGGAATATTTTTATTCTGTACAGGCTTCCTTCTTTTCACTCTGTCAATTAGGTTAGTATTGTAGAGTAAGTACAATGTTGTTGATCCATCCTCAGTTTTCTCCTATCACAACCATTAAACTCTGTAATTGTTTTAAAGTCACCATTGGCCTCATGTTGAAATTCCTGAGCAGTTTCCTTCCTCTCCAGCAACTGAGTTAGGAAGGACACCTGTATCTTTGTGATGACTGGGTGTATTGATACGCCATCCAAAGTGTACTTAATAACTTCACCATGCTCAAAGGAATATTCAAAGTCTGCTTTTGTTTTACCAATCTACCAATAGGGGCCCTTTGCGAGGCATTGGAAAACCTCCCTGGTATTTGTGGTTGAATCTGTGTTTGAAATTCACTTCTCGACTGAGGAATCTTACAATTATCTGTCTGTGTGTGGTACAGAGATGAGGTAGTCCTTCAAGAATCATGTTAAACACTATTATTGTGCACAGAGTCCTTGCAACGTATTTTATTTGTGAATTTTTTTTAAACTCCTGAACTTATTTAGGCTTGCCTTAACAAAGGGGTCGAATACTTATTGACTCAAAACATTTAATCTTTTCATTTGTCATGAATTAGTTACAACTCTGACATTATGGGGCATTGTGTAGGACAGTGACACGAAATCTAAATGTAATCCATGTTCAATTCAGGCTGTAACGCAACAACACTTGGAATACTTTCTGAAGGCACTCTATGTGGCTTGTGAATAGTTTGTAGCTCAAACCATTTGTACTTTCAGACGTCTTTGTGAGAAGAACCGTTTTCTAGATCCACCCTTCTCACAAACACCGCTCTAGTTCAGCCCCCCGTCAATCGCTGGTTGGTATCAGCGGTTGCAGAAGAAATAGACAAATCCAATACTAAAAACAGAAGTCTGTAGCTCAAGTACACAATGTTTAAGAAGGCTTAGAAGCAAAAAATCAGGCCGGAGTGATGGTGGGACTCAAGCGGTTATAGAGTCTTACGTAATGAGTCATACAGTCATGAACTGCACAGTTTTCCATACAGAGTGTATTGACCATTAAGTGTTGAGTTATAGTGTTTAAGGTTGAGTTACTGAGCAATCTTGTATATGGTGACTGTTTATGGATTGGCGTAAGTGGAGGACACGAGCTCCACTCCTCAGTGACTTGAGGTCCCAGTACAAGGTGCAAGGACAGTCTGTTAGTCTGTTAGTCAGTCTGTTAGCTCTCAGTCTGTTACAGTTAAATTTGACTGCAGGTTTATGAACAATAAATGATGACATCCATACATGCATGAGGGAATTAGAATGTTTTAGTTTAAATGTATACGTTGTTTAGAATGTGTTTAAGAGATGTGTAGGTTTATGTGTATTATGTACAGTAACCATATAAATGACAATTCCTGCTTTCCTCAGCACCAGTGCATGTGTGTAGTGTGGTTACGATACCTTATTCATGACTTGTAAAGCATTCATTTATGAAATATAGAGCTTTGGAGAGTTTTTTATGCATACTCCATGTGTATGATGTAAGTATACAGTATATAACTAAATACATAATAATTACTTGAGGAAGAGTAATAATAGTAATAATAATAATAATAATAATAATAATATGAAATACTCGTTGAGGCTTAATGATCTGTACATTTACTGTAAGATGTCTGTGTGAGGTCATTGTATCACAGCAGAAACAGTTGGAGAGAGAAGGGACAGTTTTTACAATGGAGGCAACTACAGCAATTGAATGTGAATGGATTTGATGAAGATGAGGAAATCGCAGTGGTGGAAAAAGTACTCAATTGTCATACTTGAGTAGAAGTAGAGATACCTCAATAGAAAATGACTAAAGTAAAAGTGAGTCACCCATTACAATATTACTTGAGTAAAAGTTTTTTTTAAAACATATGTTTGTAAATGTACTTAAGTACAGTGGTGGGAAAAGTACTTAATCTCATACCTGAGTAAAAGTAAGAAGTATGAGTAAATGCTATACATCAACTTCCTTTAAAAAGGTTATCCCTTTTAGATTAAACTATATTAAATATATTCACGTCACCAAATAACTGATTAAACACACTGTTTTGCATTGAAGGTCTACAGTACCCTCAACAGCACCCTCTAGGGTAGCACTATGGTGTAGCCGGAGGACAGCTATTTTCCTTCCTCCTCTGGGTACATTAACTTCAACACAAATCCTAGGAGGCTCATGGTTCTCACCCCTTTCCATAGACTTAAACAGTAATTATGACAACTTCCGGAGACATCCTCCAACCTACCAGAGCTCTTGCAGTATAAACTGACATGTTGTCCATCCAATCAAAGAATCAGATAATAAATCTACTACTGAAAACGGCTAGCTAGCAAAGCAGCGCATAAAATGTGTTGAGTAGTTGACTCAAAGAAAGAGAAAAACAATAGTTGAACAGTTTTGAACTAATTAATTTCTTCAAAAATGAAGGAGAAGCAGCAGAGACAAAGAGAGAGAGCTAGCTATATTTTGTTGTATTTTTTTCTTCATTGTTTACCTTTCATGTACTTAGCTAATGCAGCTAATTTAGCCTACTCAACAACCTGACTCAAACAGAGAGGAATGTTATTTATGTTAGCTAGCTGGCTAAAGCTATCCAACACTGCAACTTTTCCAAGTCATGGTAAGCGTTCGGTTGTATTAATTTATTGCCACCTAGGCCCCCCAGTGTAACTGCTAAACTGCTTGCCATACACTGTCGTGAGTGATTGTACACATGGATTGTAGGTTTACTAATCCGTTAGATCTAGTTTGTTGACTATAACATTAACATGGTGACAACGATGTAGGCTGTGTAGCTGTTAGCGGTTGTGGTATGACGGTTTGGCTTGGAGAGGTTATTGCGGCTGCTCACAGACAGCTGTTGTGTTGTGCACTGAAGTCCACAAGAGAAGGTGAGGAGGAGAGTGTGTAGATGAGAGAAGGAATTATACAAGGACCAAAGTGATGATGCTGTATGTGGCTGCTTTGAAAGTTAACTGTGTGTGCAAGTGATCAGGGTGTATTCATTCTGCCAATTCTGTTGCAAATTGTTTCTTAAATGGAAGCAAACTGAATAAAATGGGGAGAGCCTACCTGAATTTGTACAATAGAAACTCTCGTTTTAGTTTAGTTCGGACTAATGATTACACCCCAGATAAGCTAGATGCAGGGAAGAGTGTGCAATGCACTATTGAATGTGTCACTGTCTTGATTACTCCAATTTGTCTCTTGACCTGTTCACCTACAGTTGAAGTTGGAAGTTTACATCCACCTTAGCCAAATACATTTAAACTCTGTTTTTCACAATTCCTGACATTTAATCTTAGTAAAAATTCCCTGTTATAGGTCAGTTAGGATCACCACTTTATTTTAAGAATGTGAAATGTCAGAATAATAGTAGAGAGAATGATTTATTTCAGCTTTTATTTCTTTCATCACATTCCCAGCTTACATACACTCAATTAGTATTTGGTAGCATTGCCTTTAAATTGTTTAACTTGGGTCAAACGTTTCGGGTAGCCTTCCCCAAGCTTCCCACAATACTTTGGGTGAATTTTGGCCCATTCCTCCTGACAGAGCTGGTGTAACTGAATCAGGTTTATAGGCCTCCTTGCTCGCACACGCTTTTTCAGTTCTGCCCACAAATTGTCTATGGGATTGAGGTCAGGGCTATGTGATGGCCACTCCAATACCTTGACCTTGTTGTCCTTAAGCCATTTTGCCACAACTTTGGAAGAATGCTTGGGGTCATTGTCCATTTGGAAGACCCATTTGCGACCAAGCTTTAACTCCCTGACTGATGTCTTGAGATGTTGCTTCAATATATCCACATAATTTTTCTCCCTCATGATGCCATCAATTTTGTGCAGTGCACCAGTCCCTCCTGCAGCAAAGTACCCCCACAACATGATGCTGCCACCCCCGTGCTTCACGGTTGGAATGGTGTTCTTCGGCTTGCAAGCATCCCCCTTTTCCCTCCAAACATAACGATGGTCATTATGGCCAAACAGTTCTATTTTTGTTTCATCAGACCAGATGACATTTCTCCAAAAAGTACGATCTTTGTCCCCATGTGCAGTTGCAAACCGTAGTCTGGCTTTTTTTATGGCGGTTTTGGAGCAGTGGCTTCTGCCTTGCTGAGAGGCCTTTCAGGTTATGTCGATATAGGACTTGTTTTACTGTGGATATAGATACTTTTGTACCTGTTTCCTCCAGCATCTTCACAAGGTCCTTTGCTGTTGTTCTGGGATTGATTTGCACTTTTCGCACCAAAGTACGTTCATCTCTAGGAGACAGAACGCGTCTCCTTCCTGAGCGGTATGACGGCTGCGTGGTCCCATGGTGTTTATACTTCCGTACTATTGTTTGTACAGATGAACGTGGTACCTGCACTGAGTTTGAAGGTAGGCATTGAAATACATCCATAGGTACACCTCCAATTGGCACAAATCATGTCAATTAGCCTATCAGAAGCTTCTAAAGCCATGACATAATTTTCTGGAATTTTCAATATGCTATAATAGAAATAAGGCCATGCCTGTACCTGTGTAAGGATTGAAAATGGCAGATTTGGGCACTAATAAGTCCTTAAATTGGAGCTGAGGCTCTGCACTTCAATGCGCTGTATGAGTTTTGGCTGCTGTTCTGAACTTGAGCATCGCACGCACAAGAAGTTGGTCCCATCCCTCCCACTAGTTGGACAACTTTAGCACATTTTTTGTTGTCTGAGTGAGGGAAATGCTGTAAATTAAGAGGACCTAATGTATTTTGTAAAATGAGGCGTTGAGGATTTTAATAAATTCCACTTTGATGTCATACAAACATGCCAAGCACCTGTGAGTCCAAATGTGCACTTCACATTTTCTTATCATAAAACTCATATACAGTCTCAATGTTGATGATCACTATGTTTGTACAGTTGCAAGATGACATGGCGTCACTCCCTGGGTTGCTCTGAACAGAATGAGCCTATGTTTGTCTATTGTGATTCACACCTGAATGCTAGTGCTTGTAGTATTCTATATCTTTGCTTTCTTTAATGGATACATGTTAATTTTTATTTGGTCGCCATTTCCTCATGTTAAGCCTAATGTTGATGTTTCACGAATCCATAGGCCTACGGTGTCGCAATGCTGCTATTCAGAATGCTGGCTGGCGACAATAATGTAGAGTATTTACTTGTTCAGTAATTAAAAGGGGAAATTCAAAAATTGCAGATTGTAGAATGAATGTTCGATGCAACAGCATACTAATCAGTAACCAATAGATTGTTTTAGAATATACAACTGCCCTTTAGCCTACTTTAGCTGTATTTGGGCTCTCTCGCAGCTTGTATAGAAAGTTGTGCTGTGTAAAACCAGTCTTTTAATGCCAAATAATACAATCAGTCCACCGTCAAAACAATAGCTTGCTAGGGATTGTTTCATTATGCAGACAATGCAGTCTACCCTATCTATACCTACAGTGCCTTCAGAAAGTATTCATACCCTTGACTTATTCCACATTTGTGTTACAGCCTGAATTAATAATTGTTAAATGTATGTTTTTCTCTCTCACCTAACTACACATTACCCCATAATGACAAAGTGAAAACATGTTTTTGAAATTTTTGCACATTTATTGATTAATAAAACACAGAAATATTTCATTTACATAACAATTTACACCCCTGAGTCAATACTTTGTCGAAGGCGGTTACAGCTGTGAGTCTTTTTGGGTAAGTCTCTAAAAGCTTTGCACACGTGGATTATACGTTATTTTCCCATTTTCCCATTCTTCAAGCTCTGTCAAGTTGATTGTTGATCATTGCGAGACAGCCATTTTCAAGTCTTGCCATAGATGGTAAGCAACCCGTGTAGATTTGGCCTTGTGTTTTAGGTTATTGTCCTGCTGAAAGTCCATGCAACTTATTATGTTAAGGACATTTTTACTCCTGAAATTATTTAGTTTTACCATAACGAAGGGGTTGAATGCTCAAGACATTTCAGCTTTACATTTTTATTAATTTCGAACATTTTCTACAAATAATATTTCACTTTGACATTATGCGGTATTGTGTGTCAATCAGTGACACAACATCTCAATGAATCCATTTTAAATTCAGGATGTAACATAACAAAATTTAGAAAAAAAGTCAAGTGAATACTTTCTGAAGGCACTTACAGTATTTAGTTGGTAGCCTATTTATATTACACTTTGGAACTCGGACTCCACGCTGTCGGAGCTATCTGTCTCATCACTCTTAGGCTTACCAGTGGTCACAGAAGGGGGGGTCGCTCTCATGAGCTCCGCTGGGTCTCTGGCAGTCATCAACTTGGTTTTCTGGGAGAGGAGGAGATGGAGGACCGATATTCTCACTAGAGGAACTGTCACTATTCTCGAGGGGAGGAAGAAGAGGATGAGCAAGGCCACTGTCACGTTACTTTACTGACTTCATTGTCCCCATGGGGAAATTTTGTTGCAGTGTCATGTACATGTTTAACCTCTCTTGGGCACGTGAGACGGTAGCGTCCCACCTCTTCAACAGCCAGTGAAACTCCTGTGCGCCAAATTCAAATACAGAAATACTCATTGTAAAAATTCTGAAAACAAAACATATTTTACATAGGTTTAAAGATTAACTTCTTGTGAATCAGTTACACATGTCAGAAATAGAGATAAAATTAATCCCTTACCTTTGATGATCTTCATATGGTTGCACTCAGCAGACATTAATTTACTCAATAAATGTTCCTTTTGTTCGATAAAGTCTCTTTATATCCAAAAACCTCCGTTTTGTTCGCACGTTTTCTTCAGTAATCCACAGGCTCAAACGCAGTCAAAACAGGAAGACAAAAAAATCCAAATTGTATCCGTAAAGTTCATAGAAACATGTCAAACGATGTTTATATTCAAACCTCAGGTTGTTTTTAGCCTAAATAATCGATAATATTTCAACCGGACAATAACGTTGTCAATTTAAAAGGTAAACAAAAAACGCACTCTCTCCGTCTCGCGCATGAAAAAGCTCTGTGACACTTTAGGGTCCACTCATTCAGACTGCTCTTACTTCTTCATTTTTCAGAATACAAGCCTGAAACAATTTCTAAAGACTGTTGTCATCTAGTGGAAGGCATAGAAACTGCAATTTGAGTCCTAAGTCAATGGATACTGTAATGGCATTGAATAGAAAACTACAAAACCCCCCAAAAAACTACTTCCTGAATGGATTTTTTTCAGGTTTTCGCCTGCCAAATCAGTTCTGTTATACTCACAGACACCATTTTAACAGTTTTGGCAACTTTAGAGTGGTTTCTATCCAAATATACCAGTTATATGCATATCATATCTTCTGGGCCCGAGAAGCAGGCAGTTTAATTTGGGCATGCATTTCATCCAAAATTCCGAATGCTGCCCCCTACCCTAGTGAAGTTTTAAGGTGGCGTTTACATAACAAAACAAATTGACAATACAACTTGCATAACAGTTACATACCAGTAAAAAGAGACTAGCCTGCTGGCCTTACTGGGTCAGTAGGAACATCAGCCCGAGGTATTTAGGAGGGATATCACACCTGGCACAAATTATTGTCTAGTTCTGTTTTTCCTGCCGAGGGGTGCCCTATACCTGCGCCCAGGGGAGTAGTTCAAAGTCCGGGTACAGGGGGTGGCTTGGGTCTAAAATTATTTTGTAAGCCTTGCGGATGGCCCTGACCTTAAACATCTCATCCAGGCCTGTCTGTTTGACTCCAAGTACCTTGCTTGCTGTGGTGATAATCCTTCTCAGCATATTTCTCTGGCTGACAGTGGAATTGCCAAACCAACAAACAATACAAAAAGTTTAAATACTCTCAATGAAAGATTTGTAAAACAGAGTCAGTATAGTACAGTCTACATTAAAATATCCCAGGTTTTTGAGAACGTCTCTATTGACTCTTTTTGTAGATCAGGTCTGTACATTTACTCCACTGAAGCTTATTGTTCAAGAGGACACCCATATACAGTATGTGTTCCTCTACAATCTCTATGTTCTGACCTCTGATAGATGTTGCAGAGATACGCTTCCTGAAGTCTGTGCAGATCTCTTTGGTCTTGTTGGTATTGAGGACCAAGTGTGATTCGTCACACCACTCTACAAAGTAATTTAGGACCGGGCCATGGTGTTCCTCGTCATCATGCAACAGGCTGATCAAGGCAGTGTCATCAGCGAACTTAACGAGGTGTCTGTCAGGATGGGAACTAGTACAAGATGTACAGGAGTGGGGACAAAACACATCCCTGAGGAGAGCCTGTGTTGGTGTTGCGTGTGTCCGACACTTGGGGACCTGTTTTGACCCGCTGTGACCATTGGCTCAGGAAGTTCAACAGCCACAAAATAAAGTCCACCTGTGTGCAATCTAAGTGTCACATGATCTTAGTATTTATACACCTGTTCCGAACGGCCCCAGAGTCTGCAACACCACTAAGCAAGGGGCACCACCAAGCAAGCGGCACCATGAAGACCAAGGATCTCTCTAAACAGGTCAGGGACAAAGTTGTGAAGACGTACAGATCAGGGTTGGGTTTTCAAAAAATATCCAAAACTTTGAACATACCACGGAGCACCATTAAATCCATTATTAAAAAATGGAAAGAATATGGCACCACAACAACAAACCTGCCAAGAGCCACCAAAACTCACGGACCAGGCAAGGAGGGCATTAATCAGAGTGGCAACAAAGAGAGCGAAGATTGTAGTATCTGTCCATAAGACCACTTTAAGCCATACACTCCACAGAGTTGGGCTTTACGGAAGAGTGGCCATAAAAAAGTAATTGCTTAAAGAAAAAAATAAGCAAACACGTTTGGTGTTCGCCAAAAGGCATGTGGGAGACTCCCCAAACATATGGAAGAAGGTACTCTGGTCAGATGAGACTAAAATGTAGCTTTTTGGCCATCAAGAAAAATGTCTGGCACAAATCCAACACCTCTCTTCCCCCGAGAACACAGTGATGACACCGAGAACATGTTTTTCATCGGCAGGGACTGGGAAACTGGTCAGAATTGAAGGAATTATGGATAGCGCTAAATACAGGAAAATTCTTGAGGGAAACCTGTTTCACTCTTCCAGAGACTTGAGACTGGGGCGGTGGTTCACCTTCCAGCAGGACATTGACCCGAAGCATAACGCTAAAGCAACACTCGAGTGGTTTCAGGGGAAACATTAAAATGTCTTGGAATGACCTTGTCAAAGCCCAAATATCAATCCAATTGAGAATCTATGGTATGACTTAAAGATTGCTGTACACCAGCGGAACCCATCCAACTTGAAGGAGCTGGACCAGTTTTGCCTTGAAGAATGGGCAAAAATCCCAGTATCTAGATGTGCCAAGCTTATAGAGACATACCCCAAGAGACTTACAGCTGTAATTGCTGCAAAAGGTGGCTCTACAAAGTATTGACTTTGGGGGGGATGAATAGTTATGCACTCTCAAGTTTTCAGTTTTTTTGTCTTATTTCTTGTTTGTTTCGCAATAAAACATATTTTGCATCTTCAAAGTGGTAGGCATGTTCTGTAAATCAAATGATACAAACCACAAAACATTTTTTATTCTAGATTGTAAGGCAACAAAATAGATCAAATGCCAAGGGGTGTGAATATTTTCGCAAGCCACTGTACCTCCCACACAGTACAGTCAAAACACCTCTGGAGACAAGTGATACTGTTGTCGTTCCAGATCTGGACAGTTTTAACTGTGGGTTTCTCCCTCTCCAGGAGGCGACAGTAGGTTGGCCTGAGGTAGACAACATTGTGGTCTGATGTCCCCAGGGGAGGTCTGGTGGTGGCAGAGAACGCATTTGGTATTGTCCCATAGCACAAATCAAGAGTCTTATTTTTCCTAGTGTGACATTTCACATACTGGTGGTATGTGCGCAGGACTTTGTGCAAAGTACAGTTGTTAAAATCTCCTAAAATAAATGTGGGTGCGTCGGGGGAGATGGATTCCAGTTTCTGTGACAGATTATAAATCATCTCTGATGCCTTTGTTATATTAGCTTTCGGTTGAATGTACACAACGGTAACAAACAATTGGGGGAACTCACGCGGCAGATAGTAGGGTCGCAGTGACACAGACAGTAGTTCAATGTCGGGGGTACAGAGGCTCTTTCTTACCAGGATCGATTTACACCACTGGTCCCTGACAAGCAGGCAGACTGTGATGTTTCCCTGTGACTGTCAGATCACGGTCCACTCTGACCAGAGTGAAGCCGGCTGGCTCCACTTCCCTGTCCAGAACTCTGTCATCCAGCCAAGTCTCAGTAAATGGCAGCAAACAGGCCTCCTGGTTTTTTCCCTCAGTGCATGCGCATTGATCAGCAAGGTGGTGGGTAAGGGAGGTTTGGTCTTTAATTAATTATTTTTTTTGTCTGATTCCCCCGCGTTTTCCACATTTGCATTTGGGTTTGTAATCCACTCGCAGACACTCAGGATTAGATGGGCCATTGGGATATCCATCGCGTTCGTGTTTGAGTTGCATGGTAGTAGAACTCTCTGCTGTATTGGATTCCGCTGCCAGCAGCGTTTTCATAATTTAGTCCGTTTGTAGCGGGTATGTACACGATCAACAAGATCAGTCCAACACCCCACCACTGTGAATCCATCGTTGACAGATGGCAGATTGTTTGTAAACAAAGTGTACAAATTAAAAACATAAAAGAACGCCACACCAAACGTCACTCACACTGTGGGATGCAACAGAGCACCCCTTTCATCCCCTTTAGCACCAACTAGACTGGAACATTAAGACGGGCCCTGGCCGTGAGTTCTCTGTCGGGACTGGGAGATAGGCTAGTGCTAGCTGATGCATAAGTAGGACTACTAGCTTCCACCTGCGATAGTGTGCAACACAATATTAGGAAGGTGTCCTTAATGTTTTGCACACTCAGTGTATATTGTCTGTCTGGATCACCGTCTACCCATGCAGATTGGACAACACAAATGCTTCACTTGCTACATGTGAAAATTAAAAAAAGAGGGTTACTGTCGAAATGAGAATATTTTGGCATAGATTTGAGATGAGGGGCGCATGAGACCTCAGAGCTCATAGGCCTCTCCGCCTTGCGGTTGCTGTGGGGGTTTCCACTATGCCAGTGACTCAAGACTCCTTTCATTTATAAGAAGATGTTTTTGATTGCATAAACAACAACAGTAATTCTGTGATGGCAGAGATGCAGGGTTGCGTTCCAAACAAAACAACTACAAGTGTTCTTGATCTGGTTCCTCAACAGCACAGCTAGGAGAGCTCAAAAAAGCACCTTATAGTTGAAGACTCTTCTTAGAGTCATAAAAGTACATTGAAATGACTTAGGAACTGTGCACGCATTAGAGAGGTGTGTGGCCACTTGGAGACAGCAGTTTGACCTCTCACTCAAACCCTTGTAATTGTTTCTTATGTTGCACCCCCCCCACATTTTCCATTAATATTTCTATCATGTCAGGGAATGTATTCAAAGTATTTTTAGATTTCGATATCAACAAATGCAGAGAAAAGTACAATAAATGTCAAATCCACATGAAATCAACAGTGTAATGTTTGGATTCAGTCTTGTGTCAGGTGAAATGTTGTGTCCTCAACTTTGGTCGAATCATTTTCCCATAATCTCCAAACTGTTACCTTTCAATTGCTACCACTCTTATGCATATGCATTTTCACATTTATTCTGTAAGAAACATTTTAATATAGGCCAATTCCCACGAGTGTAAAGTTGGTGCCGTCCTCCTAATCTTAAACGGCACTGACTGCCACTGGGGTGTGGGTGTGAGTGTGTACATCCTCGTGTGTGTGTGTTTGTGTAGCTGTCACGCTCTGCCTCACATGTCGCATTGGGAAAACATCTGAGGGTGTAATCCTGATACAGAGCGCGAGCAGCGCGACCAGACGGAACCACAACGTGATAATACGGCTGTTAGAGTCATTCACAGTTGTCATGGAGATGTGAAAAATACTTACATATATACTACCGGTCAAAAGAACATCCTACTCATTCAAGGGTTTTTCTTTACTTTGACTATTTTCTACATTGTATAATAATAGTGAAGAGATCAAAACTACGAGAACACATGGAATCATGTAGTAATTAAAAAAGTGTTAAACAAATCAAAATCTATTTTATATTTGAGATTCTTCAAAGTAGCCACCCTTTGCCTTGATAACAGCTTTGCACACTCTCGCAGCCAACAAGTGCTCAGCATATGTGGGAACACCTTCAAGACTGTTGGAAAAGCATTCCAGATTAAGCTGGTTGAGAGAATGCCAAGAGTGTGCAAAGCTGTCATCAAGGCAAAAGTTGGCTATTTGAAGAATCTCAAATATAAAATATATTTTGACTTGTTTAACACATTTTGGGTTACTTCATGATATCATATGTGTTATTTCATAGTTTAGTAAAAATAAAGAAAAACCCTTGAATATACTTTTTTTACCCACTTCTTCGCCCCAATTTCGTGATTAAGATCTTGGCTCATCGCTGCAACTCCCCAACAAGCGGGGGCTCTCAGAATTGGAGAGAGTATCTTCCAGTCTGAATGATTCTACGTCTTTATAAGGAAGTCTCACACCAGTTTGCTGGTAGGGTATGGGATGCTACAAGCTTAGTGAACCAATGGAATCTAAAAAGTGCAGAATGGGATGCTACAAGCTTAGTGAACCAATGGAATGGAAAAATTCTATCAAAATGTATTTGTCACATGTGCCTAATAGAACAGTGTAGACTTTACTATGAAATGCTTGCTTACGAGCCATGCCCAACGATGCAGAGTAAACAAATAATTATAAAAGAAACATGGTAACACAAGAGGAATGAAATACACAAGAATGGAGCTATACACAGGGAGTACAAGTACCATGTCAATGTGCACGAGTAAGAGGTACTTGAGGTAAATATGAAGGCAATGTAAAGTGACTAGGCATCAGGATAGATACAAATACGAGTCAAATAAAGAACAGAGTAGCATCATCATATGATGAGTGTAAAAGCGTGTATGTGTGTATGTGTGTTTGTGTTGTGTCGGCGTGTGTGTGTGCGTATGTAGTATATGTGAATGTGTGTGGGTTTTGTGTGAGGTTGTCAGTGTAGCAAGTGTGAGTGAGTGAATATATACAGTAATGTGTGTATATGGTCTTGTGAGTGTGCATAGAGTCAGTGAACTGTTTACTTGGACAGTCGCCTATCACAGATCAGCAGTGTGTGTGTGTATTCACACTGTTAAAAAGCGAGAGAGATGTGGGGAGGGGGGAGTTCTCCAAAGCCTCAACTAATATTCGTTTTGACATGGTGACAAATAGCCCAGCTTTCAAAGGCAACTTTTAGAGGGAAACAGAAATCATAGTCACATTTGTTTGACCCAGGACTGAGTTTGGGAAACCCTGTGCTAAATTACTAAAATGTAAATAATTAGAATAAATCGCAACCTAATCCTTATTACGTACACTGCTTTTGACCAGATCCAAATGAGCCCTGGTCAAATGTGGTGCACTATATAGGGGATAGTGTGCCATTTGGGACGCAAGCAGTGTGTCCTCCCGATCTGGCTTTGAGCAACCGGTTTTAATAAACGTGTAACTTATCAGACCTTAAGCCATTGTCTCGATTCAGATGGCGTCACTCCTAAGCGATGCTCGTCCCTCAACCGATCTGTCTTGTAGGATGTGGAACTCATATTCCATTTTTTTCATTCCAGAGCATCCGCCATTAAAAAAACTAAAACATAGTTCCTGATTTATGATATCCCTGTCCTCGCGTATGACCTTGCACGAAAGAAACTAGCAAATGTATTACAAACGTTGTGACAGTGATTTAATAGTTTGCAATTGTGATAAAGTAAAAACAAAGCGGTGGCTATCTCCTGCAAAAATTCATAGCAAGGACATCGGTCGCCAGTGCAGTGACTTAACCAGCTGTTTAGCAAATTGTTGTTGCTAGCTTACTTACATAGTTAGATAGCTAGCTCTACATTGACTGACAAAACAAATGATTAGCCTGTTTAAATTATCCTGAAGTTGGAGACATGCAGCCCCAAAATGAAAGGGACATTTCACAGTATATGTCCATGAATATGTTATTAAGATATAATATGTGTCATACAATACATTTTTTTTTTTTCTATGTTGGCCTGGTATGGGTCCCAATCAGAGGCAGCTGTGAAGCTTAAGGCTAAGTGCCAACAAATAAAGTTAACTTCCCACAAAGACAGGTGGGAAAAAGTGCTACCTAAGTATGGTTCTCAATCAGAGACAACGATAGACAGCTGTCCCTGATTGAGAACCCTACCCGGCAAAAACATAGAAATACAAATAATAGAATATTAAATTCCCCACCCCAACTCACACCCTGACCAAACCAAAATAGAGACATAAAAAGGATCTCTAAGGTCAGGGCGTGACACACCCAAAGGACATTCATCCAACTTGACACAACTGTGGGAAGCATTGTAGGCAATATGGGCCAGCATCCATGTGAAACACTTTTAACACATTGTAGAGTCCATGCCCAGACGAATTGAGGCTGTTCTGACGGCAAAAAGGGGTACATGTTCCTAATGTTTTATACACTCAGTGTATACAGTAGAAGAAACATATACTACTAACGCCTATAATAAATACTACAGTTATACAAAGGGAATGCTTGCATATGGTGTGCTTGCGGGGTACAGTGAGGTGTTCGGAGTCACTTTGATACCAGGGGAGATTGTTGTTTTGGGACCTTTCACATCTCCTCTTGAGAGTCAACGACTTCTTTGTATTCAACATACTGTCCATCCTGTGAGGGATAAATTGCTTGAATGTCCCCTAGCTTCTCCCCATGTACAACAAACTCAAAAAATAATCTGTAGGCCACCAAGCAGTGTTGTCTGAAAGAGAATTACAAAAACTCTATTAGACTTTAATGGACAATCGTTGTGTACTGTCTATATTCCTAATGTAGCAGCACGATGCAGAATATGACACATCTCACAGACACATGTTCACTAGCTAGCTAATTAGCTAGCTAGCTACAACAACACAGGTACAGTTACTTAACGACTAATATGACTCATGAAGCCAAAGTCATTCCTTTATTGTTTTGCTCCTAATGAGATGCAATGAGGCTAGCTAGGCTAGCTAGGCTAGGTTCTCCAGTAAGAGCTGTCTGTGCTTGAACACCGTTATTTATACCTCAGTGGACAGCACCCGCATAGGCTCCACCAGTCGTGAATCGCCATCACTGCTTGCTGGTCTCACAACTTGTGTTCTCGCTGTCTCAACTCCTCTTCAGTGTATTCCAGCTCAAATAAAAATGGCTGTATGTCCCTTTGTAAAAGAACACTAAAACGTTTTTCGTCGTCAAGGACTTCTTGGAAATGAAAATCATCAAAAGCAGCCTTTGGAATTATTTACCAATTTCGGACAGACAGTGCATGGTAACGTAGCTCCCGTTAGCCTGTAGAAAACGAGTACTGCTCCCATTTTCAAAAAGCCCGCCTTCGAGCGCGGGAACACAATTTGACAAGGAAGTAGGGCTTTACAAAGCCAGGGAAAATGAGTCAATCTAATGTCGTGGCAGATAGGAACATCGTTGAGACAAGTCCAATGGCACTATTGAACAAGGACAACCATATCTACTCACGACTAGCGTGATTGTGCAATCGGCGAAACACAAAGGCCACAATAATTGCTACAAAACATGACACCTCAATCAAGCGATGACATCACTCTCCTGGTGCAAAAATTCAAATATACGGCTATGGTGCATAATTATGTCTGAAACACATCTCATCTCTCATGATTATGTAGGGAGACTGGAAAACCACCCAAAATAGTGTCTAGTGTAGCGGTGAAGTTTCCCTTGAAGAGGGACTGTTATCAGAAATCAGTTGGCAAATAAGCATGTTTCCCTGCGATTGATAATGTTACTTTGTATGGTTGGGTCAGCTGAACACAGCAGTTGACTTGGGAAGGCTACTGCAATCACTCGCAGCATAACAGCTGCTTCATGAAAACTCATAATAATGCTAGCTAGCATTTGTTGGAAGCATTCAACATTGCCTGTGCAGCACTTAGTAAACTCTCCTCAATAGATGGTTAATAGCAGCATCGTTTCAGTGACTGGCTCAGCGAGCAGCTAACGATAGCTAAATAATTTGCAGGTTGACTTTTATTGTGACGAATCTTGCCCTGGAGGCAGAACTGAGCAATTCCAGCTCGATGGGAAAGTCAAAAATGGCTATATTGTAAAAAATGAATGAAAACAAAAATGTGCTTTTTGGTTTTATTTTAGGTTAGGGTTAGGCATTAGGGTTAGCAGTGTGGTTAATGTTAGGTTTAGGTTAGGGTTAGGTTTCAAATCAGATTTTATGACTTTGTGGCTGTGCCAGCTCTGCAGAGCTGCCTCCAGGGTAAGATTAATGACAACAAATGCCAACCTGCAAGTAATATTGGACACATTTATGCTAGCTTTCATTGTCAAACTTCAGAAACACTGCTTCATGAATCACAAAAATCCTTAGCTAGTTGTATAATGGTGCAACTTTCTCACCAAAAGAACGTCATCTTTATTGAAAGATGCATTGTTTAAGCTTAGGAGAATTACGACTGTTTGAGGCAGAAATGGGGTTCAGCAGACGATGTCACCTAAGACTTAGGTCCTAACTAATATCTTTGAATGTTGAACAGCACATCGTAGCCAAACTACTTTTGATGTATCCCATTGCCCTTTGCGAGACATGAGACAGATCCCTGCAGGCGGAATCTGACGTAAGATATTTACATTAACCACCCCCTATCTCAAACCCCCCACTCTACTCCAGTCTTGAACCGCCTATCTTAAACCCCCTACTTCACTCAAGTCTGCAACCCCCCACCGTACCTTCTCCGCTGTGCAATCCGGTTTTCGAGCTGGTCACGGGTGCACCTCAGCCACGCTCAAGGTACTAAACGATATCATAATCGCCATTGATAAAAGACAGTACTGTGCAGCCGTTTTCCTAGACCTGGCCAAGGCTTTCGACTCTGTCAATCACCGTATTCTTATTGTCAGACTTAACAGCCTTGGTTTCTCAAATGATTGCCTCGCCTGGTTCACCAACTACTTCTCAGACAGAGTTCAGTTTGTCAAATTGGAGGGCCTGTTGTCCGGACCTCTGGCAGTCTCTATGGGGGTACCACAGGGTTCAATTCTTGGGCCGACTCATTTCCCTGTATGTATCAACGATGTCACTCTTGCAGCGGGTGATTCCCTGATCCACCTCTACGCAGACGACCCCATTCTGTATACATCTGGCCCTTCTTTGGACACTGTGTTAACAAACCTTCAAACGAGCTTCAATGCCATACAACACTCCTTCCATGGCCTCCAACTGCTCTTAAACGCTAGTAAAACCAAATGCATGCTTTTCATCCATTCACTGCCCGCACCCGCCCGTCCGACTAGCATCACTACTCTGAACGGTTCTGACCTAGAATATGTGGACAACTACAAATGCCTCGGTGTCTGGCTAGACTGTAAACTCTCCTTCCAGACTCATATTAAACATCTCCAATCCAAAATTAAATCTGGAATCGGCTTCCTATTTTGCAACAAAGCCTCCTTCACTCCCGCCGCCAAACATACCCTCGTAAAACTGACTATCCTACCGATCCTCGACTTTGGCAATGTCATTTACAAAATAGCTTCCAATACTCTACTCAGCAAACTGGATGCAGTCTATCACAGTGCCATCCGTTTTGTCACCCTTATACCACCCACCACTGCGACCTGTATGCTCTAGTCGGCTGGCCCTCGCTACATATTCGTCGCCAGACCCACTGGCTCCAGGTCATCTATAAGTCTTTGCTCGGTAAAGCTCAGCCTTATCTCAGCTCACGGGTCACGATAACAACACCCACCCGTAGCACGCGCTCCAGCAAGTATATCTCACTGGTCATCCCCAAAGCCAACACCTCTTTTGGCCGCCTTTCCTTCCAGTTCTCTGCTGCCAATGACTGGAACGAATTGCAAAAATCGCTGAAGCTGGAGACTTATATTTCCCTCACTAACTTTAAACATCAGCTATCTGAGGAGCTAACCAATCGCTGCAGCTGTACATAGCCCATCTGTAAATAGCCCATCCAATCTACCTACCTCATCCCCATATTTTTATTTACTTTTCTGCTCTTTTTCACAGCAGTATTTCTACTTGCACATCACCATCTGCTCATCTAACACTCCAGTGTTAATTGCTAAATTGTAATTACTTCGCTACTATGGCCTATTTATTGCCTTACCTCCTCACGCCATTTGCACACACTGTATATAGACGTTCTTTTTTCCCTATTGTGTTATTGACTGTACGCTTGTTTATTCCATGTGTAACTCTGTGTTGTTGTTTGTGTCGCACTGCTTTGCTTTATCTTGGCCAGGTCGCAGTTGTAAATGAGAACTTGTTCTCAACTAGCTTACCTGGTTAATTAAATAAAGGTGAAATAAAAATAAATAAAAAATAAATCTCAAACCCCCTACTTCACTCCAGTCTGCAACCCCCTATTCCACTCCAGTCTGCAACCCCCTATCTCAAACCCCCTACTTCACTCCAGTCTGCAACCCCCTATCTCAAACCCCCTACTTCACTCCAGTCTGCAACCCCCTATCTCAAACCCCCTACTTCACTCCAGTCTGCAACCCCCTATCTCAAACCCCCTACTTCACTCCAGTCTGCAACCCCCTATCTCAAACCCCCTACTTCACTCCAGTCTGCAACCCCCTATCTCAAACCCCCTACTTCACTCCAGTCTGCAACCCCCTATCTCAAACCCCCTACTTCACTCCAGTCTGCAACCCCCTATCTCAAACCCCCTACTTCACTCCAGTCTGCAACCCCCTATCTCAAACCCCCTACTTCACTCCAGTCTGCAACCCCCTATCTCAAACCCCGTACTTCTCTCCAGTCTGCAACCCCCTATCTCAAAACCCCCTACTTCACTCCAGTCTGCAACCCCCTATCTCAAAACCCCCTACCTCACTCCAGTCTGCAACCCCCTATCTCAAAACCCCCTACCTCACTCCAGTCTGCAACCCCCTATCTCAAAACCCCCTACTTCTCTCCAGTCTGCAACCCCCTATCTCAAACCCCCTACTTCACTCCAGTCTGCAACCCCCTATCTCAAACCCCCTACTTCACTCCAGTCTGCAACCCCCTATCTCAAACCCCCTACCTCACTCCAGTCTGCAACCCCCTATCTCAAAACCCCTACCTCACTCCAGTCTGCAACCCCCTATCTCAAACCCCCTACTCCACTCCAGTCTGCAACCCCCTATCTCAAACCCCCTACTCAACTCCAGTCTGCAACCCCCTATCTCAAAACCCCTACCTCACTCCAGTCTGCAACCCCCTATCTCAAAACCCCTACCTCACTCCAGTCTGCAACCCCCTATCTCAAAATTCCTACCTCACTCCAGTCTGCAACCCCCTATCTCAAAACCCCTACCTCACTCCAGTCTGCAACCCCCTATCTCAAAACCCCCTACTCCACTCCAGTCTGCAACCCCCTATCTCAAACCCCCTACTCCACTCCAGTCTGCAACCCCCTATCTCAAACCCCCTACTCCACTCCAGTCTGCAACCCCCTATCTCAAACCCCCTACTCCACTCCAGTCTGCAACCCCCTATCTCAAACCCCCTACTCCACTCCAGTCTGCAACCCCCTATCTCAAACCCCCTACTTCACTCCAGTCTGCAACCCCCTATCTCAAACCCCCTACTTCACTCCAGTCTGCAACCCCCTATCTCAAACCCCCTACTTCACTCCAGTCTGCAACCCCCTATCTCAAACCCCCTACCTCACTCCAGTCTGCAACCCCCTATCTCAAAACCCCTACCTCACTCCAGTCTGCAACCCCCTATCTCAAACCCCCTACTCCACTCCAGTCTGCAACCCCCTATCTCAAACCCCCTACTCCACTCCAGTCTGCAACCCCCTATCTCAAACCCCCTACTCAACTCCAGTCTGCAACCCCCTATCTCAAAACCCCTACCTCACTCCAGTCTGCAACCCCCTATCTCAAAACCCCTACCTCACTCCAGTCTGCAACCCCCTATCTCAAAACCCCCTACTTCACTCCAGTCTGCAACCCCCTATCTCAAAACCCCCTACTTCACTCCAGTCTGCAACCCCCTATCTCAAACCCCCTACTCCACTCCAGTCTGCAACCCCCTATCTCAAACCCCCTACTCCACTCCAGTCTGCAACCCCCTATCTCAAACCCCCTACTTCACTCCAGTCTGCAACCCCCTATCTCAAACACCCTACATCAGTCCAGTCTAGAACCAAACCGTTATCACCTGAAGCTCCTTTCTTTCCCGAAGACACGCATCATTCAGTAATAGATGAGTGTCTCCCAGACATTGGCGTTTCTCACATCTGACTTTGAGAGGTGTAGTTGCAAATTATTTAACCTGTTCTTTTTGGTCTTATCCACATAAAGGTAATGGGAAGAATATTTGCTTACGCTGGCATTTTCTCCCAGAATGGGAGATTATCATTCCATGCCTGGATGCCCCTCTGTATGTGTGAGTGAGTGTGAGTGTGTCTGTGTTTTGTGCCGTACTGTTTGTGACTCTTGTGTATTGTCACGGCTCTTGTCGGAATACATGGACCAAAACGCAGAGTGGTAAGTGTTCATGATGTTTTATTAATCAAAAAACACTCGAACAAAATAACAAAGGGAAAAAAACAAAAACAGTTCTGTCAGGTGCAGACACTAAACAGAAAATAACTACCCACAAAACCCCAACGGAAAAGGACAACTTATATATGATCCCCAATCAGAGACAACGATAGACAGCTGCCTCTGATTGGGAACCACACAAACATAGAAATAAAGAAACTAGAATGCCCATCCTAGTCACATCCTGGCCTAACAAAAACAGAGAATAAAAGCCTCTCTATGGCCAGGGCGTGACAGTACCCCCCCCAAAGGTGCGGACTCCGGCCGCAAAACCTGACTCTAAAGGGGAGGGTCTGGGTGGGCATCCCTTACGGTGGCGGCTCCGGTGCGGGACGTAGACTTCCCTCCGCCAGCAGATCTCTCCGCTTTGGTGGCGGCCCTGGTGTATGGACCTTCACTGGAGGAACCGGGCCGTAGATCACCGCCGGAGGAACCAGACCACCGATCATTGCCGGAGGCTCCGGACTGGGAAACGTCGCTGGAGGCTCCGGACTGGGGAACGTCGGTGGAGGCTCCGGACTGGGGACCGTCGCTGGAGGCTCTGGACTGGGGACCGTCGCTGGAGGTTCCGGACTGGGGACCGTCGCTGGAGGCTTCGGACTTGGAGCCGGAACAGGTCTCACCGGACTGAGGAGACGTTCTGGCAGCCTAGTGAGTGGAGCTACCACAACACATCCTGGCTGGATACTCACTTTAGCTCTGTGAGTGTGGAGAGCTGGCACAGGACGCACTGGGCTATGATGGCGCACTGGAGGCATAGTGCGTAGAGCCAGCGCAGGATACACTGGACCGTGGAGGCGCACCGAAGGTCTGGAGCGCAGAGCTGACACAACTCGTCCTGCCTGGATACCCCCTGTAGCCCGGCAAGTGCGGGGAGCTGGAACAGGCCGCACTGGGCTGTGCTGGCGAACCGGGGACACCGTGCGTAGAACTGGCGCCGGATAACCTGGGCCGAAGAGACACACCGGAGGCCAGGAACGCTGAGCCGGCACAATCCGTCCTGGCTGAATGCCCACTAGCACGGCCACTGCGGGGAGCTTGCACAGAGCGAACCGGGCTGTGGATGCGCACTGAAGGCATGGTGCGCCGAACCGGATAGCATGGTGCTTGACCGGTCACTCACTCCCCACGGTAAGCACGAGGAGTTGTCTCTCCAGATTTGAGATTTTAATACCAACCCCTGTGTCTTTGTGAGATGTGTTGTGAGTGAACGGATTATCTCCACATATGTATTTCCCCACCGTAAAGCATGGAGGAGAAGTTTTTATGGTGTGGGGGTGCTTTGCTGGTGACACTGTCTGTGATTCATTTAGAATTCAAGGCACACTTAACCACCATGGCTACCACAGCATTCTGCAGCGATACGCCATCCCATCTGGTTTGCGCTTAGTGGGACTATCATTTGTTTTTCAACAGGACAATGACCCAACACACCTCCAGGCTGTGTAAGGGCTATTTTACCAAGAAGGAGAGTGATGGAGTGCTGCATCAGATGACCTGGCCTCCACAATCCCCTGACCTCAACCAAATTGAGATAGTTTGGGATGAGTCGGAACGCAGAGTGAAGGAAAAGCAGCCAACAAGTGCTCAGCATATGTGGGAACTCCTTCAAGACTGTTGGAAAAGCATTCCAGGTGAAGTTGGTTGAGTGAATGCCACGAGTGTGCAAAGCTGTCATCAAGGCAAAGGGTTGCTATTTGAAGAATCTCAAATATAAAATATATTTTGATTTGTTTAACACTTTTTTGCTTACTACATGATTCCATATGTGTTATTTCATAGTTTTTATGTCTTCATTATTATTCTACAATGTAGAAAATAGTAAAAAAATAAAATAATTATAATTGAATGAGTAGGTGTTCTAAATCTTTTGATCGGTAGTGTATGTACAGTTGAAGTCGGAAGTTTACATACACTTAGGTTGGAGTCATTGAAACTTGTTTTTCAACCACTCCACAAATTTCTTGTTAACAAACTATTTTTTTGGCAAGTCGGTTAGGACATCGACTTTGTGCATGACACAAGTAATTTTTCCAACAATTGTTTACAGACAGATTATTTCACTTATAATTCACTGTATCACAATTCCAGTGGGTCAGAAGTTTACAAACACTAAATTGACTGTGCCTTTAAACAGCTTGGGAAATTCCAGAAAATGATGTCATGGCTTTAGAAGCTTCTGACCTCATTTGAGTCAATTGGAGGTGTACCTGTGGATGTATTTCAAGGCCTACCTTCAAACTCAGTGCCTCTTTGCTCACATCAGCCAACACCTCATAAAAACAATTGTAGACCTCCACAAGTCTGGTTCATCCTTGGGAGCAATTTCCAAATGCCTGAAGATACCACGTTCATCTGTACAAACAATAGTACGCAAGTATAAACACCATGGGACCACGCAGCCGTCATACCGCTCAGGAAGGAGGCGCATTCTGTCACCTAGAGATGAACGTACTTTGGTGCGAAAAGTGCAAATCAATCCCAGAACAACAGCAAAGGACCTTGTGAAGATGCTGGAGGAAACAGGTACAAAAGTATCTATATCCACAGTAAAACGAGTCCTATATCGAAATAACCTGAAAGGCCGCTCAGCAAGGAAGAAGCCAAACCACCATAAAAAAGCCAGACTACGGTTTGGAACAACACATGGGAACAAAGATCGTACTTTTTGGAGAAATGTCCTCTGGTCTGATGAATCAAAAATAGAACTGTTTGGCAATAATGACCATTGTTATGTTTGGAGGGAAAAGGGGGAAGTTTGCAAGCCAAAGAACACCATCCCAACCATGAAGCACAGGGGTGGCAGCATCATGTTGTGGGGGTGCTTTTCTGCAGGAGGGACTGGTGCACTGCACAAAATAGATGGCATAGTGAGGCAGGAAAATGAAAATGTGGATATATTGAAGCAACATCTCAAGACATCAGTCAGGAAGTTAAAGCTTGGTCGCAAATGGGTCTTCCAAATGGACAAGCATACTTCCAATGTTGTGGCAAAATGGTTTAAAATGTCTTACGGCTGAGTTCAAACAACAGAAATCTCATAATAAAAATTCCTCAAACATACAAGTATTTTACACCATTTTAAAGATAAACTTGTTTTTAATCCCACACAGTGTCCGATTTCAAAAAGGCTTTACGATGAAAGCACACCATCTGATTATGTTAGGTCAGTACCTAGTCACAGAAAAACTCCAGCCAAATAGAGGAGTCACAAAAAGCAGAAATAGAGATAAAATTAATTAGTAACCTTTGATGATCTTCATCAGATGACACTCATAGGTGTCACGTTCCTGACCTTATTTCCTTTGTTCAGTCTTGTTTAGTTGGTCAGGACGTGAGCTGGGTGGGCATTCTATGTTATGTGTTTCTATGTTTGGTTTAGGGTTGTCAACTAGCCTGATATGGTTCTCAATCAGGGGCAGGTGTTTTACCTTTCCTCTGATTGGGAACCATATTTAGGTAGGCTGTTCTCACTGTTTGTTTGTGGGTGATTGTTCCTGTTCATTGCGTTCTTTGTTGTCTGTATGTTCACATGTTCAGGTCTGTAGCGTCGTTAGTTTCATTTTCTGTTTATTGTTTTTGTTCGTGTTAAGTGTTTCCAATAAATATGGAGACATACCACGCTGCGCTTTGGTCCTCCTCTCTTCCACCTAACGACGAGCGTTACAATAGGACATCATGTTACACAATACATGTATGTTTTGTTCGATAAAGTTAATATTTATATCCAAAAATCTTAGTTTACATTGGCGCTTTATGTTCAGTAATGTTTTTTTTCTCGAAAACATCCGGTGATGTTGCAGAGAGCCACATCAATTTACAGAAATACTCACAATAAACATTGATAAAAGATTTACGGAAAAAGCACACCATGCAATAATCTGAGTACGGCGCTCAGACACAAAAACAAGCCATACAGGTATGTTGTGGAGTCAACAGAAGTCAGAAATAGCATTATAAATATTCACTTACCTTTGATGATCTTCATCAGAATGCACTCCCAGGAATCCCAGTTCCACAATAAATGTTTGTTTTTTTCGATAAAGTCCATAATTTATGTCCAAATACCTCCCTTTTGTTCGCGCCTTCAGTTCACAAATCCAAATTCACGACACGCAGGCCAGACGAAAAGTCAAAACATTCCATTACAGTTCGTATAAACATGTCAAACAATGTATAGAATCAATCTTTAGGATGTTTTTAACATAAATCTTCAATAATGTTTCAACCGGAGAATTCCTTTGTCTTTAGAAATGCAATGGAACGCAGCTACCTCTCACGTGAGCGAGCCTGAACGAGCTCATGGCCTTCTGGCAGCACCCCTTACTCAATCAGCTCTTATTCTCTCCTCCTTTACAGTAGAAGCCTGAAACAACGTTATAAAAACTGTTGACATCTAGTGGAAGCCTTGGGAAGTGCAATCGGACCAAATTTCCACTGTATCTTGGATAGGCAAAGAGTTGAAAAACTACAAACCTCAGATTTCCCACTTCCTGGTGGGATTTTTCTCAGGTTTTTGCCTGCCATATGAATTCTCTTATACTCACAGACATCATTCAAACAGTTTTAGAAACTTCAGAGTGTTTTCTATCCAAATATACTAATAATATGCATATCATAGCTTCTGGGCCTGAGTAGCAGGCAGTTTACTCTGGGCACGCTTTTCATCCAAGCTACTCAATACTGCCTCCCAGCCATAAGAAGTTTTAAGGACAACAAAGTCAAGATATTGGAGTGGTCATCACAAAGCCCTGACCTCAATCCCATAGAAGATTTGTGGGCAGAACTAAAAAAGCGTGTGCGAGCAAGGAGGCCTACAAACCCTACTCAGTTACACCACCTCTGTCAGGAGGAATGGGCCAAAATTCACCCAACTTATTGTGGGAAGCTTGTGGAAGGCTACCCAAAATGTTTGACCCAAGTTAAACAATTTAAAGGCAAAAGCTACCAACTACTAATTGAGTGTATGTAAACTTCTGATCCACTGGGAATGTGATAAATAAAAGCTGAAATAAATCATTCTCTCTACTATTATTCTGACATTTCATAATCTTAAAATAAAGTGGTGATCCTAACTGGCCAAAGACAGGGAATGTTTACCAGCATTAAATGTCAGGAAATGTGAAAAACTGAGTTTAAATGTTTTTGGCTAAGGTTTATGTAAACTTCTGACTTCAACTGTATGTTAGTGTCTTTAGCAAACCTATGTATTAAACACTAGCTCTATAATACAGTAAATTGCCCACCGATGTAATTAGTGACCAAGGGAGACTCGAGATGTTGAATTTTCCATACACAAGTTCCAAAGAGGCTGTGCTGGGTAAGTGACCCATCTCCCTCCCCCATTCAGTACCTTTGATGTCCAGTCAATTCCAGGGGTCCAGTATTAAAGTTTAATTGGGCCCCATAACATGCACAGATCATTTACTCACACACACATGGTATGCACGCACGCACACAGACACACACGATTGCACATACACGCACACACACACACACACACACACACACACACACACACACACACACACACACACACACACACACACACACACACACACACACACACACACACACACACACACACACACACACCCACACACACTGAGCCCTGTGGGGAACCAGCTGTCATTTCACATTTCACATGTACTAACGAAAGCACGCACGCACGCACGCACGCACGCACGCACGCACGCACGCACGCACGCACGCACGCACGCACGCACGCACGCACGCACACACACACACACACACACACACACACACACACACACACACACACACACACACACACACACACACACACACACACACACACACACACACACACACACACACACACACACACACACACACACGTACACACACGTACAAACACACACACACTGACAGTTGCACGTACAAACACACACACACTGACAGTTGCACGTACAAACACACACACACACACTGACAGTTGCACGTACAAACACACACACACACTGACAGTTGCATGTACAAACACACACACACTGACTGAACCCTGTGGGGGACCAGCTGTCATTTCACATTTCTCATTCTGTGTCATTTAGCGAAGTGTGTTTGATCTGAATAGACTTTTGGACTTTTAGATTCTCCCCTCTGTGACTATCTACATGTTGGACTCTCTCTCTCTTTTTCCCTTTCTCATTCTCCCTCTCATTCTCCCTCTCATTCTCCCTCTCATTCTTCCTCTCATTCTTCCTCTCATTCTTCCTCTCATTCTCCCTCTCATTCTCCCTCTCATTCTCCCTCTCATTCTCCCTCCCTCCCTCTCATTCTCCCTCTCATTCTCCCTCCCTCTCCCTCTCATTCTCCCTCTCTCCCTCCCTCCCTCCCTCCCTCCCTCCCTCCCTCCCTCCCTCCCTCCCTCTATCACTCCAATTCCCTCTGTACCATTTCCTTCCTCCATCTACTTGTCTGTCTCCCTCCCCTCTGTCTCTCTCTCCCTATTCTTCCTCACCCTCTTTTCTCGGTCCACCAAGTGTCAGTCAAGGACAATTTCAGGCGATCGCTGAGCAACGTCTGCAGGCTTAGCTTATGATTTCCTCTCTCTGCTTCATAGCTTTTCTCTGGCAGCCCCTAATATCCTAACTTTCCCTCAAAGTTATTTTCCATAGTCTAAGTTTGATGAGATAGCTATGAAACGGCTTCTCAGGGATTCATTATATCTCTCCTCGAGTGTAAGTGGTGACTATTCCACCATTTTCAGGGTGTGATTTAAGAAGTCTCACTAGATGTTAATTTGATCATCTATTTAAACAGAGGATGTTGGAATATGGGATAAAAATAGCGCTAGCGAGTAGCTATAGTGACGTAGCAGGGGATGTTTATGTGGCGTGACAGGTCGGTTTGTACGATTGGGGTGTCTTCGTGTGGCTCATTTGACATTCCACTTTAAGGCTTTTTCACATTTAGGCATCCCCCATGCATAAGAAACTGTGTTTAATGTACTATATGTTTTGCATGTTGACTGTACTGAATGTGTTATACTATGTAAATGGCCTAGCCTAGAACAAATGTCTTCTGCAAAATGAACACACACACAGGCAAGCAGACAAGCACGCACGCACGCGCACCCACGCACAAACAAACAAACACACATTACAACTCTCAAGGTTAAACCTTCCCACTCCTCTCCCTCCACTTCTAGACTTGAGTAAAGTCTCATCTCTGGAATCATTGGTGTCTCCACCCCAGCCCTGACGCCCCGTAGCTCGTTACATATGCTGCTTCACTAACGAGAGACACCTTGTCTGAGGTCAGCCAGTAGAGATTGATAGCTACCTTCCCAAACGATGCACAAATCTCTCGGTCTACAGGAAGAGCTCTGCAGGGTAATCTAGAACCCTTTCAGATGTGATCCCTGGTGCACTCATCACTCTGCAGGATTTATTAGAAAGAAGTGATCTTAGAATGTGTATAAGATGCTTCCCTAGTGGCACAGCAGTCTAAGGCACTGCACCAGAGTGTTGCGGCGTCACTACAACCTGGGGTTCGATAGGGCGGCACACAATTGGCTCAGCGTCGTCCGGGTTAGGGGAGAGTTTGGCCGGGGGAGGCTTTACTTGGCTCATCGCGCTCTAGTGACTCCTTGTGGCGGGCCGGGCGCCTGCAAGCTGATGTCGGTCAGCAGTTGAACGGTGTTCCCTCCGACAAATTGGTGCAGCTGGTTAAGCGAGTGGGTGTTAAGAAGCGCGGCTTGGGGGCCTCCCGAGTGGCGCAGTGGTCTAAGGCCCTACATCGCAGTTTTGCCAGTGGTTGTGAGTGATTTAGCCTTATGTTGTACATGCCTAATTGTATTGGTCTGAAGTGATGTTTGATAGCATGGGGTTAGATTCAAATGGCCATGTCTCGTCCTGCAAGGCCCATTAGTTGTTTGCTCAGCCTTTAACAGTGTCATTAACGGTGTTGGTAATCTTATTGGAGAATGGAGTCAGTCAAAACATCTCTTTGCCTGAGAGCAGCGGCATATTTTTTACAGATAGACGTTGTTGTTTCCTCTGATTCAGGAATATGTGAGGACGTTTAGTCCTGCATTACAGTGAGTAATGGAGTGTGTGCGTGCGTGCGTGCATAGTCATGCTACCGTGCATGAGTGTGTTTGTGTGCAGGCGTGCATGTGTGTAGATCAATGGCCTTGGGTTTCTCTCCAGTCGTTATTTATTTTCTCCTACTCCATGAGAGGAACTCTATCTCTCTCTCGCTCCCTCTCTTTTTGTATTAGCGTGGATCAGCTAGGAGGAAATTGAGAATTAGCTTGGAATAAATGAGGCTTTAGAAGAGAGCCATAGATCAGAGGTATACTGTGAGAGAGTTAATGGTCAGGGGGACAGCAAGAAAGAGAGAGCGATAGAGGGGGGGGGGGGGAGAGCGAGAGTGGGTGGGTGGGTAGAGAGAGAGATCGAGAGAGAGGGTGGAGAGAGAGAGAGATAGAGAAAGGTGAACGTTTTTGGGATCGCAGTCGTATTAGAGTAATAAGATAGCACTGCAGTGGTGATGGTGGCAGATGCTACAGATAGTCGTGTTGTGTTCCTGAGGCAGACAATAACAATATAATGTTTTAGGGTAGAATTGTCTGTTATCTCTGTTGTGTGTGCGAGTTTGTGTGCATGTGAGCGTGCGTGCATGCATGTGTGTATACTGTATGTGTGTAAGAGCTCCCGAGTGGCGCAGCAGTCTAAGGCACTGCATCTCAGTGAATGAGGCGTCAGTAAAGACCCTGGTTCGATCCCGGGCGGCGTACAATTGGCACAGCATGGTCCGGGTACGGGAGGGTTTGGCAGACAATAACAATATAATGTTTTAGGGTAGAATTGTCTGTTATCTCTGTTGTGTGTGCGAGCCCATTATTGTAAAATAAGAATTTGTTTTGAACCGACTTGCCTAGTTAAATTAAGGTTAAATTTAAAAAATATCTGTGTGTATTTCTTTAAGAGTCTGATTTGGAAAAAAACATCTTAGACTGAAAAAAGATTGATGGCTTACTTAAAACAGTTATAGTTTTGTACAAAATCGTTCATATAATTTCAAACCCCACAGAGGTACAGTATGAAGTAATGAAACAAGTCCAATCGGCCCATATAGTCCTCAAGGGGCTTTTAAAAACATCCCAATGCTTCAGGGCCAGAGAAAATCCAACGTGAGAGTGTAGTGTGTGATAGATGGGCTAAATCAACTCTCTTCTCCCAGTAATCTCTCAATTCTGATTCATGATTGGACCAGCGACAGAGGTGACCCCGTGTTCCAATGATTCTCCCATATCAAATACGAGGAGGTCAATAAAGGTCACAATGACCATTATTAAACGCTCCGCGCAGAGATTACAATTGATTTTCTGTTCCTTTTCAATTGTTCGGCGCAAAACGGAGCAAACGGCTGCCAGTGAATTGTGTACATGTCTCATGTGTTTACATCCCATCAAATAGCATGCCATTGTTAGATTGTCAAGAGACAAGAGGACGTGTGTGTATGTGTGTGTGTGTGTTTCTAATATCATGAACACGCAACACTAGTTTTCTTCATCTCAGTAACATTATGGGATGTGTTTTCCTACAGGAACCTGGGGAAATCAGGCCTGCGTGTCTCCTGTTTGGGCCTCGGTGAGTACGTTTAGTTAGCATGAGTGACACATTGCTAATGATTTGATTCGCATCCATGTGTGACCTCTGTATTCAGCTCAACTCTTTCCAGGTACTAATGCTTTATTATGTCCTATGGGTTTGTGCAAAGGGATGCAAGTGGTTGTGTGTGTGCGTGTGCGTGTGCGTGTGCGTGTGCGTGTGGGTGTGCGTGTGTGGTGCGTGCGTGTGGTGTGTGTGTGTGTGTGTGTGTGTGGTGTGTGTGTATGTGTGTGTGTGTGTGTGTGGTGTGTGTGTGTACGTGTGGTGTGTGTGTGTGTGTGTGTATGCGAGTGACATAGATACAGAGAGGCAAAGTTTAGCATCTTCTATACTCTGAGTGTTGAGGGACAGTGTGCAGCTATTTACAGTAATTTAATCCTATTCTTGTTAATATTTAATCAGTGCTCCTGGTTTCAGAAAACAAGCTGCTCAATTATCACCCATATCTAATGCACCTTCCAGGGGGTAAACAGGCTCTTTGATAGGATTGATTTAATTCATCTGCCTTATGAATACTTAAGCAACGAAATCGACTAGTGCACAACTACGGGGCAAAACAGACGGAGTCGGCTTAGAAGAAGGAGCACATGTTGTAATACACTGTTGTAGTTGTTGTTTAGCCAGCTGTCGAATTTCAACCATATTAACGTTGACATGAAAGGAGTCAAAACACTTCAACACGAGACGCGCTATCAAGAACAAGAGAAAATGAAACGAGCCGCCTACGATTCCCCATATGGGAGCTTCTTGTCATTGTTGCTAGCTATCTGACCGTTCAGAATCACAACAAGCTCGGCTTCCGGCCCCGTTGATGCATACGCATCATTTTCATGATGTTGTCAGCCAACCCGACAGATAAACACGCTCTTTGTGTTTATCTTCTATGTGTGTTTGTGTGTGTGTGTGTGTGTGTGTGTGTGTGTGTGTGTGTGTGTGTGTGTGTGTGTGTGTGTGTGTGTGTGTGTGTGTGTGTGTGTGTGTGTGTGTGTGTGTGTGTGTGTGTGTGTGTGTGTGCAGTAATAGTACAATATAAAGTCATCCTTGTGCTTTTGAGCAAGGCAAATAAGTCATACTCGCCTATTGCCTTGTACAGCAACTCTAATGACCCAGCTGAAACACTGAGGGGGTAATTGAGGGTAAAGGGAGAAGTCAACAAACAGTAAACACACAGTAACTGAATTATTTTGGGGTGATGCTAGGCGATTCTGACAAGGACAGAGGGGCTGTAGCTTTACACTGCAAAGACTGGGAGCAAAGTTAGCGTCGTAACACACACACACATGAAAGGACTCACACGTACACACACACACACAAACACGCAGCTCCACCCAGGGTGGGTTTAGCAGTGGTGAATCATGGGTAAGTCGAGTCGAGGCCAGGGTTGTGACAGGGAGAGAAACAAGAGGATGAGTACTGACAATGCCAGAATTTATCCTACTGTGCCCTCTGACCTTTCACATTTTTTTGTTAGATGTTGGATTTGAGAGTGTTAGTCATATTTCTGTGTCCAAAGCTAGCAATTGCTGGGTGACTTGTGCTTACACTTTCTATCACTATCAACATAGAGGGGTTTAACGTTAAGATTAGAATGTTCCATTTTGTACAAATGGCTTTTTTTGTTCCAGAATTTATGACTTTGACATTTATTTTTCCTAGGTACTTGGGTAACGTTTGGAGGTCAGATTTCAGATGAGGTAAGTCAGGATTCAAATTACAAGCAATGCATGAGACCGTTAAGGAATTGCGCCCACAACATTGGTGTTACCAGAGCAGCATTCCAACCAACTGAGCTATCCCGGACCCCTGGTTAGTGTGGTCGTCCCAAAACAGGTCTCCTTCCCAATCAGCTCCTGTTAGCACCAAGACCTCCTCTGCCTTAACACTCCCTCACCCTGCTGCCTCTCAGATCCATGGGCCAAAATCCCAGAGGCTTTCTGGCTCACACATGGACAGAGAGAAGGACATGGAGACAGTTCACACACAGTTGAACAAACACACACACGCACACACACACATTTAAATACATGCCACACGCACACACGTGCATGCCACACACACACCACACACACACTGGTGGAGTGAGGGCATTGAACTGTGACATTTGTCTACTGGAGACGCTGATACGGGTAGACTGCATTGTCCTTGTGAAAGTGGCCTGCAGGTACAAAAAGTAGAATGATGTTGACAAAGTGATGATGTTGACAAAGGAAATTACAGGGTGTTGATATTGTCTGTTTGGATTGTGTATTTTATGTATAGAAACAGGGAGATCCCACAGACTAGATAACAAGACGATATTCATTTAGGTACTAAAACATTGAAATAGTGCAAAAAGGGATAGTTCACCCAAACGACAAAATGACACATTGGTTTCCTTACCCTGTAAGCAGTCTATGAACAATGTCTGACAACAATCCATGCTTTGGCTTAGTTTCCCTGGCACTATTTCCAAATGTTAACGTTTTATCATTTATGGCACAAATCCCAACCGCAATGTATTTCTCTCATTTGTTTTTGCTGAATTCTACCCAGTACAATATATGCTATTTAGCAGATGAATTGATCTGAATAGATTTACAGTCATGTGTGCATACATGCGGTCCAGGAATCAAACCCATTGTTCTGGCGTTGCAAGAGCCCTTGCTCTACCAACTGAGCTAGAACTGCTCCGTTTCATTTTGAGTTTCAAAATCTTTTCTCTTGTTGTGTCTCTGCCGAATGCCTCTCAGCTGCCAGCTCTCTGTTCTCCTGGGTTGATGAAGCCTCTTGTGTTTCTCAGGTGGCTGAGCAGCTGATGACCATCGCCTACGAGAACGGGGTCAATCTCTTCGACACAGCCGAAGTTTACGCTGGGGGGAAGTGAGTGTGATCTGAATACCTATTACCTACCTACCTGAAACCAGAGGGCAGGAATGGCTATTTTATTTGTATTTTTTATTTCACCTTTTATTTAACCAGGTAAGCTAGTTGAGAACAAGTTCTCATTTACAACTGCGACCTGGCCAAGATAAAGCAAAGCAGTGCGACACAAACAACAACCTGGTTAATCTGGTCTTTGTGGGTTGACACACACATACAGTGCAGGTTTTAGTTCCAGACCAGCACTAAACCCCACAAAGTACAGGGGTCAGCCAAGCTGACAGTGGTGTGAATCAACCATATGGAATGAGATTAGTTCTAAAGCAATTAGGTTTACAGCGTGGGTGCATGCCAGACTGTTTGTTTATTCAACATAGTTGCCTTGCCAAGACAAGGAGAATTCAGCTGAGGCTGAAACAAGCTGGCACCCACACCAGTACATGTACACTTCCATGCACACATGGTTGAACGTAGTACAGGATGCATACAGTGTATATGGGGAGCATTGATAATGCGCAATGGTTCATTTGATCAAGTTCTAATAGTACTTCCTGTTATACAGTATGAAACGTGCTATCTTCCCGAATGACTTCGAACGCAGCATTCTGGGGCTTCGGTTTTCATCCTCAACTGAATTCCACAGTAATGGGTTGGTTGGATTTAGCAACAGATTGGAACGCTTTGTCAATGCTCAAGCACTTTACATTGTAAAGGCACCTACCAATGTGTAGCACCACTAGCGTAGCACAGTTTCCCTGTGATCCCGCTCTCCTCCAAAAAATCGAATGCGTCAGCCACTCACAAAGAGCAGGCAATCGCTGTCCATGGTTCTGAAATGTCGACGTCTATGTGGCTGCCTATCAGATTATGTTATTATTTATTTAACTAGGCAAGTTGGTTAACTTCTTTGGGGTAGGGGGCAGTATTTTCACTTCCGGATGAAAAGTGTGCCCAGAGTAAACTGCCTGCTACTCAGGCCCAGATGCTAGAATATGCATATTATTAGTATATTTGGATAGAAAACACTCTGACGTTTTTCAACTCTTTGCTTATCCAAGATACAGTGGAAATGGGGTCATATTGCACTTCCTAAGGCTTCCACTAGATGTCAACAGTCTTTAGAACCTTGTTTGAGGCTTCTACTGTGGAGTGGGGGCGAATGAGAGGGGATTGAGTAAGGTCTCTCCCAGAGTGCCATGAGCTGACCAGTGTCTGTAGTGACGCCTCAAGCACTAAGATGCAGTGCCTTAGACCGCTGCGCCAGTCAGGTGCTAGTGCTTTTAGTAGCCTATAGATTTCCTTAAATGGATACATGTTTATTTGTATTTGGTTGTAATTTTGTCATGTTAAGCCTAACGTTGATGTTTCACGAAGCTATCTGCCTACTGTGTCGCAATGCTGCTATTCAGAATGCTGGCTGGCGGCAATAATGTATTTTCTTGTTCAGTAATTAAAGTGGGTAATTCAAACATTGCAGATTCTAAAACAAATTTTAAATGCAACAGCATACTAATCAGTAACCCAAATATTTTTGGTGAATATAGAACTGTCCTGCAGGGCTATAGCCTACCTTAGCCGACTTCTGCTCTCGCGCATCTTTGAAATAAAGTTTGTGCTGCGTAAAACCAGTCCACTAGCCGCTAGGTCTCTGGCAGTCATCAGCTTGGTTTTCTGGGAGAGGGGGAAGAGAAGGAGGTCTTCACTAGTCACTATTCTCGAGCGGAGGAAGTAGAGGAGGAGCAAGGCCACTGTCATTGCCTGGCCCGGGCAGTGAATTCTCTGTCGGGACTGGGAGGTTGCTAGTGCTAGCTGATGCATAAGTAGGACTACTAGCTTCCACCTGCGATGATGTTTCGTCACTCGAGGATGATGTGGTAGCTTTGCTGATGTGGTTCCGTAATTTGGCACGAGCTTGATCAGAAAAAGCTTATTTTGCGGCTTTTTTGTGCACCACTTGGTCTTGGCCTTTTATTTATCCACCGGCACCGCTGAGAAATAAGCTAATTAAATGCATGACAACTGTATTGCCTGTCTGTCTCAGCTACTACCATGTAGACACACACACACACACACACACACACACACACACACACACACACACACACACACACACACACACACACACACACACACACACACACACACCCTTAGAGTTAATATACCTGCTTTATTACAGAGCCGAGATAATCCTGGGGAACATCATCAAGAAAAAGTGCTGGAGGTATGTATCATCTTTTAAGTGTGTGTGTGTGTGTGTGTGTGTGTGTGTGTGTGTGTGTGTGTGTGTGTGTGTGTGTGTGTGTGTGTGTGTGTGTGTGTGAGAGAGAGAGAGAGAGATAGACGGGGCCAGCTAACAAACGTTAATCAACCCACACATTTTCTCTCAATTCCATCACCAACATAACTCATCCACCCATCTGCTAACTAGGTCTGCAGCAGTAACCATGGCAATCAGAGGAAAGTGATGTGTTCTTGGCTATGCAAAGGCTGGTAGGCTGGTAGGTGGTCAGGCCTCAGCTATCAGGACATACTGATCTCATACATCTTTGCTGCTTCATTTCTTCAGTTCACGTCGGTTCACCGCCTCCGATTTAATCGTTAAACAGCCAAGCAATGGGGATTTGACTTTACTTTGAGTCGATACACTGTATCCTATCAAAGTTCAGAGAAAGTGTCCCAGAATACTTTTCCGCATACTTGAATAGCATGTACAAAAAAGCTAAAGGATCCATATTGTTGACTCCCCTACAGTATTAAGACATAACATAAGGCTATATTCATCAGGATACAGATAAGGATGTCCATGTCTTTCCCTCTGTTTGTCTGGCTGATCTCTCTCCCTTTGTGTTTATGTAGGAGGTCGAGTCTGGTGATCACCACCAAGCTCTACTGGGGAGGGAAGTAAGTATGTTTCTCCTCAGACATTCTGAGCACCACGCCAATGTGATTCTGAGGTGCGTGAAATAGGATAGACCTTTGAACGGTCTGTACTGAGGCTCTCCTATACCGTATACTGTCTGAGTTCTGTCTTGACAGAAGTTGAAAAGGATCATCCATCCGAGAGCTCTAACCTGTTCATCTTCTCTTTATTAGACATATCCTGTCTGTTTGAGGTTCCTAATGAGGATCTAGATAATTGGTCAGGTCGGAGTCGTTCCTGTGTCTGTTACTGACTCTGCAGGTCGAATCTCAACTAAAACGCTCTTCCCTTTACAGTGCACTAGAGCCACAAAAGGCTGGATTTACACTATGATGAAGGAGGGTGTCCAAGATTTGTGCACATACTCAGGCCAAAAGTAGCGCACAGCAACATGGTACCATAGAGCTCAACCAGCTCTATCTTTGAAGTATCAGAGTGGTTCTGTGGTGACACAGCCCTCTTCACTGAAGGGAGAGAGGGAGAGGGAGAGGGAGAGGGAGAGGGAGAGGGAGAGGGAGGGAGGGAGAGGGAGAGAGAGAGAGAGCCATGATTAACAACCAGCCTGGCAGTCTGTTTGGGGCCTGACGAGGCTCTCTGCGTCTCTGAACAGACTCGCACACACAGCTGGGGGAGCCGATAACATAACAGAGAATAACACAGCCAGAGATCCAGGATGACTCAGTCCCACGCTACAGTTCTCTGTGTGCCTGGAATATCAGTCCCCAACTCTCAGAGCAAGAAGAGGGAGTCTGCGTGGCTCTGTCAGTAGAGCATGTCACTTGCAATGAAAAAGGTTGTGGGTTTGATTCCTGCTGGGGCCACCCATGTGTAAAATGTATTCAAGCCTTATTGTAAGTTGCTTTGCCTAAAAGTGTCTGTTAAGTGGCATATATTATGAAAAGAGAGGGGGGTGAGCATGAAGAATAAACTAAGGAGAGGAAGACAAAGAAAGGATTGAAGGGAGGGGGTGTGAAGAAAGAGAGAAGATGGATAGTAATGGGGAGGGCTGGGTAGATGAGGATGATGTCGCTGACAGTTTGTCATTGACTCAGACATCCACCATGACAGATTACAGGGCATTGCATTTTCAGTGCTGACAGACGATAAAGTTGTTTTGTCACTACCGACACTTCCCAGGGCCTGTTGTGTCTCTTGTCTATTCATCGATTTGTAGACAGCTCATTGGAGGCTGGTGGGACAAGTTCAACGCTCTAGTCACTGTAAATCTGTGCGTCTGTATGTCTGTGTGTCTGTGCGTCTCTCTCTGTGTGTGTGTGTGTGTGTGTGTGTGTGTGTGTGTGTGTGTGTGTGTGTGTGTGTGTGTGTGTGTGTGTGTGTGTGCATGCACTGGTGTGTGCCCTTTCGTGTATACTTTTCTGTGTGTATATTTACTTCTGTGTTCTTTTCCAGAGCGGAGACAGAGAGAGGACTCAACAGAAAGCACATAATTGAAGGTAAAGTGGCTGATTTCCTCTCCTCCTCTTCCTTCTGTCTTGTCCTCCACATCACTCCATACCCCAGTTCACCTCTATAATCCCCTCCTTTTCATATCCACATCAAGTTTTATTTTCTCTCTTCTCCCTCTCTCTTGTGATTGGTTGCTGCAAGAATGCTGTTCATTGACTACAGCTCAGCATTCAACACCATAGTACCCTCCAAACTCATCATTAAGCTTGAGAACCTGGGTCTCGACCCCGCCCTGGACTTCCTGACGGGCGCCCCCAGGTGGTGAAGGTAGGAAACAACATCTCCACTCCGCTGAATCTCAACACTGGGGCCCCACAAGGGTGCGTTCTCAGGCCCCTCCTGTACTCCCTGTTCACTCACGACTGCGTGGCCATGCATGCCTCCAACTCAATCATCAAGTTTGCAGACGACACAACAGTAGTAGGCTTGATTACCAACAACGATGAGACAACCTACAGGAAGGAGGACAGGGCCCTCGGGGTGTGGTGTCAGGAAAATAACCTCTCACTCAATGTCAGCAAAACAAAAGAGATGATCGTGGACTTCAGGAAACAGCAAAGGGAGTAGCCCCCTATCCACGTCGACGGAACAGCAGTGGAGAAGTTGAGAAGTTTTAAGTTCCTCGGAGTACACATCACTGTCAAACTGAAATGATCCACACACACAGACAGTGTGGTGAAGAAGGCACAACAGCTCCTCTTCAACCTCAGGAGGCTGAAAAATGTGGCTTGTCACCAAAAACCCTCACTAACTTTTACAGGTGCACAATTGAGAGCATCCTGTCGGGCTGTATCACCGCCTGGTACAGCAACTGCACCGCCCACAACTGGAAGGCTCTCCAGAGGGTGGTGCGGTATACACAACGCATCACCGGGGGCAAACTACCTGCCCCCCAGGACACTTACAGCACCCGATGTCACCGGAAGGCAAAAAAGATCATCAAGGACAATAACCATCCGAGCCACTGTCTGTTCACCCCGCTTCCATCCAGAAGGCAAAGTCAGTACAGGTGCGTCAAAGCTGGGACAGAGAGATTGAAAAACAGCTCCTATCTCAAGGCCACAGATTGTTAAACAGCCACCGCTAGCACACACATTGTATCCTTCACTATCTATTCTTTACTATCTATTGCATCTTAGCCGCTCTGTCACTGCTCATCCATATATTTGATACTTATATATTCTCATCCCATTCCTTTACTAGATTGTGTGTATTAGGTGTTGAAATTTTTCGATATTGCTGCACTGTCGGATCTAGATGCATAAGCATTTCACTACATTCGCAATAACATCTGCTAAACATACGCATGTGACCAATACACTTTTATTTTATTTCCTCCTGTGTGCTCAGTTGAACTTTAACCTCCTCTTTTGAAGTACCTGTATGTCTCTACCACCGTTCAGGGTCGGATGTCTCTGGGTCTTGAGTTGGTCCATTTGTGATATGATATGATAGACATGAGCACCCCTCTATCCATACCCTCGTGTCCTGTAGTGTCCTCTCCTGTTCTTTTCTCTCCGAGCATCTCCTCTCCTCTCCTCTCCTCTCCTCTCCTCTCCTCTCCTCTCCTCTCCTCTCCTCTCCTCTTATTTTCTGTCCTCTCCTATCCTGCCATCTCCCACTTTACCTTTCCATGTTTCCCCTTTCAGTCCCTCCAGTCTCCTATTTTACAGTTTTCAGGGTATTACACAGCTAAACCTGACACCCAGGTTACCCCAATCTGCACGCTGCCCCAAACTAATTCCCTGATCCAGCCCAACAATGTCCCGTCCACAGCAGTGCCTGCACCTCCTGCAGCACTCTCATATAGTATTAACATTCATATCAGCTTCTAACTTTCCCCCCAAAGAAGAACAGATTCGTATGTTTAGCATGAGAGATAAAGAATGGGGAGAAGGGGGGAGAGACAGAGAGAGAGAGAGAGAGAGAGAGAGAGGGAGGGAGAAGAGAGAGGAAGAGAGCGGGCAAGATAAAGTGAGAGAAAGTGAGAAAACATAGTGAGAAAGTGAGAAAGAGAGCATAGCAAATGAGTTGGGCTCAGCTGTCCTGTCTGGAGGATAGATAACAATACTGAGGCACAGCGCCTGTGTCACCATAATGTGGTGGATGTCACCGCAGGCGAACTGATGAAGCACACGATTGGCTGAGAGACACAGTTGATGACAACCTATTTAAACTGTTGATGTGGCTGTCACTGCGGGCTAATCGATGCAGCATCTGATTGTCTAAAAGAGACAGCTGTTCACAGCATTTTTTTTGAAGGGCATTGGCAGGTGAGGCGGTGTCACCTCAAGATAATCGTTGGGCCGAGAAAGACAGTTGATGTCCGTATTCATATCTCTGAGTGATGTCTAAACTGGTTCCTATAGTAGAGGGCTCGTGAGGCAAACTGGTGTTGGACAAGGATTTTTTGGGGGGTGGTTTTATTTACTGATTGACAGGATATTTAAAGAGATTTTTAAACAGGACTTTGTTCATGACCTTCCTTGTTTCCTCCTTTATCCAATATCCACCAATGGAATTAATTTGATGTATTACCCTTCTATCCACTTCTCTCTAATCTTCCAAAAATAGAGGCAAGTAGAGGCCTTAAGACTGCCTAATCAGTGCAAGTCGTGTGAGTGTGTGTGAGTCACATCAAAATAGAGTCCCTTCAGAGCCTTATAAAAATCATGGCAGAGCAGACTCAGATTAGTGTGTGTGTGTGCGCGTGCACAGGCATGTGTGCGCGCATGTGTGTAATGTTCCTGGGATTACCGGGTTGTAGATGACAGGACATGGATTAAGATGTGTGAATGGTGACAGGGGAGAGCATGACTCCCTCACAGGATTAACTTTAAGGACTGGCATTCATCTGTCACAGAAATGTACACACGTATACACACACACACACACACATGCGCAGACACTCATACAGTATACACGTAAACACACTTTTACAAACACACATATGTACACACTCATGTACACACTCAGGTACACACCTCTTTTCTTTGCCTTTCCTGTCATCCTCTCCTCTCCATCCTTTCATCTATGTCTGCTCTCCTATTAGTTTTTGTGAATGGAGCTGAGCTGACAGACACAATACCTCATTCATCTCTACCCCGCATTCCTCTTCCCTCTCGGGATTCAAACAGCAAAGCCTTCATCTGACAGGATGAGAGAGACAGAGGAGGAAAGGTCTCCCTCACCTTCCCTCAGATCCTCTGTGGCTTGTTGTGTTCTGTACCTGCAGGTTTCTAACAGGTGTTTATCTCTCTCTGTCTCTCTGTCCCTCTCTCTCTGTCCCTCTCTCTCTGTCCCTCTCTCTCTGTACCTCTCTCTCTCTGTCCCTCTCTCTCTCTGTTCCTCTCTCTCTCTGTCCCTCTCTCTCTCTGTCCCTCTCTCTCTGTCCCTCTCTCTCTCTCTCTCTCTCTCTCTCTCTCTCTCTGTCCCTCTCTCTCTCTGTCCCCCTCTCTCTCTGTCCCCCTCTCTCTCTCTGTCCCTCTCTCTCTCTGTCCCTCTCTCTCTCTCTGTCCCTCTCTCTGTCCCTCTCTCTCTCTGTCCCTCTCTCTCTCTGTCCCTCTCTCTCTCTCTGTCCCTCTCTCTCTCTGTCCCTCTCTCTCTCTCTCTGTCCCTCTCTCTCTGTCCCTCTCTCTCCGTCCCTCTCTCTCTGTCCCTCTCTCTCTCTCTGTCCCTCTCTCTCTCTCTGTCCCTCTCTCTCTCTGTCCCTCTCTCTCTCTGTCCCTCTCTCTCTGTCCCTCTCTCTCTGTCCCGCAGGTCTGAGGAGCTCTCTACAGAGGATGCAGCTGGAGTATGTGGATGTGGTGTTTGCCAACCGGCCCGACAGCAACACCCCCATGGAGGGTGAGAGACAAGAGGGAGGGAGAGGGTGACTCTCAGGGATGGGAGTGATTGATGGTATTGTTGTTGGTTTACTTTGGCACTCGTTTGTTCCACATGCACACACGGTAATGTGCATGCACAAACACACACACACACATACACACAAGCAGGCAAACAAACACACTCACACAGGCATGTACACACTGCCCCCCCCCCCCCCCCCTCTGTGTTCAGTAAGTTTCAACAAGGCCTCTGTGTGTGTTGCTCCCCTCCCCTCATTCTACTGAAACAGGATTAGAGCCCCCCTCGAGGGTAGCTGGTGTATTTTGGGGTTGGTCTCCATGGAGATAGAAGCCCTACTGTGCTCCTCTTCTTTAATTTATCTTTCTCTAATTTGTGTCTCTTTGCTCTTTTTTTTCTCTGCCTTTGCCTCGCTTACTTACTTCCGCTCGTTCTTGGCTCTCCTATAACAGAGTGGGTCACATCACTAACTCGCTAGAGATTTCTTGTCTCTAAACCGCCTTCTCTCTCTCCATCCCCTCCTTTATTTCTTGGAGTGGCTAGACAGCCCCTGCTGTTCTCTCTAAGCTCGGATCCTTCTTACTCCCTCAGCCCTAGACAAGCCACCGGGGGTCCAGACTGTACACAACCTGAGCCAGTCACCCAGAGCCGCTGACGTCTGTCACACATGCACCATGCGTAGACATTTTCAAAGAAAGGTTGCTAGATCGTCTTTGCCCCACGGCCAACAACAGACAAATGTTGTCTCTTCTGATGTACCCATCACTACTAAATACGATACTGATTGACCGATTGACAGACACAGAAAGCAAAGCAGATGGATAGATGGACGGACAGATGGACTGACAGACAGGCACGCGCACGCGCACACACACACAAACTCTCTCTCACACGCACACACCCAGCTGTGATCCTATCCCAGGCTAACAATTTTAGGGAAAGAGAACGTTTTTGCAATGTTACCCTTAATGTTCCCCAGATATTTGAGTGTCTAGTTTTCCGCTAGTTAGGAGAACATTGTATGTTAGCAAAAACCTCATGAGAACCTATTTAGTATGTGCTGATGTTAGAGTTACCAGAACGGGGTTGCCATGTTCTCAGAATAAAATATATTCATGTTCTAAACACGTTTCATGGGAACGTTGCAGGAACATTTCTGTGTATCATTTGTCAGGACGTCACCTGACGATCCCGAAGAAATGTTCTCCCCAAAATAAAAGGGTTTCCTTTACACATCACCCGTTGTTATTGTTGCCATGCCTATCAAGGCCATAATTGGTGAACCACTGATCTTTGGCAAGGTTAGGGACACCCACAGTGCTATTTAACATTCAGTGTTTTCAATTTACATATTTGAAACACATTGACATACATGAATACATTTTGCATCTATAAAGTAATTCATATTCATCTTGTCCTCACCTGGGATTTGAACTCACAACATCTTGGTTCATGTCCATCCAATCTTTCTGCTACAGCACCATGTCTGCATCAGTTATCAGTTAATCTTACTATTCTCTCAGCAATTTTCGGGCTTTCTAGGTATAGTGGTCTAATGTTGGTGGGTCATTTCACCCTGTTTTAATGTTACTCCTGATCAATAAAACTGTTTTTCTGCAGTGTACTTTTAAGAGAGCTGAGATTCACTTCAAAGTGCATTTCAAGAAGACGATGGAGAGATGTCCAGCTATATAGAATTAATAAGTACTAACAATTTATGAGAGGTAGTGGAAATGTGGTCATCAATCAATCAATTATAAAGCTCTTCTTACATCAGCTGATGTCACAAAGTGCTGTACAGAAACCCAGCCTAAAACCCAAAACAGCAAGCAATGCAGGCGTAGAAGCACGGTGGCTAGGAAAAACTCCCTAGAAAGGCCGGAACCTAGGAAGAAACCTAGAGAGGAACCAGGCTATGAGGGGTGGCCAGTCCTCTTCTGGCTGTGCCGGGTGGAGATTATAACAGAACATGGCCAAGATGTTCAAATGCTCATAGATGACCAGCAGGGTCAAATAATAATAATCACAGTGGTTGTAGAGGGTGCAACAGGTCAGCACCTCATGAGTAAATGTCAGTTGGCTTTTCATAGCCGATCATTCAGAATTTGTCTACCACTCCTGCCTTCTCTAGAGTTGAAAACAACAGGTCTGGGACAAGGTAGTACGTCCGGTGAACAGGTCAGGGTTCCATAGCCGCAGGCAGAACAGTTGAAACTGGAGCAGCAGCACGATCAGGTCGACTGGGGACAGCAAGGAGTCATCAAGCCAGGTAGTCCTGAGGCATGGTCCTAGGGCTCAGGTCCTCCGAGAGAGAGAGAAAAAGCAAAAGAGAGAGAGGGAGGAAAAAAAGGAGAGAGAGAGAGAATTAGAGAGGGCATACTTAAATTAACACAGGACGCGGGATAAGACAGGAGAAATACTCCAGATATAACAGACTGACCCTAGCCCCCCCGACACAAACTATTGCAGCATAAATACTGGAGGCTGAGACAGGAGGTGTCGGGAGACACTGTGGCCCCGTCCAACGATACCCCCGGACAGGGCCAAACAGGCAGGATATAACCCCACCCACTTTGCCAAAGCACAGCCCCCACACCACTAGAGGGATATCTTCAACCACCAACTTACTATCCTGAGACAAGGCCGAGGATAGCCCACAAAGATCTCCCTCACGGCACGAACCCAAGGGGGGGTGCCAACCCGGACAGGAAGATCACGTCAGTGACTCAACCCACTCAAGTGATGCACCCCTCCTGGGGATGGCATGGAAGAGCACCAGTAAGCCAGTGACTCAGCCCCTGTAATAGGGTTTGAGGCAGAGAATCCCAGTGGAGAGAGGGGAACTGGCCAGGCAGAGACAGCAAGGGCGGTTCGTTGCTCCAGTGCCTTTTCGTTCACCTTCACACACCTGGGCCAGACTACACTCAATCATAGGACCTACTGAAGCGATGGTGTAATAGTCGGATGTCTGTTTTTGTCTTGTCCTGTCCCGTCCCGTGTATATATCGTTTTCTTCGTATATATTTCGTATATATTTTTTAATCTCAATTTCCATCTACGGACAGAACATACTCTCCTGCAACACGCCGCCTCAACCAATGTGGTACGGATCTGCTATTTTTTATACTTTAGAACCGGAACCCCCACCAGAAGCTAGCCAGCTAAGTAGCTACAAGCTAGTAGTCAGTTAGCCACTGACTACTCGGACATCAGCCAGCCTCAGCCCGGTCAATTCCTGCCAGTCTGCGCAGCGCGATATCAACCCAGAGCATATCGGACTGCTTTTTCTCTACCACATCTCCGGATTCCTACCGCAAACTCTAAACCTTTACACCGGATCATCGCAGCTAGCTAGCTGCTATCCGAGTGGCTACTCCTGGCTAACGTCTCTGTCCCGAAGAAAGCACCAGTTAGCCTGGAGCTAGCCTCGAGTTAGGCCCATCTCCCGGCTAGCCAAAGACGTCCATCAGCCAATTCTTGGGCTACAATACCTTGTTTGCCAATTGGCCTGGACCCTTTACTGCCGACACAGAGCCCCGTTGATCCATCACGACTGGTCTACCGACATAACTGTCCGAGGTGGTTTCAACAGGCTCTTCCGTTACGATGTTCCCGGAGGCCCATCTGCTAGCCCCGGCCCGCTAGCTGTCTGAATCGCCATGTCTCCAGCTCGCCTAGCGTAGTAGCACTACTGAATTGGCTCCCTGACTCATCTATTGCTACTCACTGAACCCTATGATCACTCGGCTACACATGCCTCTCCCTAATGTCAATATGCCTTGTCTATTGCTGTTTTGGTTAGTGATTATTGTCTTATTTCACTGTAGAGCCTCCAACCCTGCCCAATATGCCTTAACTAGCCCTTTGTTCCACCCCCGACACATGCGGTGACCTCACCTGGCTTAACTGGTGCCTCTAGAGACAAAACCTCTCTCATTGTCACTCAATGCCTAGGTTTACCTCCACTAAACTCACATCCTACCATACCCATGTCTGTACATTATGCCTTGAATCTATTCTTCCGCGCCCAGAAATCTGCTCCTTTTACTCTGTTCCGAGCGCACTAGATGACCAGTTCTTATAGCCTTCAGCCATACCCTTATCCTACTCCTCCTATGTTCCTTTGGTGATGTAGACGTTAACCCAGACCCTGCACCCCCCTGCACCACTCCCATTCACCAGGTGCTCTCATTTGTTGACTTCTGTAACCGTAAAAGCCTTGGTTTCATGCATGTTAATATTAGAAGCCTCCTCCCTACGTTTGTTTTATTCACTGCTTTAGCACACTCCGCTAACCCGGATGTCATAGCCGTGTCTGAATCCTGGCTTAGGAAGGCCAACAAAAATCCAGAAATTTCCATCCCTAACTATAACATTTTCCGACAAGATAGGACTGCCAAAGGGGGCGGAGTTGCAATCTACTGCAGAGATAGCCTCCAGAGTTCTGTCATACTATCCAGGTCTTTGCCCAAACAATTCGAGCTTCTACTTTTAAAAATCCACCTTTCCACAAACAAGTCTCTCACCGCTGCTGCCTGTTATAGACCCCCTTTAGCCCACAGCTGTGCCTTGGACACCATATGTGAATTGATTGCCCCCCATCTATCTTCAGAGTTCGTACTGTTAGGTGACCTAAATTGGGACATGCTTAACATCCTACAATCTAAGCTAGATGCCCTCAATCTCACACAAATTATCAAGGAACCTACCAGGTACAACCCTAAATCCGTAACCATGGGCACCCTCTTAGATATCATCCTGACCAACTTGCCCTCTAAATACACCTCTGCTGTCTTCAACCAGGATCTCAGCGATCACTGCCTCATTGCCTGCGTGCGTAATGGGTCCACGGTCAAACGACCACCCCTCATCACTGTCAAATGCTCCCTAAAACACTTCAGCGAAAAGGCCTTTCTAATCGACCTGGCCTGGGTATGCTGGAAGGATATTGACCTCATCCCCGTCAGTAGAGGATGCCTGGTTGCTCTTTAAAAGTGCTTTCCTCACCATCTTAAATAAGCATGCCCCATTCAAAATATGTAGAACTAAGAACAGATATAGCCCTTGGTTCACCCTAGACTTGACTGCCCTTGACCAGCACAAAAACATCCTGTGGCATTCTGCATTAGCATCGAATAGCCCCCGCGATATGCACATTTTCAGGGAAGTCAGGAACCAATATACTCAGTCAGTTAGGAAAGCTAAGGCTAGCTTTTTCAAACAGAAATTTGCATCCTGTAGCACTAATTCTAAAAAGTTGGGATACTGTAAAGTCCATGGAGAATAAGAGCACCTCCTCCCAGCTGCCCACTGCACTGAGGCTAGGAAACACTGTCACCACCGATAAAGCTACGATAATTGATCATTTCAATAAGCATTTTTCTACTAGCTGGCCATGCTTTCCACCTGGCTACCCCTACGCCGGCCAACAGCTCAGCACCCCCTGCTGCAACTTGCCCAAGCCTCCCCCATTACTCTCGGGTGAAAACCCGAGGTCAGGCTGACCGGGACCCCCAGCCGTTCCATAAACGCCCTCCAAACTCTGGACGTGAACTGGGGACCAAGATCATAAATTATGTCCTCAGGCACCCCATAGTGCCGGAAGACATGGGTAAACAGAGCCTCCGCAGTCTGTAGGGCCGTAGGGAGACCGGGCAACGGGATGAGACGGCAGAACTTAGAAAACCGATCCACAACGACCAGGATCGTGGTGTTTCCCTGAGACGGGGGAAGGTCGGTGAGAAAATCCACCGACAAATGCGACCACGGCCATTGTGGAACGGGGACGGGCTGTAACTTCCCTCTAGGCAGGTGTCGAGGAGCCTTGCTCTGAGCGCACACCGAGCAGGAGGAGACATAAAACCTCACGTCCTTAACCAACGTGGACCAAGAGTACCTCCCCCTAAGACTTCGCACTGTCCTCTCGATACCAGGAGGACCCGAAGAGGGTAGTGTATGGGCCCATCGAATCAACCGATCACGGACACCCCGCGGCACGTACTGAACTCCTGCTGGACACTGAGGGGGTGCAGGTTCCAACCGTAACGCCCGCTCGATCTCTGCGTCCACCTCCCATACCACCGGTGCTACCAGACATGAAGCTGGAAGGATGGGAGTCGGATCGGTGGGCCGCTCCTCGGTGTCATATAGGCGGGACAGCGCGTCGGCCTTCGTATTAAGGGAGCCTGGCCTATAGGAGATCGTAAAACGATAAAAAACATGGCCCACCTGGCCTGACGCGGATTCAATCTCCTCGCTGCCCGGATTACGATGGTCAGTCCAGATGAGGAAAGGGGGCTTGGCCCCCTCAAGCCAATGTCTCCACATCTTCAGAGCCTTGACTACAGCTAACAAGTCCCGGTCCCCCACGTCATAGTTCCGCTCCGCCGGACCGAGCTTCCTCGAGAAGAAAACGCAGGGCGGAGCTTCGGTGGCATGCCCGAGCGCTGTGATAGCACGGCTCCCACCCCAGCCTCGGACGCGTCCACCTCCACTATGAACACCAAAGAGGGGTTCGGATGAGCCAGCACGGGAGCGTTGGTGAACAGGTCCTTCAGGCGACTGAAGGCTCTGCCCGCCTCTGCTGACCAGCGCAAGCGCGCCCGGCCCCCCTTCACCAGTGAGGTAATGGGAGCAGCCACCTGACCAAAACCCCGGATAAACCTCCGGTAGTAATTGGCAAACCCTAAAAACCGCTGCACCTCCTTTACCGTGGTCGGAGTCGGCCAATTACGCACGGCTGTAACGCGGTCACACTCCATTACCACCCCAGAGGTGGAAATGTGATAACCCAGGAAGGAAACGGCTTGTTTGGAGAACACACATTTCTCAGCCTTGACGTACAGGTCATGCTCCAGCAGTTGCCCAAGTATCCTACGCACCAGAGACACGTGCGCGGCGCGTGTGGCAGAATAGATCAGTATATCATCAATATACACTACCACCCCCTGCCTGTGCAGGTCTCTGAGAATCTCGTCTACGAAAGATTGGAAAACGGCTGGAGCATTCTTCAACCCATACGGCATGACGAGGTACTCATAATGGCCAGATGTGGTACTAAACGCGATCTTCCACTCATCTCCCTCCCGGATACGCACCAAATTATACGCACTCCTAAGGTCCAGTTTTGTGAAGAAACACGCCCCGTGAAATGATTCCACTGCCTTGGCGATGAGAGGTAGCGGGTAACTAAACCCCACTGTGATGGAATTTAGACCTCTATAATCAATGTACGGACGCAGACCTCCCTCCTTTTTCTTCACAAAAAAGAAGCTTGAGGAGACTGGTGACGTGGAGGGCCGAATATACCCCTGTCCCAGAGATTCAGTGACATATGTCTCCATAGCCACTGTCTCCTCCCGGGACAACGGGTACACGTGACTCCTCGGAAGTGCTGCGTTTACCAGGAGGTTTATCGCGCAATCCCCTCGTCGATGAGGTGGTAATTGGGTCGCCCTCTTCTTACAGAAGGCGATAGCCAAATCGGCATATTCAGAGGGAATGCGCACAATGGAAACCTGGTCTGGACTCTCCACCGTCGTCGCACTGATGGAAACTCCTAGGCACCTACCTGAACACTCCTCGGACCACCCTCGGAGAGCCCCCTGTCTCCATGAAATCTCAGGATTGTGATTAACCAGCCAGGGAATCCCCAGCACCACTGGAAACGCAGGAGAATCAATAAGGAAGAGACTAATCCGCTCCTTATGATCCCCCTGCGTTACCATGTCCAGTGGAACCGTGGCCTCCCCGACCAGCCCTGACCCTAATGGTCGGCTATCTAAGGAGTGCACGGGGAAAGGTTGGTCTAACGACACCAGGGGAATCCCTAGCCTTAACGCGAGCCCACGATCCATAAAGTTCCCAGCTGCGCCTGAATCGACTAGCGCCTTATGCTGTAGAGAGGGAGAAAACTCAGAAAAATAAATTAGTAGGAACATATGACCAACAGGGAGCCCTGGGTGAGTCTGGTGCTAACTCACCTGGGGTGAACGAGGAGTGCTCTGCCTACCATCCCGACTCCCAGACGAGCTCCTCCAGCACCGATCGGCAGTGTGTCCTCTCCGACCACACCTGGTGCAGGAGGAGCCTCCTCCTCCGGTCCCCCTCAATGCGGTCCCCCCTAACTCCATGGGGATTGGAGCGGGAGGGCCTGGAGGTGGAACCAACAGGGCCCTTTCTGGACGCCCGCGGGCAGCCAGCAGGTTGTCTAGTCGGATGGACATGTCAATAAGTTCGTCGAGGGAGAGGGTGGTGTCCCGACAAGCTAGCTCCATGCAGACGTCCTCCCGGAGGCTACAGCGATAGTGGTCCATCAGGGCCCTGTCGTTCCACCCCGCCCCAGCGGCCAAGGTGCGGAACTCCAGCGCAAAGTCCTGCGCGCTCCTCGTCTCCTGTCGCAGGTGAAACAGGTAGTAGTGATCCCTCGCCAAGTCTGGGCCATTCCACACTGCGTTGGCCCACTCCAGGGCTCGACCCGTCAGACAGGAGACGAGGACGCTCACGCTCTCCTCCCCAGAGGGAGTCGGACGAACGGTAGCCAGGTACAGCTCCAGCTGTAGTAAGAACCCCTGGCACCCAGCCGCCGTTCAATCGTACTCCCTGGGGAGCGCCAGACGCAGAGCACCGGATCCGGACGCCGGAGGAGGGGTAGGTGCTGCTGGTGGAAGAGGAGCTGGGGATGAGGTAGGGAGGCCACTCCTCTCCCATCGGTCCATCCTCTCCATCATCTGGTCCATTGCCGACCCGATACGGTGGAGAATGGCCGTGTGGTGGAGGACTCGCTCCTCCATAGATGGGAGAGGAGGTGCAGCTGCTCCTGCTGACTCCATTACAGGTGCGGGATTCTGTCACAAATTGCCTGGAGTGGTGGGTGCAGAGTCACTTGCAGAGAGCAGAGGATACTGGGGAAAACCGTCTTTATTGGGATTCCCACGCGAATGCCCAAAACCATAAGCGATAAACAGACAGAAAAATAGTCCGACCCAACACAGGGCACAAACGGACAGGAACACAAACATGCACACCCCGACGAACAGAAAATAATCCCGCACGAACATAGGCGGGCCTAACAGGCTTAAATAGACATAACTCAAGAAACAAAATAAGGGACAGGTGCAACCAATAAGACCAAACAAACAGAAAAACAAAAAGGGATCGGTGGCGGCTAGTATACCAGCGACGACAACCGCCGAGCGCCGCCCGAACAGGCAGGGGAGCCACATTCGGTGGGAGTCGTGACAGTCATTAAAGTTTGGCTACATTTTCAAGCGCCTCCCTCATGTCAGCATAGGTCTGGCCATCACCTGCAATTTGATATGTAGGCTAATTATTTATCTACATTTACATATACTTTTTTTTCATGACAGAATAGCTGGGGTATTTCGGTTTTCAAAGCAATTTAATTGGCTATTTTGGTTAATGGCCTTGTTGCCCTTGTTGTAGATTGGGCATCTCTTGAAGGCCAATTGGCCTTGTCCCTAAAATCATGAAATTACAGACATGGTCCACACAAGACATGAAACAACATGACACAATACAGAACATTAATAGTCAGAACAGCTAAAGGTCAGAATTAAATGCATTTTAAAGCGGAACACATAGCCTTCATATCAATACATCCACATAAAATATCTAGGTCAAATAGGGGAGTGGCATTGTGCAGTGAGGTATTGCTTTATCTGTTTTTTTAAACCAGGTTAGCTGTTCATTTGAGCAATATGAGATGAAATGGAGTTCCATGCAATAATAGCTCTATATAATACCGTACACTTTCTTGAATTTGTTGTAGATTTGGGGACTGAAAAGACCCCTGGTGGCATGTCTGGTGGGAAAGGTGTGTGTGTCAGAGCTGTATGTAATTGACTATGCAAACAATTTGGAATGTTCCATACATTAATGTTTCTTATAAAAATAAGAAGTGATGCAGTCAGTCTCAACTTTTAGCCAAGAGAGACTGCCATGCATATGATTTATATTAGCCCTCTGATTACAATGAAGAGCAAGACATGCACTGTGTTCTGGGCCAGCTGCAGCTGAACTAGGTCTTTCTTTTCAGCACTTGACCACATGACTGGATAATAGTAAAAATAAAACAAAACTAGAGCCTGCAGGACTTGCTTTTTGGAGTGTGGTGTCAAAAAATCAGAGCATCTCTTTATTACGGACAGACCTCCTCCCATCTTTACAACCATTAATTCTATATGTTTTGACCATGACAGTTTACAATCTAAGGTAACACCAAGTAATTTAGTATCCTTAACTTGTTCAACAGCGAGTGGCGCAGTGGTCTAAGGCACCACATCTCAGTGCTAGAGGCGTCACTATAGACACCCTGGTTAGATTCCAGGCTGTATCACAACCAGCTGTGATTGGGAGTCCCATAGGGCGGCGCACAATTGGCCCAGCGTTGTCCGGGTTTGGCTGGTGTAGGCTGTCATTGTAAATAAGAATGAGTTTTTAACTGACTTGCCTAGTTAAATAAAGGTTAAATTAATAAATAAAATTTAAAAAAGAGCCAACCCCTTCATTACCAGATTCAGCTGAGATTTAGAGTTTAGGGAATGATTTGTACCAAATTCAATGCTCTGAGTTTTAGAGATGTTCAGGACCAGTTTATTACTGGCCACCCATTCCAAAACAGACTGCAACTCCTAAGGGTTTCAGTGACTTCACTAGCTGTGATTGCCGACATGTATATGGTTGAATCATCAGCATACATGGACACACAGTCTTTGTTTAATGCCAGTGGCAGATCATTGGTAAAAATAAAAAAGGGTAGCAGGGCCTAGAGAGCTGCCCTGTGGTACACCACACCCTACATGTTTGAAAATAGAGAGGTTTCCATTTAAAGAAAACCCAAGATATGGTCAATAATATCAAAGGCTGCACTGAAATCTAACAGTACAGCTCCCACGATCCTCTTATGATCAATTTCTTTCAACCAATCATCATCCGTTTGTGTCAGTGCAGTACATGTTGAGTGCTCTTTTCTATAAGCATGCTGAAAGTCTGTTGTCAATTTGTTTACAGAGAAATGGCATTGTATATGGTCAAACACCATTTTTTCCAATAGTTTGCTGATAGCTGGCAACAAGCTGATAGGTCGGCTGTTAGAACCAGTAAAGGCCGCTTTACCACTCTTGGGTAGCTGAATTACTTTGGCTTCCCTCCAGGCCTGAGGACAAACACCTTCCTGTAGATTCAGATTAAATGTATGACAGGTAGTAGTGGCCTTAATGGCTCACTGTTCATTGTTGCCATTTCCTGCCTAAGTTTGCCCACTTTGCCAATAAAGTAATCATTAGAATAATTGGCAACATAAAATGGTTTTGTGATGAATACGCCATCTGATTTGATGGAAGGGTGGAGTTGAATTTGTCTTTGTCCCAATAATTTAATTTAAGGTACTCCAAAGTGTTTCCCCCATCATCCTTTATATCATTGATCTTGGCTTCATTTATTTGTTTATTTTTTTGTTGTTGAGTTTAGTCACATATTTTCTTAATCTGCAATAAATCAGCCACAGATTTGCAGCCAGATTTATTAGCCACTCCTTTTACCCCATCACTTTCAACCATACATCCATTAATATTTCTAAAAGTCCGTTCCTTAACAGGTGCATGTTTATCAATAATTGGAAGAAGCAATTTCACAAATGAAACAAGTGCACCCGTCTGGATGCTCTTTATTAATCACATCAGACCAACAAATATTTTTTCGATCATCCACATAAGAGTCAAAGCAAAAAATGTGATCACTACATGTGGGTGATCTTGTTCCTGTCGTGTTTGTAAACACCCTGGAGGTTGATTAATTAATAACCTGAACCAGATTACAGTCACTGGTTACAGTGGGAAGCTTCCTCTTGAGCGGACTGTTTGATGAAAACCAGTCAATATTGAGGTCCCCAAGAAAGTTGACCTCTCTGTTTACATTGTTAGTTTTACACTTCAAACCAAGTTTATTCAGCCACTGGGTCAAACAGCTGCAAAGAAAAAGACCTCTTTACACATATTTATACCCCCATTTAGGCAGAGTCTCCTCCTTTCTCTAAACACTACATTATTGTTGCTAGGCAGGAAGTTTAGGGATGTGGGTCATAAACTGTGCCTTCTCCCTTCATGTGACCTGACCTGACCTTGGCCCACAAACTAATCAACAGCTATCCACCCTTATCAGTGACAGCAAACATGTTATTCCCTTTACCCTTACTTAGTAACTATACAGGGCGCTGGCTCTTTCTTATACAACCTCCATTGACCCCACCATATACATTCCTCATACATGTAACACTTAACTTCTAGTAAAGCAAGTATTTCAAACTAGAATTCAACAACATCACATTCACTATCAAGCATTTCACACACATTATTTAGATACTGACTGTTAGCACTTGGTGGTCTATAGCAACACCCCAAAATAATAGGCTTTAGATGAGGCAGCTGAACCTGCAACCACAGCACTTCAATAACACTTGACAGAGATCTTCTCTAAGCATTACAGGAATATGGCTCTGAATATGTCTATAGAAACATCTCCCCCATAAGCATTCCTGTCTCTTCTATAGATGTTATGTCCTTGTATTGCTACTGCTGTATCATCAAAGGAATTATCTAAATGAGTCTCAGAAATGGCTAATATATGTGTCAGGTTGTGCGCTACTGGTGTAGAAGTCAGGTGCAGGAGAGTAGAGAGTTGTGATCAGGCGCACACTTTATTTGGCAGAAGCAAACAACAAACGGACACAACTGCGTCAAGCCTTTCCTGGGTAGCTTCTCAGAGATTGACATAATATGGAAAATAACAAACTAAGCAAGAGAAAAAAAAACGAATTCCATTAATCAGTTGGTGTGTGTGTGTGCGCTCTGGGATTGAATCTATGAACCCATAGGCTTGGCTCTCTCATCCCTTCCAGGCTTTTGGGAATGAGGGTGGACAATGGCCTGTCATAGCAGATGTAAGCATTGTCCCCACGCGCTCTGGCAGCTTTCATGGACGGGATAAGTTATTTTCTCTTCTGGCGCACAGCTTCAGGATAGTCCTCATTGAGGAAAATGTATGTTCCTCTCAAGTTGTTGGCTCTTTCCAAAACAGCTACATTGTCCTTGAACATCAGGAACTTGATTGGCCTGGGTCTGTCTTAAACTTGGCCTGGGCCTGTCTTGAACTTGAAACACTATTGGCCTGGGCCTGTCACGTGGGCCGGTGGTGGGTTTTCCAATCCTGTGGGAATCTTCCTGTGGTCCATCTTCAGTTTCTCTGAGATCATTTCCCTCACTTTTTCCTCAGACTCTGTCCAGCTCTTATGTGGAGATTCTGCAATTCCGCCCACAACAATGTTGTTCTGCCTTGATTGTCCCTCGAGATAATCTGATTTGTCCGTCATTGTTATCATGGATTCACATACAGAACTAAAGTCCTCTCTCAATGACTTACAGATTGCTGTCATCTTGCCATTTTCCTGTTTAAACTCATTGAGCTGACTCTGGGAGAACTGCAAACTGTTCATCAGGTCCTGGACCTGTCTGATCAGGTCGTCCATTCTTTTATTAGTTGACTCCACCAGTATTTGTACACAACTCTTGAAGTTATTTGCTTGATGTTGTAACAACTGCTTATAGAAATCTTTTTGGTTGTCTAAAATATCCCTCACCTGTGATAGACCTATCCTCAAAGGTACTCCCACCGGTTTTGGTCTTTCTCATGGTAGCAACGTAGGCTACGCTGTTACTCCTCGCAGTTCCAGACAGGGCAGCTCGCAGGGAAGGTGGAAACAGCAACAAAAAGCAGGGATCACATGTAAACCATGTGTTTGATGTATTTTATACCATTCCACTTATTCCGCTTCAGCCATTACCATGAGAGCTTCCTCCCCAATTAAGGTGCCACCAACCTCCTGTGATGTTAACGTATATTAATGATACTCCTGAATCACAATGATCAATAAACGCGTTTCTTGAGTGTAGTTTTAACAGAGTTGAGATTTACTTCAAAGTGCGTTCACCCTATTTCTTACAGCCTTACACCTATAAAGTTGTTTCAGATCCACACAAGTGCCTAGGGAGGAAGGGTTAGGCTTTTTTCAGTACTGGACAGGGCCTAACTATACTGACCCAATAAGCACATGTCCTAGAGCAATCCTTTATTGGGACAGTGGTTATGGTGTTTGTGCTGATGGTGCTGATGGCCTGGATTTGAGACCCGCTAAGACAGGTGTGTCAAAGTCCTTACATGGAGGGCCTAGTGTCTGCTGTTTTATTTATTATTATTTTCAACTAAGATCAAGACAACCAGGCGAGAAGAGTTCCTTCCTAATTAGTGACCTTACTTCATCAATCAATTACAAGGGAGGAAGACACTCGGCCCTCTGTGGAATGAGTTTGAGAGACGAGCTAAGGGAATCACCCTACTCTCACATTCTTATCAAAATATGTTAATGTCAAAGTTAAAATACCTATCTGATATAGTTAAAATGAGTTTGTCACTCAAATATGGGGATCTCTTCTTGAGCACGAATTTTGACCACTTTCCACATATTCAACTACAAAGAGGTTTTCCAATGCTCCGCTAAGAAGGGTACTCATTGGTAGATGGGTAACACAAAAAAAAGTAGACATTGAATATCCTTTTGAGCATGATGAAGTTAGCAATTACACTGTGGATGTTGTATCAATACACCCAGTCAGTACAAAGATACAGGCGTCCTTCCTAACTCAGTTAAAGAGGAAGGAAACCGCTCAGGGATTTCAACATGATGACTTTAAAACTTCTTAGGGATCAAATCCCGTTAGCGGGATCAATTTGACAACATCCGGTGAAATGGCAGAGCGCCAAATTCAAATTAAATTATTAGAAATATTTAACTTTCATAAAATCACAAGTGTAATACACCAAAATAAAGCTTAATTCCTTGTTAATCCAGCCATCGTGTCAGATTTCAAAAAGGCTTTACGGCGAAAGCAAACCATGCGATTATCTGAGGACAACACCCCATCATACAAACACATGACAATCATATTTCAAGGCGTGACACAAAACTCAGAAATAACGATATAATTCATGCCTTAATTTTGAAGATCTTCTTCTGTTGGCACTCCAAAATGTCCCATAAACATCACAAATGGTCCTTTTTGTTCTATAAATTCCGTCGTTATATCCCCAAAATGTCCATTTATTTGACACGTTTGATTCAGAAAAACACCGGTTCCAACTCGCCCAACATGACTAAAAATTATCTAATAAGTTACCTGTTAACTTGGTCCAAACATTTCAAACAACTTTCCTAATCCAACTTTAGGTATTTTAAAAAGTAAATAATCGATAAAATTAAAGACGGAATATACTGTGTTCAATAGCGAATAAAATTAAAGTGGAGCGAGCTTCAGGTCGCGCGCCGCAAACAAAACAGTCCACTTGGCTCGACACTCAGAAAGGAAAGGGCTACTTCTTCATTACTCAAAAGAAAAACATCAACCAATTTCTAAAGACTGTTGACATCTAGTGGAAGCCATACGAACTGTAACCAGATGCCTCAGAAATCTAGATTCCCATAGAAACTTAATTGAAAACACAGTGAAGTCAAAAGAAATTCATGGATGGTTTGTCCTTTGGGTTTCGCCTGCCAAATAAGTTCTGTTATACTCACAGACATTATTTAAACAGTTTTAGAAACGTTAGAGTGTGTTCTATCCTGATCTACCAATTATATGCATATCCTAGCTTCTGGGCCTGAGTAGCAGGCAGTTTACTTTGGGCACGCTTTTCATCCGGACGTGAAAATAGTGCCCCCTATCCCAATGAAGTTAAACAGTTACAGAGTTTAATGGCTGTGATAGGAGAAAACTGAGGATGTATCAACAACGTTGTAGTTACTCTACAATACTAACCTAATTGTCAGAGTGAAAAGAAGGAAGCCTGTACAGAATACAAATATTCAAAAAAATCCATCCTGTTTGCAACTAGGCACTATAGTAATACTGCAAAAAAGGCAAATCCAATACAACACATTACTGAGTACCACTTTCCATATTTTCAAGCATAGTGGTGGCTGCATCATGTTATGGGTATGCTTGCAATCATTAAGGACTGGGAGTATCATTTCAGCCCTTACATTTCTGAAATAAGTAAATCAAATCAATGATGAGAATAGTCAGATTAACTGATACCTGACATGAACATGGTGGCGTTGTGGGAAGCTCTAAGAGGTTGTGAGTTTAAATCCCAGGTGAGGACATGTTGAATAATAATGACTCTGTACGTACACAATGTGACCATCTACTGTATGTCAAATATGTGTGTGAGTATCTCTAACCTTGCCAACAGACAGCGAGCTATGAATGGATCCGTGGTTCACCAATCAGGGCATTGATTGGCTCGGCAACAGTAACAAGACGTGATGTGTAAAGCATTTTTTTGGGGGGGAGAGCAATTCTTTAGAACTATAAAGCGTCGTCCTGACAATTGATACACATAAATGTTCCTGCAACGTTCCCATGAAACCCGTCTAGAACATTAATGTCATATATTCTGAGAACATGGCAACCATGTTTTGTGTATGTTTGGTGTGATGATGATGGGATTATTTTCCTAACACAGGAAACTGTGCACATAAATGTTCTTGCAATGTTCCCATGAAACGTGTCTGTAACATGAATATCTTATGTTCTGAGAACATGATAACTATGTTCTGTGTATGTTTGGTGGGACGTTCATGGAATATTCTCCTAACCCACAGAAATGGGACACATGAATGTTCTTGCAACATTCCCATGTATAGAACATGAATATCTTAAGTGAGTTCATGGTAACCATGTTTTAGGTAAGTTCTATTTGACATTAAGGGAATATTTTCTTGGAAATATTCCAAGCACATCCTGGGTACATTCCTATGAAAACGTTAGTTAATGACCTATAGAGGGAAGGGAACATTCTCTAAAGTTGTGGGAACATTTGTTGTTAGCTGGGTTACTACAGTACGTCCATTTTTGGACTTATAAAATGTTGATATGTACCCATTGATTCTTGAAGAATATAACTTAGAAATGCCTCATGAGTTTAGTTCAACTGTCTTGCCTCATCAGAACCCGAAATATAAGCATGTTTCACCCCAATGTTTGTAAACAAAGTCAATGTAAACCATGGTTAAAACTATAATTTTGTTATCATGGATGGTCCGTCCTTACATCCATAGCTCTGTCAAAGACAGTGCAGTATAAAGATAGACAGAAACTGCTTCTCCAATAAAATCCCAGATCACACTTGTAGGCCATGTCATGTCAATGTTGGTGAGCTAAGGTCATGCGCGTCTGTTCTAACAGTTGCCTCACGCCGAATTGCGCATGTGCAGGGCGTCAAATCAAAGGCACTTCTTCGGTATAAAAATGTTTTTGGACAAAAATGAAAACGTGTCAGTTTGTCACTTTCACGAGGTTTGAGTAATCACATGTTCAGCTCTTTAAGACGTCGTCTCGAATCTGGGTTGTGCCTTTAGATTTTGAGAAAATGAACAACAAAGGAAGAATTTTTCACTTCTCTCATTGTCTTCTCAAACCCCAGCCTGGTCTGTTCGTCAAGCGTTTCCGGAAATCTTATGACGTTTCACCTCTAGTTTTAGACACTCTGTGGGTCTGTCTATGAATTTGAGAGTGGTTGCAATTTTCCAGCCCCATCCCTGAGATTTTAGCGAAACAGTGGCAGCAAGAACACTTCCATTTTGTTCAACTGCTGATTGCCGCTTTAAGAATTCATCGAATCTGATGAACAATGTACGCCTCACAGCTATCTCGTTCATTCTTTCTCCATTTCTCTCTTCCATCTCAGAACTGATGTATTGTTGTTCATGCCTGATATTTTCCCCTCTCCACTTCCCACCTGTTTCACCCACACACCCTGGCACTCTCCGCTGTCTGTAGGCTCACAGAATGAGCTGCTCATGAAAGGGAATCACATTTTTTTAATCACACTGATGTAGGTTCATCTATCTTTTTTCATCTCTCCCTGTTTTACATATTGTTGTACAGCATGATTGTAGTTATTTATGGAGAAATACACCCAAACCCAATACATCCTGTTGCATTGCTTGATTAGACTATACATTTGTAAGGGTATGGGGGGAAAGGGGGACAGACCCCTAGTCAGTTGTACAACTGAATGCATTCAACTGAAATGTGTCTTCCGGAATTTAACCCAATACCTCTGAATCAGAGACAGATTTTCACCTTGTCAGCTCGGGGATTCAATCGAACAACCTTGCGGTTACTGGCCCAACGCTCTAACCACTAGGCTACCTGCCACCCCGTAATTGTATCACCGAAGCTCTCTGTGTGATTTCACTTTTTTATATACGTATATATACAGTGGGGCAAAAAAGTATTTAGTCAGCCACCAATTGTGCAAGTTCTCCCACTTAAAAAGATGAGAGACGCCTGTAATTTTCTGAATTTTTTGAAGGTACACTTCAACTATGACAGACAAAATGAGAAAAAAAATCCAGAAAATCACATTGTAGGATTTTTTATGAATTTATTTGCAAATTATGGTGGAAAATAAGTATTTGGTCAATAACAAAAGTTTCTCAATACTTTGTTATATACCCTTTGTTGGCAATGACAGAGGTCAAACGTTTTCTGTAAGTCTTCACAAGGTTTTCACACACTGTTGCTGGTATTTTGGCCCATTCCTCCATGCAGATCTCCTCTAGAGCAGTGATGTTTTGGGGCTGTTGCTGGGCAACACGGACTTTCAACTCCCTCCAAAGATTTTCTATGGGGTTGAGATCTGGAGACTGGCTAGGCCACTCCAGGACCTTGAAATGCTTCTTACGAAGCCACTCCTTCGTTGCCCAGGCGGTGTGTTTGGGATCATTGTCATGCTGAAAGACCCAGCCACGTTTCATCTTCAATGCCCTTGCTGATGGAAGGAGGTTTTCACTCAAAATCTCACGATACATGGCCCCATTCATTCTTTCCTTTACACGGATCAGTCGTCCTGGTCCCTTTGCAGAAAAACAGCCCCAAAGCATGATGTTTCCACCCCCATGCTTCACAGTAGGTATGGTGTTCTTTGGATGCAACTCAGCATTCTTTGTCCTCCAAACACGACGAGTTGAGTTTTTACCAAAACGTTCTATTTTGGTTTCATCTGACCATATGACATTCTCCCAATCTTCTTCTGGATCATCCAAATGCTCTCTAGCAAACTTCAGACGGGCCTGGACATGTACTGGCTTAAGCAGGGGGACACGTCTGGCACTGCAGGATTTGAGTCCCTGGCGGCGTAGTGTGTTACTGATGGTAGGCTTTGTTACTTTGGTCCCAGCTCTCTGCATGTCATTCACTAGGTCCCCCCGTGTGGTTCTGGGATTTTTGCTCACCGTTCTTGTGATCATTTTGACCCCACGGGGTGAGATCTTGCGTGGAGCCCCAGATCGAGGGAGATTATCAGTGGTCTTGTATGTCTTCCATTTCCTAATAATTGCTCCCACAGTTGATTTCTTCAAACCAAGCTGCTTACCTATTGCAGATTCAGTCTTCCCAGCCTGGTGCAGGTCTACAATTTTGTTTCTGGTGTCCTTTGACAGCTCTTTGGTCTTGGCCATAGTGGAGTTTGGAGTGTGACTGTTTGAGGTTGTGGACAGGTGTCTTTTATACTGATAACAAGTTCAAACAGGTGCCATTAATACAGGTAACGAGTGGAGGACAGAGGAGCCTCTTAAAGAAGAAGTTACAGGTCTGTGAGAGCCAGAAATCTTGCTTGTTTGTAGGTGACCAAATACTTATTTTCCACCATAATTTGCAAATAAATTCATAAAAAATCCTACAATGTGATTTTCTGGATTTTTTTTTCTCATTTTGTCTGTCATAGTTGAAGTGTACCTATGATGAAAATTACAGGCGTCTCTCATCTTTTTAAGTGGGAGAACTTGCACAATTGGTGGCTGACTAAATACTTTTTTGCCCCACTGTATATACTGTACTGCCTGTTGAGTCGTACTGTGTTATCATCTTACCAACGTTTTCTTGTTTGGGGTATAGATATAGGATTTTGTAAAGCTACCAAATTGCACTGCTTGCCTAGCATATTTGCCCCATCTAAAGTATATAGAATTGAATTGAATGTTCTAGTTTCCTTACAATAGAGCTTCTGGTTAGTTAGACAACTTGAGTAGTAACATTCGATGTAGCAGAAGTCACCCAAAGTGGACCTTTGTCAGTTCTGTTTGTGCCTGAGGGTAGAGTGGTATTGCAGGGCCATTGTGGCGTGAAGAGCGATACACAAACACTGTTTCTGTGGGAGGAGAGAGGTTATTGAATTACAGAGGGTCATAGGCAGCATTACAGAACTGACAAAGGTCCACTACGGGTGACTTCTGCTACATCAAATGTTACTACTCTGATTAGAGCCTCTACAAGCTACCCACTGGGCACACGCACACCACAGTATTTCAACATGTAAATGTGGGTAATATTTTGGTAGAGACGTCAATGAGATTGCAACCTTTTTTCACCAACTCTAAAAGTCAGCCAGAAGTTTGTTGAATTCCTAATGTGTTATCACTATGCTTTCAGCCATCTAAAAGGACAACCAAATTCCGATTGAAAAACAAAGTCTGATTTCTTGTTTAGTTGTCATCTACAGTAAATGTGTTATCACTGCGCTTTCAGCCATTTTAAAGGACAACACAGTTTAAATGGGAATACAATGTCAGAATTGTTTTATTTATTTTATACCACACAGTGTTTGTGAGAAAGTTCCCACAGGGCACAAACTAGTTAAATCAACGTTGTTTCAATGTATACTGAACAAAAATATAAATGCAACATGTTAAGTGTTGGTCCTATGTTTCATGAGCAGAAATAAAAGATTGCAGACATTTTCCATTTGCACAAAAAGCTTATTTTTCTCATTTTTTGTTGCACACATTTGTTTACATCCCTGTTAGTGAGCATGTCTCCTTTGCCAAGATAATCAATCCAGCTGACAGGTTTGGCATATCAAGAAGCTGATTAAACAGCATGATCATGATCATTACACAGGTGCACCTTGCGCTGGGGAAAATATAAGGCCACTCTAAAATGTGCAGTTTTCTCACACAACACAATGCCACAGATGTCTCAAGTTTTGAGGGAGAGTGCAATTGGCATGCTGACTGCAGGAACGGCCACTAGAGCTGTTGCCAGAGAATTCAATATACATTTCTCTACTGTAAGCCGTCGTCAAGGTCGTTAAAGAGAATTTGGCTGTACGTCCAACCGGCCTCACAACCACAGACCACGCGTGGTTACATACAGGGCCTACACATCCGGCTTCTTTTTTCTATAATTTATTTATCTAAACTTTACTTAACTAGGCAAGTCAGTTAAGGACAAATTCTTATTTACAATGACGGCCTACCAAAAGGCAAAAGGCCTTTTGCGGGGATGGGGGCTGGGATTAAAAATAAAAATAAATTAAATTAAAATATAGGACAAAAGACACATCATGACAAGAGAGACAACACAACACTACATAAAGAGAGACGAAAGACAACAACATAGCATGGCAGCGACACATGACAACACAGCATGGAAGCAGCACAACATGACAACAACATGGTAGCAACACCGTCTTGCGACGGGTATACAGAGATGACCAGTATACAGAGGATTATGGAGTGCAGTGATGTATCCTATAAGAAGCATTGGTGGCAAATCTGATGTTCGAATGGTAAAGAACATCTAGCCGCTCGAGAGCACCCTTACCTGCGGATCTACAGCTTACGTCTCCGTAATCTAGCATGGGCAGGATGGTCCTCTGAATCAGGGTTAGTTTGGCAGCTGGGGTGAAAGAGGAGCTATTACGATAGAGGAAACCAACTAATCTATATTTAACTTTAGCCTGCAGCTTTGATATGCGCTGAGAGAAGGACCGTGTACCATCTAGCCATACTTCTAAGTACTTGTATGAGGTGACTACTTCAAGCTCTAAACCCTCAGAGGTAGTAATCACACCTGTGGGGAGAGGGCAATTATTTTTACCACAGGACCTTTGTTTTGGAGGTGTTCAGAACAAGGTTAAGGGCAGAGAAAGCTTGTTGGACACTAAGAAAGCTTTGTTGTATAGCGTTTAACACAAAATCCGGGGAGGGGCCAGCTGAGTGTAAGACTGTATCATCTGCATATAAATGGATGAGAGAGCTTCCTACTGCCTGAGTTATGTTGTTGATGTAAATTTAAAGGAGCCTGGGGCCAAGGATTGAGCCTTGGGGTACACCCTTGGTGACAGGCAGTGGCTGAGACAGCAGATGTTCTGACTTTATACACTGCACTCTTTGAGAGAGCGTTAGTTAGAAAACCAGGCCAAAGACCCCAAAGGCCCACAAGAATGGAATGGTCTACCATATCAAAAGCTTTGGCCAAGTCAATAAAAATAGTTGCACAACATTGCTTAGAATCAAGGGCAATAGTGACATCATTGAGGACCTTTAAGGTTGCAGTGACACATCCATAACCTGAGCGGAAACCAGATTGCATACCCTAGAGAATACTATAGACATCAGAAGTTTCTTTTTTTCTTTTTTTCTTTTTTCCAACACTTTTTGATAAACAGAGCAAAATAGAAATTGGCCTATAACAGTTAAAATCAGATTGATCTCCCCATTTAAAAAAGGATGAACTGTGGCTACCTTCCAAGCAATGGGAACCTCCTCAGAAAGGAGAGACAGGCTTGGCAATTGTAGGGTCAGCGACCTTAAAAAAGAAAGGGTCTAAACCATCTGACCCAGATGTTTTTTTGGGGGTCAAGTTTAAGGAGCTCCTTTAGCACCTCGGACTCTGTGACCGCCTGCGGGATTGTCTGATACCAGTCACCCGGACAGCTGATGAAACTGAGGAGTATTTCTGTCTGTAATAAAGCCCTGTTGTGGGGAAAAATTCATTCTAATTGGCTGGGCCTGGTTCCCCAGTGGGTTGGCCTATGCCCAGTCATGTGAAATCCATATATTAAGGCCTAATTTATTTATTTAGATGTACTGATTTCCTTAAATGAACTGTAACTCAGTAAAATCATTCAAATTGTTGAATGTTACGTTCATGTTTTTGTTCAGTATAATTTGTCAAATTATTTTGACGCGGGAATCTATGTGGAAAATACATAAGATTTGAAAAAAGTAATCAATGTCAACCAAATGATTATGTTGTCATGGTAACCAATTTTCAACATAGAAAAACCTTGTATAGAATATGTAAAATGTTTACCTTTGAAACAACGTCAGATCTTCAATGTAATATTCACTATCAGAAAAAAACTGTCGGCTGGGCAAGACCTCCTCCTGGAGAGCTATCCCTTCAGTCTCCCATCCAGAGTTTTAACATCATCCAGCTCTGCTTAGTTTTGATATTTGTCACTGACTATAACCATTGCGCTATCATGAGAATGATTGCTGAGGAACCTCCACTTAAACTGATACAGACCTATATCTATCCTATCCTGCCTTTTTAAAGTCAAGTTAACAAACAGATCACCGACCATTTTAAATCCCACCATACCTTCTCCACTACGCAATCTGGTTTCCGAGCTGGTCATGGGTGCACCTCAAGGTCCTAAACGATATCATAACCGCCATCGACAAAAGACAATACTGTGCAGCCGTCTTCATCAACCTGGCTAAAGCTTTCGACTCTGTCAATCATCGCATTCTTATCGGCAGACTCAACAGCCTTGGTTTCTCAAATGACTGCCTCGCCTGGTTCACCAACTACTTCTCAGATAGAGTTCAGTGTGTAAAATCGGAGGGCAGGTTGTCCGGACCTCTGGCAGTCTCTATGGGGGTGCCACAGGGTTCAATTCTCGGGCCGAGTCTTTTCTCTGTTTACATCAATGATGTCGCTCTTGCTGCGGGTGATTCTCTGACGACACCATTATGTATACTTCTGGCCCTTCTTTGTACACTGTGTTAACAAACCTCCAGACGAGCTTCAATGCCATACAACACTCCTTCCGTGGCCTCCAACTGCTCTTAAATGCAAGTAAAACTAAATGCATGCTTTTCAATCGATCACTGCCCGCACCCGCCCGTTCGTCTAGCATCACTACTCTGGACGGTTCTGACTTAGAATATGTGGACAACTACAAATACCTAGGTGTCTGGTTAGACTGTAAACTCTCTTTCCAGACTCACATTAAACATCTCCAATCCAAAATGAAATCTAGAATCGGGTTCCTATTTCGCAACAAAGCATCCTTCACTCATGCTGCCAAACATACCCTCGTAAAACTGACTATCCTACCGATCCTTAACTTCGGCGATGTCATTTACAAAATAGCCTCCAGCACTCGACTTAGCAACTTGGATGTAGTCTTTCACAGTGCCATCTGTTTTGTCACCAAAGCCCTATATACTACCCACCACTGCGACCAGTTTGCTCTCGTTGGCTGGCCCTCGTCAAACCCACTGGCTCCAGGTCATCTATAAGTCTTTGCTAGGTAAAGCCCCGCCTTATCTCAGCTCAATGGTCACCATAGCAGCATCCACCCGTAGCACGTGCTCCAGCAGGTATATTTCACTGGTCATCCCCAAAGCTAACTCCTCTTTTGGCCATCTTTCCTTCCAGTTCTCTGCTGCCAATGACTGGAACGAATTGCAAAAATCACTGAAGCTGGAGTCTTATGTCTTCCTCACTAACTTTAAGCATCAGCTGTCAGAGCAGCTTATCAATCATTGCACATGTACACAGCCCACCTGTAACTAGCCCACCCAACTACCTCATCCCCATATTGTTATTTTTTTTTGTTGCTCCTTTGCACCCCAGTATCTCTACTTGCACATTCATCTTCTGCACATCTATCACTCCAGGGTTTAATTGCTAAATTGTAATTATTTCGCCACAATAGCCTATTTATTGCCTTACCACTCTAATCTTACCACATTTGCACACACTGTATATATATTTTTCTGTTGTGTTATTGACTGTACGTTTGTTTATCCCATGTGTAACTCTGTGTTGTTTGTGTCGCACTGCTTTGCTTTATCTTGGCCAGGTCGCAGTTGTAAATGAGAACTTATTCTCAACTGGCCTACCTGGTTAATTAAATAAAGGTGAAATTGAAATGTTAAAAAAATAGATTAACTGTTGCTATTGAAGTCATTCCAAAAGGTAGGTTCAACAGAGCAATTTAAATGGAACCATACTTGATCAATCATACATCATCAATGATGCTATTTAAGCCTACTGTATTTAGTATCTGGGAAGTCACCAACAGCTATTGTTTAAATTCAGTCCAGGATCAACTAAAAATAGATATGTAGGCCTGGGGTTTCAAGCTTTGGTTGATTTCCAATTGAATCTACAAGTTAATTATAAATACACTGAGTTTACGAAACATTAAGGATACATGCTCTTTCCATGACATAGACTGACTAGGTGAATTCAGGTGAAAGCTATGGTCCCTTATTGATGTCACTTGTTATATCCACTTCAATCAGTGTAGATGAAGAGGAGGAGACAGGTTAAAGAAGGATTTTTAAGCCTTAAGACAATTGAGACATAGATTGCGAATGTGTGCCATTCAGAGGGTGAACGGGCAGGACAAAAGATTTAAGTGCCTTTGAACGGGGTATGGTAGTAGGTGCACCAGACGCACCAGTTTGTGTCAAAAACTGCAATGTTGCTAGGCTTTTCATGCTCAACAGTTTCCACTGTGTATCAAGAATGGTACACTACCCAAAGGACATTCAGCCAACTTGACACAACTGTGGGAAGCATTGGAGTCAACATGGACCAGTATCCCTGTGGAACGGTTTCGAGCTTTCAACGCCTTGTAGAGTCCATGCCCTGATGAATTGAGGCTGTTCTGAGGGCAAAATATTAGGAAGGTGTCCTTAATGTTTTGTACACTTAGTGTATGTTGGATTCACGTCTCCATCTCAACCAAAAAATCAAAGTAAAAAAATACAACTAAATCAAATCAAACTGTATTTAAAGTGCATTTAAAGTTGGATTGGATATGATTTAGTTCTATTCTTTCAGTTAGATTTTCGGTGGAAATGGAGACTTAAAGCCAACATATCAATAATTAATTTGTAAACAAACTGGAATTAAAGCCAGGCTCAGTGGCATAGATGGAGCTATCCAAGCAGAAAAAACATCTCCTTCAAATGTTGATATTGTTTGTGTTGACAACCTAAAACAATTCAATAACACACTAGCAATACGGTAAACAGCCTATTAACTTGTCGACAAGTTAACAAATGATATGTTGGATTCACGTCTCCATCTCAACCAACAACAAAAGCTAAAGGTATAGGATTAAGCCAGTGGCTCAGATCTAACTATCCAAGCAGTAGATACATCTCCATTAAATGTTCATATTTGGTTGTAAGACAGTAAATAGCGTCAATGGTAAGGCTATCTTACAAACTAATGTAACAGTATTTATTCGTTTTAAAAATGAGTAACACATCCTTGGCCACAATTTGAGGTTACTGTAACAATAAATGTCTTCTTATGTAATCATAGAAAGCATGCATGTTCAGGGTCGCCGGTCTATGGAAATCTTCACAATTGCTATAATAACCTACACAGAATCTCAAACGGCAATGAACACTTGCACCATGTACTTTAATGTAATCTCAACTGCAATCCAGGTCATTTGGTTGTGCTATTAGATGAAGCACAGTGATAACACATTAAGTTGTTGTATAAATTAACAACATATCTGACATTGTATTCCCATTTGATCTTTGTTTTGCTTTTAAATGGTTGAAAGCGCAATGATAACACATTTAGCTGACAACTAAACCAAAAATCAGAATTTGATTTTCCATTGGAATTTGGTTGTGCTTTTAGATGGTTGAAAGCATAGTGATAACACATTGTGATTTCAACAAACTTTTAGGTCTTTTAGTGGTCTTTTTGAGAGGGTGAAAATAGATTGGAATCTCATCTAACAAATATTACCCAATTCTCCACGTTGAACTGACTTGGTGTGCCCAGTAGGATATTAGACAACAAAAGTCAATATTTGCCTTTGAGAAGATTGAACAGGATTTTAAGCACTTTAAAATTGCTAACACATTGTAGGAATTGGAATCCGTAACATATACAAATTTCAGGAATATTTTTGTATTTTATTTATTTAGCAGAACGTAACTTATCATACAACATTTTCGTGGACCCGTTTTGGCTCGTGAGCACTACTTTCAAAACTACTGGCTGAAATTATACAAAGCCTTTATAATGCATCGTTTAGTGAGAAGTGATCTTTCTGATGTCTCCTTAACATTGGAGTATCTTCATCGTATCAGTTTTCCTCTGTATGTTCCACTCAAAACACAACCAGGCTTCGATTTACAGGTAAACGGACAATTAATGTATATTTTCAGGGGAACATCACTTAAAAACATAATTTATCTTATTTTGCTATACTCTCCCAACTCCCTTTGTGCAGAAAGGGGCAGATGCCAACCTACACCAATACTCACAACATCCCATTTGTCCAAAAAAGCCATGGTTCCATCCCTTGGCTAGCAGGTGTTTGTTGTTTTTGTCTCTGCAGAGATCGTGAGGGCGATGACCCATGTGATCAACCAGGGTATGTCCATGTACTGGGGGACATCACGGTGGTCTGCCATGGAGATCATGGTGAGCAGGAACACACTTCCTCACAACCTCACAACACATGAACTTCATACTCTAATTTGCTGTAGACCTACTAACTAGATTCTGTCGACATAATTCACTAGCATGCTTGGGAAATGAATGCTTCTGAAGTCTGACATTAGGGAGTAAACAAACACTACAGGGGTAAAGGTAAATGAAGTCTGAAAAGTGCAGGTGATGTCTTGTAATATCAATGTTTTTGAAGATATGGAAGTTTGGTCTGACGAGAAATGCAAAGCTTTAAAAGATGAATGCCGTCAGTAGAGTTCAGATGCCACTTTCCTCACCGTGTTTCTCTCCCCTTTCCTCCTCCTCTCTTTCTCATCCCTCATTCTTTTAGGAGGCGTACTCTGTGGCTAGGCAGTTTAACCTGATCCCTCCAGTGTGTGAGCAGGCCGAGTATCATTTCTTCCAGAGGGACAAGGTGGAGACACAGCTGCCTGAGCTCTACCACAAGATAGGCAAGTGGCATCTATATTGGACTGTGCATACTGTGGCCTGCATGCTGTGGTCTTTGACATACCAGTCAATATTTCATGCCTCAAAAGGTAAACTGTAGATACCAGTTCTTTTGTCCTTCAGTACCATGGTCGTCTGATGATTACCTTGCCTGTCATGTGGCCTGACTACCACGTGCCATTGCAGGTGTGGGTGTGGTATCCTGGTCGCCTCTAGCCTGTGGAATCATCACTGGGAAGTATGAGAATGGTATCCCAGAATGCTCCAGGGCCTCCATGAAGGTACTGCTCGTATCTTCTTGTCCCAACAACATCTGAGGGGTTTTATGAATGTCTGCTTGGTCCTGAGGGGTTTTCTAAGATCCTTCTCCATTCTCTCTCCTCCAGCCGTATGCCTGGTTGAAGGAGAAGATAGTGAGTGAGGACGGGAGGAAACAACAGGCCAAGCTGAAAGAGCTGACTACCATCTCTGAGAAGCTGGGTTGCACTCTGCCACAACTAGCCATCGGTAAGAGATCGGTACAGACAGATAACCATACTAAATGTAGAGGATTGCCCTATTTGGAGTCTTGGAGGGACTACCTCCACATGGGACTTGTCCTGATTAACCTCTCTCTCTCTTTCTCTAGCCTGGTGCCTGAGGAATGAAGGAGTGAGCTCAGTGTTGCTGGGAACATCCAACCCCATCCAGCTTGCAGAGAACCTGAGGGCCATGGAGGCAAGGAGCATCTCTCATATACTATACTGTCTACATTTAGGGGAGCAGGACTCCTTTGAAGAATACATTTCAAGCTTTAATATATAATAATAATAACAATACATGACATTTAGAACACACGTTTATCCAAAGCGACATACAGTTATCTGTGGATACAATTTTTACATATGGGTAATCCCAGGACTAAAATCAACTATCCTGGCATTGCAAACACCATGCTCTACCAACTGAGCTAGACCAGCTGTCTTACTGATGACCAGGCCGGAACTTGGACCATGGACGTAGTAAATATAAATTATGTAATTTTTCTGGCGTCCCTTTCTCAGCACTCAAAAATTGTTCCCTCTCTCTAGTCTACACTGTTCGTTGAATATTTTGGATACAGTACATCTATTGTGGTGTTTTTACTAACTACTGCTATCACCTTCACAACTAACTGAATCAAATGTTTTGTTTCTCCTTTTCATATATTGTAGGTCATTCCAAAGATGACAGCAGGCATTGTCACAGAGATTGACCACGTCTTGGGAAACCGACCGCACAGTAAGAAGGACTTTCATCAAGCACATTAGGATAGAACCATTTTACAGAACTGTGATTGATAGGCCTAATCTGGACAAGTTCTCATCAATGGCACCTCCAGTGTGTGCCCAACCCTGTTCTTGTGTATGTGTGTGTGTTCTGCACAGCTCCTCCTCCTGTCTCATCTGTATGAAGATCAATCTGTACTCAATGTTGTTAACTGAGAGCTCTACTTGACAAAGCATGCATGCCACAGCTCTGCTACAGTGCAGACAGTTTAAACTTGCCTAAACAATCATCGTTATCAAGATGTGCTCATAAAAAAAATCACACAATTTCTTGAATGGGGTCCATCTGTTTGTAAAAGTAGTCTTTCTCTTGATTTGAGAGCAACTTCCTCTGTCTTTGTAACGTCAGAGGATAGTGTATAGTGCATTTCAAACAATGATTCATCCTCAGAGACACCAATGAGCTTTAAAAGCATGTCTGCAATACATTTTTAGACAGGCATGGATCAGGGGAGGTTAAACATAATCCCAAGCCACGAAATATCCCTTTGAGTATGGTCAAGTATGGTAATTCATCTCTGGATGGTGTATCATATCACCCAGACACTGCAAAGATCTGGCCACCCTTCCTAAATGTGCTGTGGCCGAGAATGGAAAACTGCTCAGGGATATCACTATGAGACTAAAGACGTACATGGATCAACAACATCACATTCACTCCATATTACTGGCATGTCTGACAAAGTAAAAAGAAGGAAGCCTGTGGTAAAACATCCATTCTAAATCATCCATCCAATTTGCAACAAGGCCATTAAGTAATACTGCAATACATCATGGCAAAGAAATTCACTTTTTGGCCTAAATAAGAAAACGTTTGGGGCAAATCCAACGCGACACATCACAGAGTAAAAACCTCTGTATTTCCAAGTATTGTAGTGGCAGTATCATGTTATGGGTATGCATGTCACCGGCAATATCTGGGGAGTTTGTCCAGATCAATATAAATGGAGCAAAGGAAATCTAAAATTTTACAGGAAAACATGCCTCATTCCTCTGAAGACCTAACACTAGGATATAATTGTATTTTTCAGAAGGAAATTTATATGAATTTTAAGGCCAAAAACACTCCAGAATGGCTTTCGAATAGATGTTTAGTGTTCCTTAGTGGTCCAGTCTCAGTCCTGACTTGGCCTAAATCTGCTTTAAAATCAGAGACAAGATTTGAATATTGCTAATACATCAATAATTCCCAACCAAATTGACTGAGCTTGAGCAATTTTGACAAACACAATGTATATATTTTGCCCTAAAACTTGTACAAAGTTGGTGGAATCTTAATCAAAATGAGTCATAGCAGTAACTGCTGCCAATAGTGCATCCACCAAGAGCTATGCAATCAAGGTATCTTTGCTTCTTATTTTTGAATCCGTTTAGACATTTTCTATGCATCTCCTTTCACTTTGAAAATGTGTGTAGATTGTCTAGATCAGCAGGAAAACAAAAATCCTATTTAATCCCGTTTCAGATTTAAATTCAAGGCAGCAAAATCTGAAGACTGTACAAGCGGTGCGTAGGTTTTCACTAGGCACTGTACATGACTTAAGTGACAACGCGTGCCAATATATCCTCCAAACACCGGCTTCGAGGACATTATCACTATTATCACATATTCCAGTAATGATTGACATATTTTCATAAAAATATATATTTTTAACATCATTGATTTAGTTGGTGGTAACTTGTGGAATAGACACTGGCTGGAATGCGGTTTTAGCCAATCAGCATTCAGGATTAGACCCACCCATTGTATAAATGTCAACATTCTATGGCAGCCATGTTAGCACCTCATTAACATTGCATGGGGAATATTTAAATTAACTGAATGTCTAGAGTTAGAACAATATTCAAAAAAGTGTCCTAACTCTCTATATACAGTGGCAAGAAAAAGTATGTGAACACTTTGGAATGACCTGTATTTCTGCATAAATTGGTCATAAAATTTGATCTGAGCTTCATTTATGTCACAACAATAGACAAACACTGTTTACTTAAACTAATAACACACAAACAATTATACTTTTTCATATCTTTATTGAACAAACTGTGTAAACATTCACAGTGCAGGGTGGGAAAAGTATGTGAATCCTTGGATGTAATAACTGGTTGACCCTCCTTTGGCAGCAATAACCTCAACCAAACGTTTTCTGTAGTTGCGGATCAGAGCTGCACAACGGTCAGGAGGAATTATGGACTATTCCTCTTTACAAAACTGTTTCAGTGTCTGGTGTGAACTGCTCTCGAGGTCATGCCACAGCATCTCAATGGGGTTGAGGTCAGGACTCTGACTGGGCCACTCTAGAAGGCGTATTTTCTTCTGTTGAAGCCATTCTGTTGTTGATTTACTTCTGTGTTTTGGGTTATTGTCCTGTCACATCACCCAACTTCTGTCGAGCTTCAATTGCAGACAGATAGCCTAACATTCTCCCGCAAAATGTCTTGATAAACTTGGGAATTCACTTTTCTGTCGATGATAGCAAGCTGTCCAGGCCCTGAGGCAGCAAAGCAGCCCCAAACCATGATGCTCCCTCCACCATACTTTACAGTGGGAATGAGGTTTTGATGTTGGTGTGCTGTGCCTTTTTTTCTCCACACATAGTGTTGTGTGTTCCTTCCAAACAACTCAACTGTAGTTTAATCTGTTCACAGAATATTTTGCCAGTAGCACTATGAAACAGCCAGGTGCACCTTTGCAAACTTCAGACGTGCAGCAATGTTTTTTTGGACAGCAGTGGCTTCTTCCGTGGTGTCCTCCCATGAACACCATTCTTGTTTAGTATTTTACGTATCGTAAACTCGTCAACAGAAATGTTAGCATGTTCCAGAGATTTCTGTAAGTCTTTAGCTGACAGTCTAGGATTCTTCTTAACCTCATTGAGCATTCTGCGCTGTGCTCTTGCAGTCATCTTTGCAGGACGGCATCTCCTAGGGAGTAGCAACAGTGATTAACTTTCTCCATTTATAGACAATTTGTCTTACCATGGACTGATGAACATCAAGGCTTTTAGAGATACTTTTGTTACCCTTTCCAGCTTAATCTTAGGTCTTCTGAGATCTCTTTTGTTCGAGGCATGGTTCACCTCAGGCAATGCTTCTTGTGAATAGCAAACCCACATTTTGTGAGTGTTTTTTATTGGGTAAGGCAGCTCTAACCAACATCCCCAATCTCGTCTCATTGATTATACTCCAGGTTAGCTGACTCCTGACTCCAATTAGCTTTTGGAGAAGTCATTAGCCTAGGGGTTCACATACTTTTTCCAACCTACACTGTGAATGTTTAAATTATGTATTCAATATAGACAAGAAAATTACAATAATTTGTGTGTTATTAGTTTAAGCACACTATGTTTGTCTATTGTTGTGACAAATTTGCTGACCAATTTATACAGAAATCCAGGTAATTCCAAAGGGTTCACATACTTTGTCTTGCCACTGTACATGGCTCTGGGTACACCCAGCTGTCCTGCATTCTGTAGAAGCCAAAGTGAACCCTCTCTCTATCCATCCTGCTGACCTCTGTAGACTACAGTAGGACATTTTGAGGAAAAACTATTGGACAGAGGACTGTGTTCCTGTCTTCAGAGTGATTGACAGTGGCATGTACAAATGATCTCTACTGTCCGTGATGGTCAGTTATGGCTGAGCCCTTCCTACCCTTCGACCTGAGTGCTTACCTAGCCCTGCATTGTTGTTGTGATAATGAACTCTTTGGTACATGATGAGATCTTTCGTTTTTTTTTGCATCATGATGCTAAAATACCAACAGAGGTGTGTGTGTTGGGTTGAATATTTCAAATTCAAAACATTTGTAATGACTGTTAACTCATTTAATTTTTTCAATGATGGACAGCAGAACACACTATTGGAATACTATTTTCATAGGATCTTCCCATTTCTCTGGATCGTCTCTTCTGCTGACAGATATTGAACTCATGTACGTAGTTCTATCATTGTGTAAACAGCATTACCCACAAAGCACGTACAGAAACATTAAAACATGTATATTAATATATATATATATTTTTTTTACCCCATTTTTGTCCATAATTTCGATCTTGTAAAATCGCTGCAACTCCCCAACCTGCTTGGGAGGCGAAGGTCGAGTCCTCCGAAACATGACCCGCCAAACCACGAGAAGCATTTTCATTTTATCCAAGTTATTAGCTGTCCCCTTTATCATTGCAGCAGGGCTAAAACTGAATACAATGTCTGTTCAAATGTAAAATTGTATAATGAGATTATGTTAGTGGTTGAGTTTTGAGTCAAGACTGTATTTGTTATTGTTGTTGTTAATTTGTACATATATTAATAAATATCCAGTGTGAACAATGGTATTTTCTGTTCAGAAAGCACCTCATATCAAGCAGCACTGTAAATATGTAGTAAAAAAAAATAAGTAAAAGACAAGTTTCCAGGACTAAGGAACATGATTCATATTTGTGAAAGTAATGGTCAGAGTGGAATTGATGACTTTATTGGGAAAATGTTCCTCTAAAGTTAAGGATGTAGGCTACCAATTTCATTATGTAGCTTTTTCCACCAGCACGCAGAAGTCAATAAGATATCTAAATTGTCTCGATGTTCTATTTGAACAACATTAAACCTTTTATTGATTTCAAAGGAATATAAACTTTTGCTCTGATGCACACAATGCACCGATTCATCACTTTTTCCACTAATGCACTGTTTGGTACCTCTGCCAAAGCCGGTTTTGTCTAGAAGGGATACAGCCTTTGTCAAAATTGACTTTTCGTAGCAGGTTTAGGAGAACCACTTAGCCGCTAGCTATAATGCAAACTTTTCTTGACCATCTAACTGTGGTAAACTGTGGGGTGTTGGGTTGAGCATGCAGAGACTAACACAGAGACAGGGAGTTTTTAGTCCGCAAACACAACTTTACTAGGACATAAAATAAATATAACAAAGACAATCACTTAGGTTTGGCTCGGTACTTCTTCTCCGCTTTGGCTCTGTGTCAGTCTCTCCCAGTTCTCTCTCGCGATGTGCCACAGTGCTCCTTTTATGTGGCCTCCACGGCTGGTTGGCACAATCCCTAATTACCTCCGCTTGGAGCTATCCGTGTCGGGGTGTCCAGCTCGTGTACTCCCAGCAGAGGGAGCCAACGTCGCATCACGTACCTCCCCTCTATTACCACCCCCTGGGGTAGACCTCCTGGGATACCACATAACGTTAGCTACAAATAACAAAGCGAAGTTGAATCTCTTTCTTTGATTATATTTAGCATTCAACTACCCATGAACTTGTGTCACTAAACACGATACGTGTCGGGTGCGAGATTATTTAAGATTCATCGGAATTTATGGCAGCTCTTCTGACCTTAGCAACCAACCTGCTCAAGCAAGCCAGCAAGGACAAGTTAACACAGCTGTTAGCGAGCTAGCCAACTAGCTTGTCCATTTGCAAAGTGTTCACATAGTAATGTATTGTGTAGATCAAATCAAGAGTTTTATTCCAAAACGCTATATTTTCTTTTTTCCCGAAATGTTGGTAAATTAGCTTTTACTGTTTAAAGAACTTGTAGAGAGAATGTTTCACCATCTAATCATGAAATGGGGTTGTTCAATGACAGACATGTACTTGCTTGAAATCTAACACTTGATAGTTTCCATATGGTTCAAAACGCTATATATCCACCTCGCTGTCAGATGGGTAGTACTGCTTGGTTTTACAGTCAGATGTGAAACAACTACTTAAACACTATACATACTTTTAATAAAGAACTGTACAAATTATACATTTGTGACATCAATATTTATTTATATACATTTTTATTTATTTATACAGTTATGAGTTCTGTATGTAAAATAGTTACATTTGACAATTTAGTCATTTAGCAGATGCTTTTATCCAGAGTAACTTAGTTAGTGCATTCATATTAAGATAGCTAGGTGAGACAACCACACATCAAATTCAAATATACAGGATAAGAACATTACATATTTTACACACGCATAAGAAATCATTTCTGATGAAAAAACATGAATATGAAAAATTGGTGTGTATTGCGATTTGGAATGAAACTCAAATATTAATCCGATTGGAACAGTATAGGAGATTGTGTGTGCTCTATTCCAGGGGCATAACATAAATTCATTGGTTGGTGGGCCTGCAGAAATGTGTGCTGAGGAGCAATGTTCCCTCTAATACTGTGGCTATTTGATCATAATGTAGGCCTACCATAGTGGCCTACCATTAAAAAAAAAATGGAGAAAATGCATCACATAATTTAAATAAAAATGGAAATAGCGGTTCTATGATTCAGCCTACAGTAGCAGCCTCCATGTTCAATGTAGACCTACATTCCATGAGACTTTTGAAAAAAGCATGCAGGGCTTGACATTAACCTGTTCATGTCATGTTTTGTCTTTTGATTATCATGTCTTGTCCCTGTGCTTCCCTTCCATTTGTCTCCCTCTGCTGGTCTTAGTAGGTTCTTTCCCTCTCTCTTCCCCTCCCTCTCTTCCTCTCTCGCTCTCTCTCTATCGTTCCGTTCCTGCTCCCAGCTGTTCCTCATTCTCCTAACTACCTCATTTAATCTTTCACACCTGTCCCCTATTTTGCCCTCTGATTAGAGTTCCTATTTCTCCCTCTGTTTTCCGCTTCTGTCCTTGTCGGATCTTTGTTTGATGTTTGCTGTTCCGTGTCCTGGTTCCGCCCTGTCGTGTTTTTGCCTTCATCAGATGCTGCGTGTGAGCAGGCGTCCTGGTTCCGCCCTGTCGTGTTTTTTGCCTTCATCAGATGCTGCGTGTGAGCAGGTGTCATCTAAGATATATCCAGGAGTACCGTTTTGTTTAAGTTTGGAATAAAGACTCTGTTTTTGTTAAGTCGCTTTTGGGTCCTCATTCATCTGCTTAACAGTTCATCCACTTGTCCTTCAGACAAGGAGGTGACTGAAAATGTTGTTGTTTGATGCAAGAAACCACTTTACAAAATAAAATGCATTATTATTCCCATGCCATTATTACAGAGAATCAGACAAAGTTTGCTACCCTCTGCCTATTGGCTACTTAGCTTTTCAAGCCTGTTCCAAAATACAACACTAAAATGCTAATATTAAAGAAGTCTTGAGGTATTGCTTGCCTGAGGTAGAGTACCTTATGATAAGCCGTAGACCACACTATCTAGTTCTCATCTAAATTATTCGTAGCCGTCTATTTACCACCACAGACCGATGCTGGCACTAAGACCACACTCAACCAACTCTATAAGGCCATAAGCAAACAAGAAAATGCTCCTCCAGAAGCGGTGCTCCTAGTGGCCAGGGACTTTAATGCAGGCAAACTTAAATCAGTTTTTTTAGAGGTACCCAGGGTCACGGCTTCATTTCTCCAGACCACCGCAAGGGGGAGTTAGAGCAGTCATTATGCATTTGGGTCCCAAGGTTTTTATATGACCAATCATATTGAGTGGTTCCAATTATGAATTTGACGAACCCGTCCCTGGTGACTTTCTTCAGCAAAGATGGCTGACAAAACATTACGGTGGAAGCAAATGTAAGTAGTTGTAACGTCATAACGAGTCAAGCAAAACATTTACAATTGAGAGGAATATGTCAGTTAATGTAGAGACAAACGTTTGTGCATATTTTTCTGTCATAAAGTTAATTTACAAAAATCGCTATTAAGCAAGTTAGCTGACTAGCTAACATTAGCCAGCTAGTGTTATGATGTGAGAATGAATTTGTAATTCGTGTTGTTTAATGTTTTAGGAACTGCTGAGAAAACCTGCAAACCAGGCTGTCATCTTGTGAAACAGTGGACGTAAAGAATCTAGCTAGCTAAAGCATTTACTGCAAATTGAATGTACATTTGTGTTAGCTTGCTTTACTTATATTTGTCATGCAATACAGCTAAAGTAACATAGCGAGCAAACTATTTGCTTAATGTGTAGTGGAGGATAAAAATAACTGTATGCCTATGGATGTGTAGCTAGCTACAGTATGTAGCCGATCTGTGTATGGACCCTAAAACTTTTGGTATGAATATTAGTTCAGAACCTATCTATGAACCTCAGCTATCAAAGTCGTTGTATCGACTTCAAGTCTGAATGGCATTAATAAAGCCTATGGCTTGAGTAGAATATAATAACTTTATTGTGCCATGGATGCAAGTCCTGGAGTGGCAGTGAGTTGGTTTCGTTGGTAGTCAAACTGCCTGTCCATGGCACCAGTAACATCCTGTCTTCCACTCTCACTGAGCTCTGTCAGAGTGTGGGTTAGAATGCTCAGTGAGTTTCTGAATTCCATGGCACTCTGTTGTTGCTCTTCACTCAGACATTTGAATTTATGGTGGATTAGAGTTTGGAGATGTTGTTGAGTCCGACGAATATCAAGGATGTCACCTTGAAGTTGTAAGACTACAACCTCTGGAGATAAACCAGACAATGAAGGAAGGTTGGGCGTCAGAGGGAGGGCTAGCTCAGTACTTTCACACAGATCCATTTCAATAAGTGAATAACTGGTTAGACCTCCTGTGGCCTGCGGTCCAGACCGAGCATTCAGATTCCCAGGGCTCTGACCCAAATCAACTCCATTATTTCCATTCACATTATGAATTGTATTGTCGGCGGTCAGAATGGCCCTGTGTATTCCCATTGACAGGTAGAATATGGATGTGCACATTTTCTTGGGGTGAATCCATTATTTTAATTCCACACAAAGATTTGCTTTGGTTAGTTCTCAATGTTGAGGTCCCATCTGGGGTGCCATTTTTTATGTAACGGTTTTGACTTGAGGTTATTTATAGGGGTGCCAGGTAGGTTGTGCCTACCACTTTGGTTTCTCCTTTTGGTTTGGGAGGGAATGAGTCCCATCTGGTCCGTCAAGTCTACACCAATACAAAGGACTTATGTAAAAGTCAGGATGGAAATACACTTTTCATAAACCCTTAAAACATTGGAAAGAACTTGAAAAACAAGTGTATTCTTTTGTGTGGGTTGTATTAACAACAAATGATCACACACACACATAACAATATAACAAATAATGAGCTCTGGTTCCTCCAGAAATGTCCTGTACCTCGGGCCTAAAAAGAGTCCAGCCCGGTAAAGAAGTTCAGGGACTCAAGTGACCTTAGTCACGCAACGTTGGTCCGTAGTGTAAACCCAGTATTAATCATACAATCAAAATACCACTTATTTTACAACACATCTATAAAGCGTATCAAAGACTAATACGTTCGCACAACTAACTACATAAATCACAGTATACATCACCCCAAAACAAATGAAATACCGTGTACAAAAAGGTTGTGGAGCGGAGAAAAGGCCACGAAGAACAACAGAGAGGTGTAGTCCACAGACGCAAAGAGTGGATCCGATCCTGGGTAAACTAGCTATTAGGCTACAAAACACACTTTAAGGCAACAAAACAAACGGAATAGCGAAGCTTCAGGAACTGAGGGTTGAACACATCCTCATTCATGTCTCAATCACTACCCCACTTTTGCGCAGCTGATGCTGGCTATTTAATTGGGAATTAAAGGGGAAGCGCCCTATTGGAAGGAAAAGCACTGAGACGGTTCAGAAAATTTCAGGGCCGTCTCAATGTACTGTAGTTATTACCATGCATGAGATCCCCACATTGCAGTCTGTACATTGAATATATTCACTGATCATATAGTCTTCCTTGGCAAATAAAGGTGCAAATAAATATATAAGGTATGAATCTCTGTCAGACATTATTTTCAGTCATATCCAATACCAGGTGTATCAAACTGTCACGCTGGTATAAAGGATTTGGAGACAGGCGCAGGAATACACAATAGGGATTTTTAATACACCCGAAACAAACACGTATACAAAACACTGGGCTGTACCCCAAAAAAAGAGTGAGGGTAAACCTCGTTGAATGACACGGCACAATACCCGTAATACACAATATATAAAGCACTCAGCATAACAGCTGCACCAATGCATAGGTACTCACACGACCAACAGACATGGGAACAATAACCGACAAATACAGAGGGAACAGATGGCAAATATATAACATACTAATCAGGGGAAATGGGAACCATGTGTGTGTAATCAGAAAAGACAGTCCGGAGTTGATGATAATAAATCTCATTCAGAGAAGCCTAGAAAGCCCCCTCCTCCTCCCCCCCGATACGCTGCACCAGCAGCGGGACGACACCGGCCTCGGGGACAACCACAGGGGCGCGGTGCGGGTCGGTCTGGCGCCAACGGGGAAGATCCCTGGTCAGCGAATCCTAGAAAGCCGTTGACGTAGACCTCTGGAACTGGGGAACAGAATGAGCAGCAGTTCTTTAAATGATTCTGTGTCTGCATGTATGTATTACAATTATACACTTCAACAGTGTTTACCACTCCTGGTCCTGGGACATCAATGATTACACATTGTAACTATGCAAAAGACTAGAAACATGATTTAAGTAAAGGCTGATTTGTAATTCATATATACGAAATACACCTATGCAAATCTAACTCCCTTCATGTGCATTAATCTGAGGACACAGGATAGGTGTAGTAATTCTTAATTTCAACCAGTGGAGCATGTTTAACGCTTTATTGAAAGTTCATTATCCAGGTGTTATAAATACATAATACATGCATTATAAATATTATAATTGTAATATTCCATTATAAATACAAGTTCAGTCTGTACTTCAATGCACATATGGTATGCATTATAAAAAATAGGAAGATAGAGGAGGTGGGGAAAGAGGTGTAGAAGACAGAAAAGGAGAGAGGTAAAACAGAGGAGCAGAGAAGACAGAATATGATTCATGAATTACAGTGCTACCCTAATATTCTCTCACTTCATCACAATTACATAGTGTCTCTTGCGGTGTCTCCTAACCAGCCTTGGGCTCCCAGTCGGCCCGAAGGTTATCTTAACCTGTTTGGGCTGCAGGGGCAGTATTGAGTAGCCGGATAAAAGGTGCGGCTTTCAAACGGCCTCGTACTCAATTCTTGCTCGTACAATATGCATATTATTATTACTATTGGATAGAAAACACTCTCTAGTTTCTAAAACCATTTGAATTATATCTGTGAGTAAAACAGAACTCCTTTTGCAGCAAACTTCCTGACAGGAAGTGGAAAATCTGAAATCGATGCTCTCTTCTAGGGCCTGCCTATTAAAGTCCTTGATATTTATTCGTTTAGATGCACTTCATACGTCTTCCACTAGATGTCGACAAGCAGTGAGAGAAGAAATGGAGTGTGTAACTTGATCTGGGCTCGTATAAATGCTCTTTGTATGACGTGTCACCAGTTTCCTGTTTTCTGGAGAGCGCGTCAAGGGACCTGGATTTGCCTTCTGATAAGCTGTCGTTATGGACGACTCCGGCTTTGATTTTATTTGATACATGTGACAATATCATCGTAAAGTATGTTTTTTCAATATAGTTTAATCAGATTATTGAAATTTTTTCGGGAGTTTTGCCGTGTTCCGTTCTCTTTGTTTGTCAACGATGGAGAGATTCGCGCCACTTGGAAAGTGTGCTTGCTAAATCGAGAGGGAAAAAGGCCGTTCTAAATCCAAACAACGATTGTTCCCGACAAAGGACCCCTTGTACAACATTCTGATGAAAGATCAGTAAAAGTAGGATCCATTTTATGATGCTATTTCATATATCTGTCGAACATTTTGTGCTAGTCGTTTGCGCCCAGCTTTTGGGTACTCTCTCGCTATACCTAAGCTGGATGTCGTAATGAAGTTATTTTTAGAATTCTAACACGGCGATTGCATTAAGAACTAGTGTATCTATCATTTCCTATACAACATGTATTTTCTAGTTATGTTTATGAATAGTTATTTGGTCAGAATATGTGTGTCAGAAAAAGTGTCCGAAAAATATCCGGACGTTGTGGGAAAAAGATGCTACGTTAGCACAATGTATAACCACTGATTTCAGCTCTAAATATGCACATTTTTGAACAAAACATAAGTGTATGTATAACCTGATGTTATAGGACTGTCATCTGATGAAGCTTATCAAGGTTAGTCAAAAATTATATATCTTTTGCTGGTTTGTTACGATCGCTAACTTTTGCTACTGGGGAATGGCTTGTGTTTCTGGCTATTGTGGTAAGCTAATATAATGCTATATTGTGTTTTCGCTGTAAAACACTTAAGAAATCGGAAATATTGGCTGGATTCACAAGATGCTTGTCTTTCATTTGCTGTACACTATGTATTTTTCAGAAATGTTTTATGATGAGTATTTAGGTATTTGACGTTGGTGTCTGTAATTATTCTGGCTGCTTTCGGTGCAATTTCTGATTGTAGCTGCAATGTAAACTATGATTTATACCTGAAATATGCACATTTTTCAAACAAAACATAGATTTATTGAATAACATGTTATAAGACTGTCATCTGATGAAGTTGTTTGTTGGTTAGTTTGGTTGGTTCTTGGTTAGTTAGGTTGGCTTTGTGCATGCTACCTGTGCTGTGAAAAATGTCTGTCCTTTTTTGTATTTGGTGGTGAGCTAACATAAATATACGTGCTGTTTTCGCTGTAAAACATTTTAAAAATCGGACATGTTGGCTGGATTCACAAGATGTGTACCTTTCATTTGCTGTATTGGACTTGTTAATGTGTGAAAGTTAAATATTTCTAAATACAAAAAAGCACAGACATTTTTCACAGCACAGGTAGCGTGCACAAAACCAACCTAACTAACCAAGAACCAACCAAACTAACCAAGAAACAACTTCATCAGATGACAGTCTTATAACATGTTATACAATAAATCTATGTTTTGTTCGTAAAATGTGCATATTTGAGGTATAAATCATAGTTTTACATTGCAGCTACAATCGGAAATAGCACCGAAGCAGCTAGAACAATTACAGAGACCAAATTGAAATACCTAAATACTCATCATAAAACATTTATGAAAAATACATGGTGTACAGCAAATGAAAGACAAACATCTTGTGAATCCAGCCAATATTTCAGATTCTTTAAGTGTTTTACAGCGAAAACACAATATAGCATTATATTAGCTTACCACAATAGCCAAAAACACAACAGCATTGATTCAAGCCAACAGTAGCGATAACGAATAAACCAGCAAAAGATATTAATTTTTTCACTAACCTTCTCAAAATTCATCAGATGACAGTCCTATAACATCATATTACACAATACATATATTGTTTGTTCGAAAATGTGCATATTTAGCGGCACAAATCGTGGTTATACAATGTGAATACTAGGCAAAATGCAATAACAATGTCCGGAGAAATCTTGGAGAGGCACCTAATCTAATCAAATAACTATTCATAAACGTTACTAAAAAATACATGTTGGACAGCAAATTAAAGATAGCTTAGTTCTTAATGCAATCGCCGTGTTAGAATTCTAAAAATAACTTCAGTACGACATCCAGCTTACGTTATTGCGAGAGAGCGCCCAAAATCAAAGCGGAAAACACCACAACACATTTTCCACAGAAATAGGAAATATCATAAATGGGTCCTACTTTTGCTGATCTTCCATCAGAATGTTGTACAAGTGGTCCTTTGTCCAGAACAATCGTTGTTTGGATTTAGAATGTCATTTTTCCCTCTCGAATGAGCAAGCAAACTTGCCAAGTGGCGCGAAGCTCTCCATCGTCAACAAACGCAAAGAACGGAACACGCCAAAACTCCCGAAAAAAATTAAATAATCTGATTAAACTATATTGAAAAAACACACTTTACGATGATATTGTCACATTTATCAAATAAAATCAAAGCCGGAGATAGTAGCCGTCTATAACGACAGCTTTACAGAAGGCAATACCAGGTCACTTCTCGCGCGTTCCAGAAAACAGGAAATTGGGGTCACGTCATGCCAAGAGCTTTTATTCGACCTCAGATCATGTTATACACTCCATTTCTTCTCTCACTGCCTGTTGACATCTAGTGGAAGGCGTATGAAGTGCATGTATACTAATAAATATCAAGCACATTTATAGGCAGGCCCTAGAACAGAGCATCGATTTCAGATTTTCCACTTCCTGTCAGGAGTTTGCTGCAAAATGAGTTCTGTTTTACTCACAGATATAATTCAAACGGTTTTAGAAACTAGAGAGTGTTTTCTATCCAATAGTAATAATAATATGCATATTGTACGAGCAAGAATTGAGTACGAGGCCATTTGAAATGGGCACCTTTTATCCAGGCTACTCAATACTGCCCCTGCGGCCCAAAGAGGTTAAACAGGTCAACATTCACAAAGCCGCGGGGACAGATGGATTACCAGGATGTGTACTCAAAGCATGCGCGGACCATTTGGCAAGTGTCTTCACTGACATTTTCAACCTCTCCCTGACTGAGTCTGTAATACCTACATGTTTCAAGCAGACCACCATAGTCCCTGTGCCCAAGGAAGCGAAGGTAACCTGCCTAAAAGATTACCGTCCTGTAGCACTCACGTCAGCAGCCATGCAGTGCTC